>NW_011888798.1:43344-47726 GCF_000151845.1 Pteropus vampyrus | reverse complement strand
CACAGATGAGATAATAATTGCAATAGAACATAGTAAGGAATCTACAAAAAAAAGAAAATGTGTTAAGCCAGTCACAAAATGAAAGTTCAATATTCAAAATTCAACTGTATCTCTATATTTTAATGATGAACAAATGAAAATTGATTTTAAAAAAGTAGTAGCATCCAAAACAATGAATAACTTATAGACGAACTTAACAAAATGTCTCAAATTTGTAAACAGAAAATTAAAAAAACATTGCTTAGAGACATTAAAAAAGAACTAAATAATTGAAGAGATATAATAAGTATGGATTAGAAGACTGGCTATTTTTAAGATGTTATATTTTAAAAAAATCAATCTCTGCTCAACATCACAAAGTCTTTAGAAAAATTCATATCAAAACCACAATGAGATATTGCTTCACACTCAATAGGATGGCTATCATTTAAAATAAAAATAGGAAATAAGTGTAGCAAGGATGTGAAGAAATTGGAACCCTTCTGCATTGCTAGTGGGAATGTAAAACGATGTAGCCACTGTGATGAAGATTATGGCAGTTCCTCAAAATATTAAGCATAGAATTGCCACATGATCCAGCAATTCCATTTCTGGGTACATACCTAAAAGAACTGAAGGCAAAGATTCAAACAAATATTTCTACACCCATGTCAATAGCAGTATTATTCACAATAGTCAAAAGTTAGAAACAACCCAAAAGTCCATGGATGGATAAATATAAACAAAATGTAGTATATACATACAATGGAATATTATTCAGCTTTAAAAAGGAATGAAATATTGACCCATGCTGCAACAGGTGTGAACCTTGAAAATATGATTCTAAGTGAAATAAGTCAGATACTAAAGTACAAATATTGTGAAATTTCACTAATATGAGGTACCTAGAATAGTCAAATTTATAGAGATAGAAAGTAGACTGTCAGTTGCCTGAAGCTGGGAGAGGAAAAAACGGAGAGTTACTGTTAAATGGGTACAGAATTTTAGTTTCAGAAGATAAAAAAGTTCTGGAAGTAGATAGTGGTGATGGTTGCACAACAATGTAAATGTACTCAATGTCACTGAATTGTACATCTAAAATGGTTAAAATGATAAATTTTATAATTGTATATTTTACTATCATAAAAATCAATCCATAGATTCAATATAATCCCAATCTTAGCCATGCAGAATCTTTTTGGTAGAAATAGGAAAGCTTATTTTAAAATTAACATGAAAATGCAAAGTATCTAAAATAGTCAACAAAAATTCAACAAGAGAATAAATTTGGAGTAGTTGACTTACAGACTTACTGTAAAGATATAATTACCAGGTTAAGGTGGTATTAGTATAAAGATAAATATAATATACTGAAAAAGAGGAGAGAATCTGGATATAGATTTTCAACAAATGAGCAAAGATAATTTAATGGAGAAATGATAATAAATTTAAAGAAAATGGAAAATCAAAGGTTCATAGAAGGACTAGATCTCTATAATGGGCAGAAAAAATATATCTTGTCCCTTACCTTAAACTATATAAAACAATGACCTCAAAACAGATCATGGATCTAAACGTAAATGCTAAATTTATATAACTTTTAGAAAAAAACAGATAAGAATGTCTTGTGACCTTGGGGAACCCAAGATTAAAAAAAAAAAAAAGATTAAAAAAAAAGCCAAATAGGACTTTCTCAAAAGTACAAACCTTTGCTGTTTGAAAGATAGTATTTAGAATATGAGAAGGCAAGGACAACTCTGGGGGAAAATATTTGCAGAACACATCTGATAAATGACTTATATCCAGAATATATGAAGAAGTTTTAAAATTCAGTAATAAAAAGACAGACAATTAAATAAAATAAAATATGCAAAAGATTTGAAATTTATAAAGCAGATATATAAATTGTACATAAATATTGAAGGGAATAAGAGTTTGCCACCCCAAAATATTCCTTTTGGGATGTTGATTTTAAGGTGGTTATTAAGGAACCAAAAAACTCAGGAAAAACTTTTGACCTTCCCCATAACTCTTTAAAAGGTATTTAGATAGAGCACCTAATCTAGGATGGGAGATATCATCACAGATAACTATAGTTTAATGTAAACCAGTATATGATAGATGGAGAAAAACCAAGCAAAGCTCATTTTTTTCAAAGTCTTCTGAGTCCCATTGTTAAAGATGACCTAGTAAACATTTCTTTACCAAATATTTGCTTTTCCATCTCCATGTGACTTGTCTTCCTGTCCTCTGAAATCCCAAACCAAAACTCCACTTTCTCCTTAGCTCCAGAATGGCATGCAAACCTCAACTGCCTAATATTTCTTTGGGTCTCATTCTGGTGACATCCCCAAATGTGCATCTGTACAATAAACTTTGGATATTTTCTCCTGTTAATCTGTCTCTGTTAAATTTGATTTTTGGTCCAGCAATAAGTTTTGGAAAATGGGAGGAAAGCATTTTTTTCCACCCCAATAATATCATAAAATATGTTCAACACCAATACTAGTTGGTAAAATGCAAATTAAAACCTCAATTAGTTTTCAGGACAAAACCACTAGAATGGTTAAAATAAAAAAAAAAAAAAGACTACTAAGACAATACTATATGCTGGCTAGAATTTGGAGCAACTGAAAGACATACATTGTTGAAAGTTAATCATATATCTACCATGCTATTCAGAAAAATCAACCCTATATACTTATCCAAAAGGAATAAAAACATATATTCATACAAAAAAATAGTTTGCAAAAGTTGATAGCATCTTTATTCATAGCTAAATAGTTGAAACAATCAAAGTGTCTTATTAACTAACAAATGAATAGAAAAATGAATTATTGTATAGCCATACAATGGAATAGCACTGAACACTTAAAAAAAAAAAAAAAAGTACAGTTAAACACGACATGGATGAATCTCAGAAGTGTTATGTTAAGCAAATGAAACCAGACATGAAAGACTATATTCTGAATTAGTCCATGCTGATGATATTCTAGATATGGCAAAACTAGAATAATAGAAAATTGATCAAAGGTTGCCAGGATCCATGTGGGAGCACATGGATTGTTGACAAAGAAGCTCAAGAGAACTTTTCATGGTGAAGGATAAATTCAACATCTTGACCTAATGATATACGGAATACACAATAAAAACACAACAAAATATATTAAATTGGGAGATTTTTATTATATGTAAGTAAGGCCTCGATAAAGCTGATTAAAAAGTAAACATTATGCATGTTTTACGCACACATATACATGGTAAAATTATAAATTATGCAGGGTCTAATTAATATAGGTGCAGGACAGTGGTAACTGGCACTGAGGAAGGGACACAGCATCCTTCAAAAGTCTGGATCTTTTCTATTTATGAATCTGGGTACTGGGTACATAGAAACCCATTTATATTTATTTATTCATTTATAGGTTCATTATTAATATTATGCTTCAGGGATATGTTATATATATTCTTTTGCCCGTATGATATATTTAAACAGGAGGAAAAAAACCATTTAAATAATTCATTACCCCATAATTCATTCTTTCTAGGAATGAACTATGTGCCCAAAAAGCACTGTTTAAAGAAAAAATAGTTAAGAGGAGAGCAGTACCTGCAAGAGGTGCTTTAATGGAAAGCATGGTATGGCAAATATGGTACTATTCTTATAAAAGCTGGATTCTAGGAAGTTCTTCCTTGAATTTCACCAAGAGAATGGAAAAAGAAAGAGAAAGCACAGATCCTAGAGAAGTTGCTGATTGAAAAAAGAAGTAAAGAGCCAAAGAAAAAATGTTATCTGTCCAATATTTTTGCTTATTCAGAAAATGATATACTATAGATTTACAATTCAACATCTTGTGCATACACATATGTGTTTTATATCTAGATTTAGGTTACTATAATTTTGAACTTTATGAAATTAGTTTACAATTGTCTTCATTAAAGTTTTCTTTCCTCCCACCAGCTAATAGAATATATAAATAGAATAAATGGTTACAAATATACATATCTCTGGCTATTCATTCAATGTGTTTCTGAATATAGTTCATGTATATTGTTTAATGACTATTTTTAAAAATATCCAGATATAAAGATCTCCAAATCTTTGTGTCTACATTAGTTGATTATCTTACTAAAAATGAATAGACAAAAAACAAAAGCAAATTTAAAAAAAATAAAACTATTCAGTGATATCATATAGACAAAAAATGGCAAATACTT
Source organism: Pteropus vampyrus (assembly GCF_000151845.1). NCBI lineage: Eukaryota > Metazoa > Chordata > Mammalia > Chiroptera > Pteropodidae > Pteropus > Pteropus vampyrus. The sequence continues at coordinate 43,529 of NW_011888798.1, read as the reverse complement.
TTCATAGACCCATTTAGAATGACTGCCTAGAGTTCTGTGTTTGACAGAATCTGGTCCAAGTCTGAGTTTAGGAACAAAATTTCTTGTTAATAGGTTTGTAAATTCTGCCCATGGTGGAGGAAGAGGAAGAGGCATTGTACTTGCCAAGCATTGCCACCTCCAATGTAGGCAATTACATGACTGAA
>NW_011888798.1:11008-42864 GCF_000151845.1 Pteropus vampyrus | reverse complement strand
ATATGCGAATATGAATTAACCAGACATTGGTCTAGCTGACATAAAGCTTAGAGTGAATATGGTGAGACACTGAACAGCTAAACAAGCAAATGCAACAGAAAAGCAATCACAAATGGTGAAGAGTATTATAAAGGAAAAATATCAAAGACAGGAATGTAGAACAATAAGGTAGAGTCCTCCAGATATGACTTGTGTGTGAGAATCAGCCAAGGAGAGGATTATGTCAATCAGAAAGAAGAGTCCCTGTGAAGATCTCATGAAGGGAAGAAAATTGGAGGCTTGAGCAATGTAAACGAGGAGTTTGATGAAAAGATTTGTTCAAATTTCAGATTTTTTACAAAATAGTTTTGTAATCTTTGTTGGAATGCTGAATCTCTTACGAGTCTCAAATTTATAATATACACATTAAGGACAAGGTACTAGGTAATGTCGACTCCTTGAAATTAAAAAAATAAAATGTCTTCTATTTTATAAAATAGTCTGTCATCGCTAATCTGGTAAATTTATCCCGTAAAATAGGATCATAGAAGCTGTGATAAAAAGGATTCAGTAAAATAATGGGAATTTAGTATAAACATTTTTTAAATTAGATTTAACTGAAGGTAGCTCTGTGTACTTTAAAGAAGTTCAGAACATGAAGAAAGAAAATACAGTTTTTGTCTTACAGTGAGAATAAAGTGTCTTTCAGAATTAAAAATTTTCTTACTCGTCATCCAACCAAATTAAGGTTAAAATGTGAGAAACAATTAGCAAGTAAGTAAAATTAAAGAGAATTTTGGAATATGTTCTCTTATAATCATAGCAAAAATTAATTTTGCATAATTATTTGGTGCAGAATATGAAAATCAAGCTGTAGCATCCTATTTAAGCGACTTTTCTGCAGCAGTTTACCAGTCAAGTAAATGGGTATATGCAAATGTGTATTTTTTTTTTTTTAGAAAATCATTTTGTAACTTTTTTTTTTATTATTATTATGATTTACAGAGATTGAAATCTCCACTGGAGTTCAGGCTAGAAGGGGTGGGTCATTAGGTTTCTGCCTCAAGGAAATAGGTCTCAGCATGTCACCAGGAGAGCTCAAATAGTGGTAATAAGCTCATCAATTATCTTGGTCTGGATATAGTTTGAAACCCTGGGAGGTGAAACTTATACCCAGAAAAAGATAAATTACATTTCTGTGGGATTAAGCAACATCATCATAAAAGACAGGTAGTTTGAGTGTCTGTCCAAGATGTCTAGAAAAACGTCTCAGAAGAATAATGAAAACCAACACTCCATCCTGAGAAATGGGATTGTTTAAATGTCCTTAATCAAGACTTATTTCTTGAATACCCAACAAGATTTATTCATGTTGATATGCATTTTTTTCAAAATTAAAAATAAATAAATAAATAAATTTGCTTATTTAGGTTGCATTGGTTGATATATAAACAGGTATAATCTTCACGATGAACACACATACAAGCACAAGTATAAGGCAAAACAAAACAAATCAATAAGCAAAAGCACTTTCAGAAATACCAACAACCAGAGACGTTTTATTCATTAAAACAACAAATTAAAATACTATTTTCAAGAGGCACTACTCTACAACATAACCCCTTGGAGACAGACCAATTTAAATAAATGGACTGTATACTCTGCCCTCAAACTCTTCCAGCGCAAGATGGTCAGAATATTCCATAAGGGTCTTTGCAAGAAGTACAGTTCCCTGGGAATGCACTCTGGCCAGTGGGTTCTGTCCTCAACTAATTAGATGAGAGGAAGTGATTTCCCATGGTGGGGGGGCGGGATGGTCATTGTATGTATACACAAACTGTCAATACTTAGCACCATACCGCTTACATTTACTTGACTGTTCTTACTTGTAAATGATTTGCTTATCCTTTGTGTTGGTGCACTCACTCCTTAAAGGACTTCTTGGCTTTAATTCTATCACATAAGCTAATTTTGAAGGGCCAGGAACTTGCTGGTAAATATGGAGGTATAATGAAGTCTGTTGGTTCTGGCTTGTGGAGAGCAGAAAGTAAAATTTTCAGGAATTTTGTAAGCCAATTGTTAAATACTACCATCATTACAACTAAATTATATGAACATTCAGTTAAATAAATTATATAAAAACAAAGGTAATAAATACCCAAAGCCCATCAATTCCTAATTATTTTACTGCATCTCACTATTGTATATGTTCTTGAGGTTACTTACATGTATTTTATCTGGATGGTGGAAATACTGTATAGTGATGGGCTACTACGTATCTCTTACAAGCTCTGTGTTCAATGATACCACATTAATACCTTGAAATTGACCTAGGTGGGTGTATTTTCAGGACAAAAATCAGCTAACACTGCAAAACAGAGTCCCCACCCCCCACACTCCTGACCCCTTCCCCACAGCTAGTTGTAAAAGATTTGCCAACATGACATGGCAAACCTGCTTCATACAGTAACTTTTCCAGGGTAGAACATCAAAAGGCCTTAAACTTTACCCTTGATAATAACACTGACATCAGTAATTCAAGTTCACCTGAACCTTCTATCAAGTAGACATGGATGAAAGGTTGATGAGAAGGAAGATCTAGCATGTACAGAGAACTTGCTATGTGAAAGTTACTGTACTTACATCATCTCCATCAAGCCTCACAACAATTGGAGGAGGCGTATTCCCATTTTGCAAATGCAGACTGAAGTTTATAAAGGCTTATAATATTCTGAAGGTCATCCATCTGAGAAACAGCAGAGCCTGGATCCTCATCCAGAGAAGACTTCTTGAGTAGGAACTCTTTCTCACATGCCATACAGAAGGTCAGGGTACTTGACTCTAATCAAAGTCCTGAACCTAGGAAATCAGTAACTTGAAATCCTTACTCTATCTCAGAGAATCTTAACATACATGTATAGATGCATCTGAAAAACTGAGAAGGGGAGACATTATGTGGCCTTCTCAAACAGATTAAGTAATGAACAAATAATAAAAACTAGAGAACGCAGAAGATAAACTCTAAAGCATTCATCTTCAAATATATGTATTCTATTACTCAGAGAATGAAATGACAGCATAAAAGGTACAGAACAGTTCTTGTGCCAAAAGGGTTTGATGAAAACTTTGCATGCATTTGTAATTTTTCATTTTCCTGCTATGGTTATATTATACCTGCTATAAACAAAAGAAGACTGTTCATATTGAAATAATGCTAAAAATACCATTCCCCAGGGAGCTGGTACTAATGCCTATCCTTTAGTTTTTACAGAATAAATATGTAGCAAGCATTCATGCTAAATGTCAATGTACTTGGAAACTGACATGTTGATTATCATGTTTGGATATTATTCATTTTATTTATCTTTGAAAATACAAACAAGCAGGCCCATTCTATAAATATTATCTCCACTGGAAAGCTACTGCTAATAAAAAAAATCTACATCTTTTTGGCTACCGAATCCACGAAAACTCATTGTAAACATACAGTACTCATTATAATAACATATTTTTTTCAGTACACACAACAAAAGAGTCTTGGAATAAAGGGAGAGGTGGTGTGGGGAGGGGAGGTAGATAGGGTAAACCAGTGGAAAATGCAATTAGAGTTATCTTGGCTTGGCAAAGCCCCACTGAACAGCAAGCTGGGTTTTTTTTTGCCAAACCAATCCAGGCTCTTTGGGGGGTCTCATGTCTGTTAAGAGGGCTTCATTCCAATAAGTATCTTCCATAATAGGAGGGAAATAAAGATATGAAAAGAAATGACTAAACTAAAACCAACACACAGGCATGTACACACATACTCTGGGTAGGAAATAGAGTCAGAGAGAAATAATTGGCCTTGCAGAAGGTAATCTTAACCTGACTGTGTGTATCCAATTTATGGTAGGTGCAAATTAAGAAATCATCAAAAAATAGTAATCTGCAATAATGTACACTGAGTGTAAAAGTTAGCATTTGGTTGGTATGTTATTATTATGTTGTTCAAACTAGGATTATAGTTCAAAATGAAAGGTTTTCATAATTAGTGGTATGATGGTTTGAACATGGTTATAGGAATTCACTAAATTGGATTTTGATGAAGACATACACCTGAAATGAAATAGAAGGGTCAATATTTGCCATCTGCATGAGTAATGTGATCTTCATCATCAACAAAAACATCATCATCATCATCATCATCATCATCATCATCATGTTAACAATTATTGAATGTCATTCAGCTAGACAAAAATTTTTGGTGTGACAATATATCTGATTTTTGTTTACATGTCTGCTTTTTAGGGGAATTGGAAGTTTTATTCAAGTAGAGAAATAGAGCCCCATTGAACTGATACAGGAGTTGCTCTCTTCTTTGTATGCAAAATATTATTACCTGGGGGTGGTTTCATGCAATATCCTTTCAATTTCAAAGCTAGCCTGTGTTTTAGTAAGCACATTGCAGAAATATCAGAATGGTGAAAAAGTAGTATTGGATTTTGAATTTATTTTCATATGTTACTGTAGCTAAATGAAAACCCACTGAGATATTTCCCCCAGCTTCCTCTGAGAGGAGCCCAGAACTCCTTTGGAATTTTTGCAGAGGTGTATGGTAGGTTTGCCTCTTTTTCACTTTTGTTCTGCAACTTAAGTTGAATCACATAAAATGAGAGGTAATCACTATTATGGATACCAGCAGATGAGAGCATAAACAGTAGGAATTCTAGTAATAAGATAACATACTTTTTAGGCATTTTTGGTTTTATATTATGAAATATAATAGGTATGGTGCTGAAAATAATGTACCATATACACTTTAAAGCTTTATGAATAATTAAATTCAATTAATAATTACAGTGATAATGATTTATTAGTCTTTAGAAATAAGGAGGATTTAAGAAAATTAATTTAAACAATGAAACACAAAATATGAATTACAGTGGGATGGAAGTAGGATTATTCAGAAATTTTTTTTCCTTTTTTTTGTAAATTTGTTTTCAACGAAAGGCTTGCTGGTTTTGGCTACCATTTTACTGAACAAAGCTTAGGTTCATCAATGTTCCTAACTAGTTTGTGAATGTTCTACTTGGACATCCTTGAACCTTGTCAAAGTGGTATGTTTTTCAATGTAAATCTGAAGAAGCTAATCCACTGATTAAAATTACCCTTCTGCAAGATGTAAACTCTCTACTTACTCCTTTCTTGTCAGTGAGTTCTTCCCATGGCCCCTCCCTTCCCCCCTCCCCTCATCCCTGTCATGCACGCAAGAGCTCCATGCACTGAAATGCTGAACACTGAACCTGCTCCCAGTAAATGCCTCAAATAGCCCTTCCCTCTGCCTAGATTAGACAGTTCTTGCTTCTTTCGCCTATATGGTTAACTCTAAGAAAGCATCATCTCTGTTGGGCATATGGTTAAGGAAAGTTAAATTATTCATTCCCTCTTCAATGTTCCCAGAAATTTGTTTACATAGTGTTCATATTTGTTTACAATTTGGACTTACCCACTAATAGAATAGAAATTTTCAGAAGATAAAAATTTTGCATTATTCATGTAATTTTCTCCAATGCTTAGAACTTAGTGAGGACTCAAATATTCATGAGAAGATTAAATAAAAGAATGTTAAAAGATATTCACAAATAATACTTTTTAACATATAAGTTTATTTAATGTAAGTTTTATGTGACATGGGATTCTCATAAAGAAATAAAGACCAAATTGGCAAAACCTTAGCATTTATATATTAGGTTTTGAGAGGCAGTTGTGGAAAAGTAACTAAAATATATGGGGAGACTAAAAGAAGATAAGAGTTATTTTATTTCGTATATTTATTTATTTGTATTTATTTACTTATTTTTATTTATTTATTCATGTTTACTTACTTATTTTGCTTTCCTAAAGCCAATTTTGCTATCCTTTTCACATCTCTTAGCTAAATGCCTAATTATTTTATAGACATACTTTCTTGAAAACAATGAAAATATTTAAGACTGTGCAATTGCCCCTGAACATAACAGTGGCAACATCCCATAGTTTTTCATAGGCAGTTTTTTCATCACTATTTTCAGTCACTTGAAAATAGTTTTCCCCTCACAAGTACAATAGCTATTTATATAGTATTTTGTCTTAATTTTATGTGATTGGGTTTGTTTTATTTAAACTGCCATTAGTAATTTATAGAGTTTCTTGTTTTTGTTTTTGCTTTTATCATAATGTTTAAATCACGTGTTACACACACTAAAGTTGATAGTGTAAATAAATATGTGTTCGGTTTATATTAATGTGTCATGGGAATTTTAAAATAAAGTGGATTTCATTATTTAGAGCTCAAATTTGGTATAGGTCTATTATATTACTATCTTTCATATATAAATTCATTATAATCTGAATTATTTGTGACTTCCTACATCTATTAAAGACTAAGAATGATGTACTAAAGTATGCTATTTTGTTTCTTTTCATTTCTTCTTGTATTTTTAATTGGTGTACTTTTTATGCTTTGATGTATTGTTTTTAATTGTGTGTATGAATTATATTTTATGGTGGGGTGTGCCTTTTGAAATAGAATATGACATAATATAATTGTCTTTTTCTGTGTAAAGTACTATCTTTCGATATATTTTCACTCATCTTTCCTTGGTATCAATTATGGGTAAATCTTTAACTATCAATTTTACTTTTAGCCTTTCTGAGTAATTTCAGTTAAGATGTGTTGTCTTAGACTAATAATATCTACTTCCTAAAGTTGTTTTAAAGATTAAATGAGATAATACAATTAAAATGATTAGTGTAGTATTGGGTCCATAGAAAATACTCATTAAATACTAACTAATAATAGCATGCATTGAGGTTTTAGAACAAAATTATAATTTAAGAATTGTAATTATAGTCTATTTGCTTGCTCTATGGTCACATTGTATTCATATTAAGAAGTCATGTTGGATAACACATTACTTAAAGAAAAATTAAGAATATATTCTTAATATGTATGTACCTCTTTTTTCTATGCTTATTTTCTCTTCCATTTTACTCTACATGCACTAGTTCAGTTAATTGTGTTTAATTTCAACTTCATGAAAGTCAACTGCATAAGTATCAGAATAGCAAAAATACCACTGGTGAAATTAGCATTTAATCAGTTCTGCAATGGCACCATTGCTATGCTATATTTTAGCATATAACAAAATGATGATAATGGATGACAACCCTAATTTTGGAAATGGATATTATATGATATAGGTCAACAAACAAATTATTTGGTTCATTTCTTTTGCTCATAAAGTTACCTGAACTAATTAATATCTCCTTTGTAGGAATGATATAAATCATAGAATCATAGGTAGAATAAGATCATCTAGTCTAACATTCATATTTTACATTTGAAGAAACTGAGAGCCAGCAAAGTGTTAAGACTTACATAAGGTCACACAATGCATTGGAACAAAGGTTAAAACTTAGAGTTCTCAATTTCCAAGTGTATATTCTTTGAGGATGTTTAGAACATTTTTAATAACAAATCTAACACAATATATACATTACTGCAACTAAATTATCTCAGATTCTTTCCTAGATTATCTATTTCAGTTCTGTCATTAAAATAAAACACTAATTTGATGAGTCCTCATTCCTATTTTAATATCTTAAGTCAAATGGGCGTGTCTGTGTATCCGTGTGTGTGTGTGTGTATGTGTATGTGTGTGTGCGCATGCGTGCACACATGTGTAAGTAAACTAGTAGAGAGATTTGACAGAAGAGGAGTAGGCGCAGGAGGGAAAGCTTCTCTTTCTCACAGCCTACTTCTCAGAAAATATTCCTCTGTGTACAGAACCTTCTGCATGGAACTGGGGCCAGGAAATTCAGTTATTTTGACCTCAACAGATTTGACCACAAGTGGACACTCAAGGAGAAAATTCTATTGGCTGGGTAGAACGAATTATATTTTTTTCAGCTGTTAATTCAAACTGAGATGACAGCTGGTGATGTTCTGAATTACTAAGGTCCTGTGGAGTTACACAGAGAGATGGCATCATTTATTCATTTTTGACAAACATTTATTGAGATGCTACTATGTGCTAGACACTCTTCTAACCAACTGGAACATATCAGCATATAAAAGAGATAAAAATCCACCCCTTGGGGGCTTACTATGTAGTGAGAGAGACATAATAAACCATAAACTTAATAAATAAGACATGAAACAATATGTATGAAAAGTGATAAATCTTATGAAAAAAATAGAATACAAATTGGATAAGGGGAGTCATGGTTGCTAGGGCAGAAATAAGGCTAGTCACAGTTTTAATTTGAAAATACATTTGAGTAAAGACTGAAGGATATAAAAAAGGTTTATCTAAGTAAAAAATAATGGAAAAAGCTCCAGCTAGAGGGAACTCTCAACAATTAGAGAGTTTTAGAATAGGAGTGGAGGAAGCAAACAGGAAAATAGCAATGATGAGACAGGGATAAAATAAAGAACTAGAACATGTAAGACACTGTGTGCAAAATCATGGCAAAATATTTCTCTTATTAATTGAGATTATGGGACTGCAGAGGAAAATACTTGGGACAGAGGAGAATGAAACTGATATGCAGAAAGAGGTTGAGAGCTGGGGACTTTGTAACCCCAAAGAGGGGAAGAACTGTGAGTCTTCCACATTTTTCACAACTCATAATTTTCAGATTATTCTTCTATTAAACTCTTTTATTCACTGGAGTTAGCTAGAGAAGTCTTGCAAAAAGAGAATGTGGAGTAGATGCCATCATTTTTAAACAAATATAATAAAAACAGCTACTGTAGAGAGGGTTTTTCACATTCAGTAGACATATATCAAAGCAGCAAAATTCAGAATAACAAAACTGTAGAATAACAACTGAATATAACATGTCAATATTCTTTGAAAGTTCAAAATAGATCTGTCTAATATCTTACATACTTTTTTTCTAAGTAAAATTTGAAAAGTACTTTTTAAAGTTAAATTCTAATGGGCTATTAATATGAGAAACATGAATTTTTAATGCAACAAAAATTTATGTACGCTAAAATGACACATTAATATTACAAATGTATTTATAAAACAGGCTCTAATGTTAGCAAAGGAATTATACTTAGGCAGCTATAATCCAGGATGAACTGGATGAACTAATCTTTGGAAACTAAAGATGATGAAGAAGGCACAATAGGACAAAATGGCTTAAAATCTGTATTCAGACTGAAACAATAAAAAGAAACACTAGAAAAAACTCATAACTCCCCCCACAAGAAATATAAGCCTGAGAAATAAGTTGCCTTCTGAGATAAGAACAAGCCAAGCAAAAAGAAAAAAAAGAAAGAAATTAAATCAGCTAATTAACTGATCCCTCATTTACCTTTCTGCAAAATAAGGATTTAGGATCTTATTTTGGTCCTGTCCATCACAGGTATCTATGTGACATCCAAGCACGGTTACTAACTGACTCAACAAAACATTATATGAAGGTTCTTCTCTGGGGCAACCAGTAAGAATCAAACAAGTAATTCCACAGAGAACAGAATGATGTCAGTAGATGATGCTTGAATGGAGGAGCATTTGAAATGCATGAAGAGCCTAAGTACCTGGTAAGGTCAAGAGCTCAGCCAGTTAGATGATATCTTGACATGCTGCTAAGAAATCTCAGCCCTTCATGTCTAAAGAAAAATGACTGGAACAACATGACCTTTATTTTTCAGTTCACAGAACTTTTTAAGTTGTAAGGGGACTTTATGGTAATATAAAATAAAACAAGACAACCACAAAACTCCCCCTATTACAATATGAAAATTCAGAGAGATTAGGCAGTCACGTTCAAGGTCATAGAACTAGTGCCAGAGCTGGAATGTGAACTCTAGTCTCTGGATTCTTATTGCAGTTACTTTCCCTAAACTCACATAGCAATTCTTTAGAAAGCTTGAAAGTACACTCCTCACACAAATCCTGATCACCAAGTACAACTACTCCTTAACTATGTTCTACCTCAGTATGGTTTATACAGAAGTGTTTTCAATGTAGAGGATGGAGAAAAGTACACAACTTAAAACTGTAAAAAAAAAAAAAAAGAGAGAGAGATAAAATTCTGAAATATAAAAATACAAAAGTCACAGAAGTAGCCAAAGATAAACATTAGTTGGAACTGTTTCTGAATCTTGGCTTCAAATTAAGGGAGTTCCCAGAGAAATGTTGAGAGACCACTCTGGGACTAAGTTTTGAAAACTCTCATCCTTTTTGGGCTGGGAAATGTGCATGTGCAATTACTACATTTGCATGCCTAATTACCCCACAGGAAGATGCATATGCCAATTGGCATTTGAAAATGTGTTAACTGAGCATACAGAAGGGTGGTGCTTTAAAATGTTGGCCCTAGGAATCTAATTATTAAGAAGGGTCATGTGAGTCAGAGTGGGAAGAAAAAAAAAGATGGTCCATTTTGAAGTGATCTGAGCATAACCAGTCTGGATGCACACAAGGAGCAATGATTGATGCACAAGCAGATGAAATACTGGATTTTAAGAAAGTGCTTTGGAAACCAGCAGAATCCATAGAGAAAGCATTTCATGCATTAGCTAATAGGATTAGCTATTGTGTTTATCATGACTCTTAGGGAATCCATAAACTGTAGATTAAAAACATCAAACAGCTATGGTCACAGAGTTGAGGAGCCTCTTTTCTTATGCTAGTAAACATTTAGTTTTGTGGACTATACATATATTTGGCCCTCTTCTTCCTCTAAAGCAAATGGAATATATACCTTTTTTTGTTTTTTTGTATTTTGTCAACACAAATTCTGGGAGAAAACAAATCATAACTCTGAATCCTTCATTGTGGTGGGACAAAGATTGTCTGTTCCCCTAGAAATGTGTAATTTCCTCTCAGCAGGAAATAGTGAAGTATAATCCAGTTTCTTGCTTCTCTAGCCGTTTGTTTCCTCAGTTCAGGATAACACTATTTAGCAGGCTTCTCTCACTGCCATGCAAATATAGGGATTTGGAGATTCCTATAGGGCTAGGTGCCAGAATTGGAAAAATACCAATGATTGTGAATCACTAGATCTCTTAAAATGTAGGAATTAAACAGTTTGGGGACATGAACTCCAAAAATGACATAAGCTGGTGTCAAAAATTACCTGATTCTAAGCACTCGCAAACTCCACAGTGGAGAGTTGATTTTGGACTCTTCAGATATCACTCTGAAGCCTATCTGGTGGGTTTTGGATTTCCCTAAGCAAGCTATGGACACACTGCAGCAATTAAATCATTGGAAGTAGAAAAGGAGAAACCGGGTGGCCTTTTATTACTCCATGCCTTTGAAATACTCAGTGTATCGTGTAAATGCCTTTTTGTAGTGACTGTATGTAAATATCTTTTGTGATTTATCCTTCCAGAGACCAAAGGTATGTATTTTCAGATGAGGACTCCAAAGTAGTTTGCTAACTACATCATTAAATCTTATCATCTAATTATAGTAATTAAACATAGTGAACTCATCATAGGCCATCAAAATCCTGTTTTTCTAATTTCCAGTACTGCTTGATTTATCCCCTAGAAAGAAAAAAAAGAAATCAAAACAAGTATGAAATGCATAAGCACTTCCTTTAGTACTAAGGAACTAATGGAATGATGTACAACACTGTTCTGGGAATTTATAATCTAAAGTCTATGAAAATACTAATGTCTATCGTGTCTCCTTCTTCCAATTCATGCTCAACTTAAATTCAGTTAATACTTTTTACCATTCCTGTCATGTGTATGAACCTCCATCTAGAGACATCTTCCTGACCACCATATGGAAAGTAGTCTTCCTGTCCTAATACTTTTACTATAACTGCATCTAGTTCCATGGTCTCCCTAGTACTTTTCTAGTTCTACAGTTATCATTCTTATTGTTCTGGTGCTAAATTTATATTTTTATTGTTTTGTCTAGGCTCACCCAAGCCACAAGAGTAAGTTCTATGAAAGGAGAAACAAAGTTAACTTCCCTTCCTCTCCACGCAATACCCTCATCACCTAGAATAAAGCCTGATACATTTTATTTATTCCATGAATATTTGTTAAATGACTCCACTGAGCAGCTATTAGGTGATTTTAGAAGCATTATTTCATTGAATGCTCAATACAACTTTGTGAGATAATAGGAAAAAAAGAGGCTGAGATTCTGAGGGCGTGAACATCATGTAAAAACACATAGCTAATAAATACAGAAATTGGGTTTAGTTCCTAGACCTGTTCTACTACAAAGACTGTTTCCACTACATTTCCCCTCTACTCTGAAATATGTCATAATTATAAAGGTGTCCCTATGTAAGTAATTTATTGTGGCCAAATATTAGTTATTTACCTCCAAAAGGAAGGCTTTGGACTAGATATTCGCCGAAGCTTTTCATTAACTGCAGAAGGCATGGCTTTATTACTCCTATTTTCTCTGTGACAACTATCATAGACAAATGGACCTATTCAAGGCACAAATATACACTTCAATTTTAATTCAAAATGAATTAAAGTAAGCAATTTAATCTAAAAACTGTCGTACCACATTAAATTTCATCAATTCAGAACTACTCTTCTAAACAATTAAAATAAAAGTGAACTTTGTCAAGACTAGCAGACTAAGAAGAGGGGTGGTTATTCTGAGAGGCTCACCATCAAACTTTTAAGATAAACTCTTACTGAAGTTATATGAACATAAGAGCTCCTCCCTACCCCCATCCCTTTCAGAGGAATTTTAGTTAAAATCTAATATAATCCTGTAAGGGCTGTACTATTCCCTTCATTTTTCAAGTATGTTTTGCCAATGCAGTTTGATCTTTAAATGACTCTAGTTTAAAAAAAATAGATTTAATACATCAAAATCTTGGTAGTTTTGAGAATTCTATTTGCTAAAAAGAACTACCAAAATGCAAACCAGTTTGCCCTTTAGGTTTAGTTAAAATCTTGTGTAAAGGAAATACACAAATTTTAGCATAATTTATAATACTCCATAAAGTCTGAAACAAAGTTTTTAAAAGTAAATTAGAAGCAATTATTGATTTTTAAAAAGCTCACTTTTCCCAAAAGTTTTCTCTTTCTCTCTTGCTCATTTCCTTATGTAAAAGAATTTAACCAAAGAAAGCTAGCATTCTAATTCAATTTCTCCTCCAAAGTATATAATTTTATTTCGTCATAATGGCTGCTTTTATTTCCAGGGTCAGATTTTATTTAAATTTCAGTCCATTAGGAACAAAAACTTGCCATTTTCTGATAAACAAAATCAGCAGGGGAGCCTCTTCAAACGAGAAATGTATTTCCATCGACCTTTGTTTTATTTGATCTAAATGACAGGTATACACCACTTTTCCTGTGTTTACTTTTAAAGATTCCGAAAAAATGGGGGTGACATTTTTAACAACAAAACTAGCAATCACCCTAGTAGTCCTGTGACAGGCAGATGGAAGAAATGATAAAAAGATGTAATCCATTGCTTTAGACCACCAAAGAGGCCTAATATGAGTCATTAGCAGAAAACCGTTAATTTTCTTTTATCCCTATTCTGACTGTTGTTTGTAGAAGTGCTCAACCTCTCAGAAATTGGAACATTTAACTGTTTCTTGCAATTTTGAAAGAGGAAGGGAAAGTATTAACAGAAGGGAATTAAAGAATATGTCATTATATAGTTTAAGAAATCTTAGTGGTATACTTAACATTTTAGAGGCTCCTAGGTTGAGCTTGATAATAGCTAATAAGAAGAATTAATACTAGTAAAGCACTTTAAAGATTATAAAGAGATTTTGCAAACAGTATCTCATTTCTTGGACATCCTCACAAAAATTATGAGTCTTAAAAAGTTAATCATGTTGAAAACAGAGAACTAAAGCCCAAGTCTTTCGACTCCAAATGCAAGACCATCTTAATCCATATAGGCTAATAGGAAATGGTGAAACTCAATCTAATAGAGATGAAAGCAAGCACTCTCCCCAAGTTTATTCTGCAAAACATTGGTTCTCTAGGAGCTAAAAATTGTCTATTAAGAGGAAAAAAAGAATTCGTGGATAGATATATTGATAGCTAGATATCATGCAGTGCTTTTTGAAGTTACAATAATCATGAAAATTTTACTCCAAAGATCTCTAAGAACTCAAGTTAAAAAAAACTCTTGATGAATGAATGCTGTTCCAGAATCCTTTACGCTTTTGGATCAGTCTCCCCCAACTCGTACCTCCTGTCTCCTATCTATATAAACATATAGATATAGAGGTAGAATAGATATAGAACACTATATATACATGATTTATACACATAATAACTATAGTTACACATAGTCATATATACATTGTATATGTACACACATTATACATATTTATACACTGTATGTTCATATATATGTGTATATGTGTATGTATATGTATTTTTTTCCTCATTGAGAAAATTCGTATATTTATCATGGACTGGCTTTTTTGCAGCCAAATTTGGATATGAAAACGTTTTCCAGTCACTCTAATATGATAGGCACAGTAAATCTCAGTGCTTTTTCAGTCAATAAAATGGTGTCAGTGTCAATGTCTGATTTAGGCGTGTTTATTTTAATAAACTATATGGTAGTCTATCAATTCTTTTTTATAATTATGCAAAACTGATTTAAAACCATGGATTTAAAGGTAAATACATGAAGGTAACTTCTGGAAGATAAATTATTAGTTTAATTATGAAAACCAAGATACCAAACATAATGGAAATTAAAAACACCTCATTCTATATGCTGTATTACCATAGTTCTCAAAAGACCAGATCCAGCCTCTCTATATCTTAAAGAAAAAGGCAAATAACATAAGTGATTTCCATACTGGAGATCACTTCTTATATATAAACTTTTTCTTTATTCTAGTTATACTTATAGATGATGCAGTGATTATAGATGGCTTGTTTCTTGAGATCGGAATAGTTACAAAATAAAAACTTTGTAAAGGATTTGCTCAATTTACAACTCTCCTTTTCAGAGCTATCTTGTCCAAGAGATTATGAAGATATTACACTAAGCAACTAACATTAATTTCTATTACCTTTTCTGCTCTATATTGTAGGAAGCATTTCAAGTATAAATAAATGTAACATTAAATGTTTAGCGAGAGCTATATAAAACTATAATCTTTTCTTTCAATTCCAAAATGCTCATATTATTTAAAAAATCAGTTCAATGTTCCACAATAAGTCGGGCCATTAAAACTTTGAGCAGTAAAATTTATGATTTTGAAAGGGGCTTAAAAGCAACTGGCTGGAAAAATAAACTTTTAAAAGTTTATAATATGTCACAAACAAAATAGTGGAATCCATAAAATATAAACTGAAAATAATGTAGAATATATCATTAAGTATCTATACAAACCCATGGATGATCACTTCACAGTCAAAGTCTAAAGGAATCTAGAGCTTTTGTGGGAATCTACACAGTTTTACTTTCAATGGTATAAAATATAATCTTGCTAGAAAGACTGTCCTAGTTAGGGCAAACAATAAACAACAACTCTCCTGTATTCTAGCCCATCTGATTACTTTATTTTATAGGCTGGGCCATAAAAACTAGATACTAGATCAATAATCAAAGTTATATGAAGATCATTCCTAATATTTCTACATAATTTGAAAGGTGATGTGGTTGTATTTTGATCTTTTTTTTTTTAAGTAAGAGGTTACCTCAAGTAACTCTGTTGTAATTTTTAAATATAGAAAAAAACTAAATCAATTTAATCTAGCATTTAATTCCAATAATATAACAGTGCAAGTGATCTATCCCAGTGCTGCTAAACCAGGTATGATTTTACCACTTGCCCTCCACTCAAGGACACATTGCAACATCTAGAGGCATTTTTGGTTCTCATCAAATGTTGCTCAGATCTAGTGGGTAGAGGTTATAGATGCTGCTAAACATTCTAGGGTACACAGGACAGCTTCCACAACCAAGAATTATCTGACCCCAAATGTCACTAGTTGCTGAAGAGGTTGAGAAGCACTGTCCTAAACAAAGACTACTGGTGATGTAATTTACTTTCCCACAAGGTTTCCCTAAAGAAAAGGTGTCTCGGAAAAAGTGCATCAATAGAGTAGAACATACATACAAACAGATATCACCACTCAAACAAAATACCAATAAAAGCTGCCCATCCAAACTAGGGAGAAAGTGAAAAGGAAGTTAGATGGAGTATGGTCTAAGACTAATAGTGAGCCCTTGCTTAGCCCTGCAACTAACAAAGTGACTTATTCTATAAGCCAAAGTTAAAGTTCAAATTTCAACCGGCAACAAAGTTTTCCTTGCTCAATCTTAGGGAGTTCACATATTTCATGCTTATTATTTTTCCTCTCTAAAATACAAAGTACCTTCCATTCTTGCTATACTTAGTTTACTGCCATTCATACTTTACGGTTTTTAATGCAATATGATAGATTTATTTTTAAATGCTTTGAGTTTGCTTTTCAATTTAATGATTTGTTACATTATTTACAGACTAATTTAGTGAACCTACATAAGATTAATTGCATGGTCTTTTAGGACACGTGACAAATCATTAAAAAGTGATAAAACCAGGCAACTGAAAAACAAATGGCTTGTGACATATGAATGGAATCCCTAGTACCATTTATTGATGCATGTTTTGGTGAGATTTGTTGTAAGATCTAAAGCAATACTAGCTCAAAATTGAACACAGGATTATACAACGTTTGAAATTAAGATATCTGGACAATTTAATAGACCAGAACAGAGTAATGAGTTTATTTTTATAAGTAGAAGAAAACTCTGACATACAAAAACCAAATAAATAAATGAACAACAACAACAAAAAAACGCTACAGTCTTTAATGTCATATTTCTTATAAAAAATAATTGACAAAACTATCTTAGGGAAGCTTATTTATTTTTAATTTGAAAATAACAAAATTTTAACACATATCTTTATCTAGTTTTTGTTTTAGCATCTAGATAAGGTCCACGTTAATAAAAAAATGAAAGATGTTAAAATAAAGTTAGATTCTACAAGAAATGCTCTGGGGGAAAGAAGGGGTATTTGCTGCACATGGTTTTATCATCTTGGCTTCGATTTCAATATAGAGAATATTCTGCAAGTAGACTTCTGGCATTTTTCAGATAATTATTTGAAAAACCGTAGTGCCGTAGGAAGAATAAAATGTATTAATCTGTCTAAATACTGCTGCTGCATTATCAGTTTCATATTCAAACATTCTTGGACTAATATATTTAACACATATTTCTGAAATCCCTTCTAAGCATCTGATGAGTGTCAACTAGGGTTACCAATCATCCTAGTATGCTCAAGACTGAGGGACTTATCAGAAAGCCACATTTCCAGTACTAAAACTAGGATAAAAAGGCAGCAGGGATAGTTGGTTAGCCTTGTTTGAGGTTTCTTAGTACTAAATATTACGGAAGATTTCTAGCATTGTGGCAACTGAAACTCATCTTGGAATAAGACATGAAGTCAATCAGATATAAAAACTATTGAAGGGAAATGATTAAGTGCTCTAGGAAAGTGTATTAGTCAGGGTTCTCCTGAGAAACAGAACCAATAGGAGAGAGAGAGACAGATACAGACTAGATGACAAAGATATAGACAAGGAGATTTATTATAGGAGTTGGTTAATGTGATTATGGAAGTCCCACAATCTACTGTTTACAAGCTGAAGAATCAGTGGTATAATACAGTCCGAGTCTAAAGGACTGAGAATCTGAGAGTTGATGGTAGAAGTCTCAAGCTGAATCAAAGGCCCAAGAACCAGCAGCACTCATGTCTGATGTCCAATGGCAAGAGAAGATGGATGCGTCATCTCAAGCAGAGAGAGTGAATTCGTGCTTCTTCTACCATTTTGTTTTATGCAGGCTCTCAGTAGATTGGATGATACCATCCTGCATTGGTGAGGGTGCTTGTCTTTACTCAGCCTACTGATTCAAATGATAATCTCTTCCAGAAACACTCTCACAGATACATCTATACTTACATCATACTTAATGTCCAAATAAAGACAAAACAAGGACCTAATTCTACAAAACATGATACAAATATCTTTCACACAACCAAAACCACAAAATTCCTACTCCAGGAGCAGAGGTAAAATCCTTGAGTGATGTCTATCCTCTTGATACCCCATAACTTAAATACTATGAGGTAAAATTAATAATACTTAAATACGGATATAAAGTCAATGTCTTATGTTATATGATAAGAGAATGAGAGAGGAAATAAAATAAAAATGTTTCTTAAATATACCTATATATACACAGAAATACATTCATAACAAAATAAGGAAGAAATGCTTATGACAATTATAATCCTTGTTTCCATAACTGGCCACATGGTCATAGCTGGTATTTATAACTATCTCCTTCTACTACCCATTCAGTATACCCTTTGCCTTCAGCAGGTACCCTAGCTAGCCGTGAATCTTTACTCAGTGGGGTGACCAAAACCTTTATTTCTAGGCTATTACCAGTTCTGACTGGATTGAGGTGTTGTAGTTTTCTATTGATTGACCTTAATTTCCGGGCATGCTAATACCAAGAGATACCTCAAGGCATATCATATATTCAGAAATATTCTTCCTTACCTTCATTGTGGAGTAGTAGTCTAATTTCCCCTTCATAGTCCAGATTAGTCACCCCAGCCAATATCATAATTTTCTCCCTTGTCTGTTGATTCAGAGGCCCAAGGTGCCCTAAGGAGGCAGGTTGCAGTCTTCCAGTTCACTAGAATCATTGATGTGACTCCTGATGAAAACATTCTTTCCTCTGGAACTAAGACTTCTAGGCAGGCAGAGTATAAAGTTGTAGGAACAGGAAGCAAAAATATTACTAGGGGTAATAGTGAGTGGTGTCACTCTTATTTCCACACCTTGATTCCTGGACCCAGGAATCCTTGCTATTGGAGAAAGAGCACCATGTGTCAAATGATGTTTCAGATTACATACAGCCTTAAATGTAGTTTACTAAGTCTTCATGCTGCATTCCCTAGCAACCCAGCTCAGAGAAGACCTGGGTCCTGCATTTAGGAGCCACTACTAGCCTCTTACTGATGGTCACAACAAGCCTCACACTGTCCATGAGCACCTCTTAGTAGTTTCACTCCTTTAAAGTTCTTTTCAACTTTCCTTCATGGTTTTTATTTACTATGGGTCTCCTACAGGCCTGCAGCTATTTATCCACATTGATGAGGGTAATTTTTTTTTTTTTTTTTCCACTCAATATACCAATTTAAATGTTCATCTCTTCTGGAGATATCTTCACAGATACACCTAGATATGATGTTTTACTAGTTATCTGGGGATATGTTGGCCCAGTCAAGTTAACACATAAAACTAACCATCATAGAGAGAGAAATAAAAGATGTTATGTAAGTATGAAAGAAGAAAGAATAATTGGCTCTCTAGATAAGGGAGAAACCATCCAGTTATTTGGTCATTGCAAATGCAGAAAATGGCAACAACAGAAGAGACAATAAATATTCATTGTTAATCTAAAATTAATATTTAATTGGATACCTTGTATTTTATCTGGTAATACTAGAAAAAAATGAACAAACATAGAGAAATAAGAAATCAATATTTCTGGATTTGATTGGAACAACAGTTCTCAAACCTGACTATATCTGTTAGAATCACATAAAAATCTAAAAAGTAAACATGCAAAGGTCACTCTGATTCAAATTAGGCCTACAATGAGGCTCTGCTGATGATATTTTTTAAAGGTCCTACTCTCAAAAATGTCCACTGGTTTTGACAAAGATCAAAAGAAATTCAATGAAGGACGAAGAAGCTTTTCAACACATGTTGCTGAAGCAGCTGATATCCACAAGCAAAAAAATAAAACTCAACCTAAACTTCATACCTTATACAATAATTAACTCAAAATAGATTACTGTCTTAAATGTAAAACTATAAAACTTTTAGGAAAAAAATAGAAATAAATCTTCAAGACCCATGGTGAGGCAAAGAGTGCTTAGACCTGACACTAACAGCACAAACCATAAAAGGAGAAACTGATCAATTTAACCTCATCGAAATTTTAACTTTTTCTTTGAATGACCCTGTAAAGAGGATAAAAATACAAACTGAGAAAAAAATATTTTCAAGTCACGTATCTAATAAGGACTAGTACCTAGAATATGTAAAAAAACTCTCAAAATGTAATAGGAAATAAACAATCCAGATGGCAAATAAGCACATAAAAAATGTTCAATATAATTATCTATTATGGAAATGCAAGTTAAAATCACAATGGTATAGCACTAGATATCTATCAGAATGGCTAAATGAAAAGCTATAAGAACAAAATCTGAAGAGGATATAGAGGAACTAAGTCACTCATGCATTACTGGTGGTAATATAGGATGGTGCAGCTACTCTGAGAAAGGAGTTGGGAAGTTCTGGCAGTTTCTCATGTATAATTACCAAATGACCCAGCAATTACACTTTTGGTAATTAGAAATAGCACATATATCCTTCAATGGGTGAATGGTTAAATTAACTGTAGTACATGAATAACATGAAATGCTACTCACTAATAATAAAGAACAAGTTAGTGATATACACAACAATTTAAATGATCTCAAAGGAACTATGCTGCAAATAAATAAAAAAAAATTACATACTGTTATATGCATGTATATAACATTTTTGAAATGACAAAATTATAGTAATGGAGAGCAGATTACTAGTCCCCAAAGGTTAAGAATGTGAGTGTGACATGTGTCATTATAAAAAGCCCATTATTAAAGAGCCATATAAGGGATCCTTGTGGTGACAGAAATGATTTTACCTTGACACTGATGGTGGATACATGAATCTACGCATGTGATAAAATTACATAGAACTAAATACAAACACACATACAAACATACTGAAGCACACACACAAATGAGTACATATAAAACTAGATAAATCTAGACAAGATTATATTGTATTGATGTATTGTAATGTATTGATGGGTGGATTGTATTGATGTCCATTTCTTGGTTATGATACTGTAGTATAATTTTATAAGGTGTTACCTTGGGAAACTAGCTAAAAGGTACATGGGATCTCTCTATACTACTTCCGATAACTGCAAATGAATCTATAATTATCTTGAAATAACATGCTTAATTTAAAAAAAATGAAGCATATCAATAAAGTATGATTTATCATAAGACAAACAAAAAAAAACATTCCAGATGCTGATCGGCAGGGAGTGTCAAGGACCACTAGATTGGGCCATGAGATGTTGAAAGGAAGAGTCAGGGTTAATTTTAGAAATGTAATACAGATGGGAGGAGGTTTTAAGTACCATGTTTGGATTTTTTTTTTTTTCCCCTTCCTTCTAAAGGTAATGGAACAGGATAAAAAACTTTTGAGGAGAAGGAAGAAATTACATCAATGATTTACTTGAGTATCAGCTCAAATGTAACTTTTCAAGGTCTTCTTTGGCCAGTTATCATTTTATCCTATTTGAGATTTTGGATATCCCTTATCATTGTCTATACCCTCCACTTCCCCAATTATAATTTGCAGGTTATAAGTGGGGACATTTTCCTTCTATGGAGAGTAATTATCTCTTCATTCCTAACAATGAGAGCAGATCCTGGGAATAGAATCCATTCAATTAATATGTGTTGAATGAATAAATGAATAAGAAATGAGCAAGTAAATATAGAAAATAAAGGAAATAGATGCTATAGACAGGGAAGCAGATTCCTTCATCCTTTTATTCATCAAATATTTATTGAGTACTTACTACACACTGGCATAATAAGAGGTGCAGTAGTCCATTTGGGAACTAGAGACCATTATTCCTATATCTGTTTAAAAAATAATTTCTGTCCCGTGAATCTATATAATAAATATTGCATACCCGCTATGTGTTAGCTCTACTCTAGAGCCTGAAGATACAGCTGTGAAGAGAGACCAATCATTTTCCTTCTTAGATTTCACATTTTATTGAGTTTAAAATGAGAGCTATTGCTTAAGTGGACCTAAAAAGACTCATTAAAAGATTGGATATTGGAATTGATAGGAAGCGAAGGACTAAAGACAAGTATGGAATGGAAAGATTATGGAACCAGGGGCTTTGTTGTATTGTGGAGAACCAATGCTTTGGGGATGTTTTCCTCTTCAGATTGTTGAATCAGATGGATAGTTGATAACACTAGTAGATTCTCTATTATCATGATCTTGTCCAATAAGTTTTTGCCAATGAATCTCTGTACTTTAATTTTATTTCTCACTATGTTAAATGCGTAAGCCAAGTTGGTTTATCACATTACTTAGAGATTCATAAGAAAGGCATATCTTGTTTAATACACGCTTACATGCTTCCTACTATGAAGGGAAGGGAACTTGATGAATCACAAAAGTTAGGTATAAAAGTTTTGCTCATTAATAATATATGTCACTTTTACCAATGCAAGTTATATAGCCTCACTGAATTCAGAGGAGTTAGAAAAAAAATAATGCACTGATGTACCTAAGAAAAAGAGAATATTTGTAAATAACTGATTAACATGATACTCACTTACTCTCAATTACTTTACAAGTACACTTGAGCTGTCTCCTGGTGCTATTCCCACATATATGTATACACACACACTCATGCACATTTTATATATATTATATAAACATAATTACATATATTTTACATACATGGAAGTTATATATATTTAAACAAACAAGTTTAAATATTGATCTAATAGAGTTAGACCAATGTTTAATGTGTGTGTGTGTGTGTGTGTGTGTGCGTGTGTGTGTGTGTGTATAGAGAGAGAATCATTGAGTATATTGAATAAATCATAGCAGTTTTTGACTCTATCACGATCTTCCTTTTCTCACTGATCCTCATATTCAGATAATGACACCTTTAAAAAGAATTCAGATTTTGCTGCTAGTGAAAAAAAGATCAAAATATTAGGAAGTTAGACAAAGAAGATGAATAATAGAAGGTTTAAAAAAATGAAGAGAAAATTTAGGACAGCAATTGATTTTAGAGGGTAAAGTTTAAAGATTACCTCCCTTGTTTTAATATTTACTTCATCAACCTCCTCATTCCTATAAAATATTTCCTATGTCTTTAAAAAATTGTACTGGAATTTAAGGTAATACCAAAGGCCTATTCTATCACCACTGTTTTCTATACTTTATATTCTTCAAAAAATCGAAGGGCTTATTTAAAATTGCCTGATACTTTCAGTTCTTTATCTTGCCTAAAAGTTTCCTTATTCAGAAATCAACTCACTTTACAAATTTACAAATGCATTAATTAATTAATTAATTAATTAATTATTTTCCAGTCTAATCCTAAACAAACTCTTTATCATGGAAAATCTGAAGAAAAACTAGTATATGAGAAATAAAGCTAAGATGAAGAAAATTTATAAATAAAATTTTAATGGAAATTATGGAAAGATAACATGATTGATGATATCAATCAAAGTAAAAATTAAGGGAAATGAACCTCAGAGACTGTACTCACTACACTTTCCAGAAGAAATAAAACAGAAAATACAAGGTTAAAGCCACCAGGATTCTAACAAAAATGCCTTTTTGTACATTACAGATAAGCTAGCATCTTATTTTGATTTTTAAAAAAACCTCGAGGTAAATTCTTAAAGATTCTCAAGTTAGCTTTTCTCTTTTTTCTTTGGAATTAAACAATTGTTGTACAGCCAAGAATTTAAAAAATATTTTATTGCTTTATTAATCCAAGGACTGGAGATTGAATGTTCTTGTATTTTTGGGGTGTGGAGGTTAATCACAGTGTGCTTTACAAAGTTCCTTAAAGGAAGACCCTTAAAAGAAAAATTTTCTCTCTCTCTCCCCCACCTCATCCCCACTTCTCTTTCCTCCATTCCCTCCCTCTTCTGTTTCTCTCTCATTCTGTTTTTAACCTTAGCACACACGGAAGAAATGATTGAAATTGAAATTGAAACTTCAGATTCACTTGTAACTCTATACTTCCTTTTCTAAGAACAAAACAGCAAATACATTTTCTCTAAATGAATATTCTTTATCACTTAGATCAGCTATTTGAGACCCAATTACTCATTTACATGACATTTATGTGACAACCATATCGCTAGGTAAAATATGTCTCCAACAATCTTCTAATTTAAATATTAGTAGTAAAATTAAATTTTATGTGATTACTAGATACAATACTAATAATATCAGTGTAGCCTGCTAGACTTAAGACTAAAGGAAATTATATGGCAGAAAACTAATTAAGAAAACTTATATACATATATATATATATATACGAGGTATACATTTGTATATTTTTAACATCAGAGTAATGGATAAAAATTTTATCTAAAATGGGTCAACATACATGATAAAGGGAAATGAAAATAAATGAAAGTTATTGCTGAGATATTCCTAACCTAAATTGCTAAAAGACTACTGCAAAATCATACAATTTTTTCCTTTATCACACTTCTATGATATACGCATATAGAAGGAGGGGAGAGGTTAAAGGTAGCCTCTAAAGAGTGTCACAATCAGAAAAAAAAAAACAACTATACCTCTTAGAGCAAATCACAAGTACGAATGAAAAGCTGCCAACTGATTTATTGCCTTGAGAAAGACAAAATAAATATATTGGATAATATAACTGTTGTGTCCGATTTCATTTTAAAGCATATATAAACAAACCTCTATATAAAAACTGAGAGATTGCTTAGCTCACTTCACTTTATGCCTGATGACACCTGAATCTTACTTACAGACCCATTCTCTGAGCTTCAGTTTGTCCAAAGGCAAAAAAATGTTTAAGTAGTTTACTTTAAATTTGATATCGGGGTGGACTTTTTTCATATTCTAATTTCCTCCTCCCGTTTGCCTGACATTCTCAAATTTGGTTGACTGTGTCCTGTCATGGTCAACATGCATGCCTCCTGTCAGTGGCCAATACCTTACCACCTCTGGAACTAGGCTTTTTGTTTTACCTGGTGTATCGTCAGGGCACCAGCAAGAAAAAGACTCAAACTGGATAATTTGAAGAGTGTTTAATAAATAGTCTATTAACAAATGTATGGTCAGAGTGTAGGGGAACCACAGGAATAATACAGGGGTAGCAGCAGGAGTCAGGTTCACACCAGAGCCCAGAAAGACCAAGAAGAGGGAACTATTACTAAATAACTGAAGGAAGGAGAAAAATTCCATTGAACAATGTAGTCAGCCAGTGACAAATCTTCAGAAAGGGAACTAGAAAAATACTCTTGACCTAATTCTCCTATCCTTCCAATTTCCTGCATGTGCTCTCCGTTGGCCAAACACAACCCAAAGACAGATCAAGGGAGCCCATTGATATAGCCTATTTAGATTAGCCGTTAGTGACTAATGAAAGGGTAAAAGCAAGAATAGCTCTTATCATCATACCTAACTTTTTTGGTTTTCCAAACATACCTTTGAGCTCTGTTGATTTATATATTATTACATAAGAGAAAAACATTTTAGTTGGTCTAAAAATATTACAATAGTCTATTTCTTATATCCACCAGTACAGTGTTCAGAACTATCTTTAAACCAATCTCAATTTTTATCTTTCTCTGTGAACTGATCCTATAAACTCAGGGATGTAGAATGAGTTAGAAGAAGCAGTGAAGTAAAAATAGGTATACTAAGAAATTATTCACTTACTCATGAAACTTACTTGTAGCTTTAGGATAGATAACTACATATCATCCAAACCAGGACCCTTCTGAATGTTAAAACTAAATGAAATGTTTAAACAAGGAGCATAAATTGAGGCTACCTTTGGCAAAATCGAGATATGCAGTCACTCTATCTATGAACCATTTTCACTTGGTGATGGACTTCTGGTAGGCAACCTTAACTTTACGGATTGGTAAAACAAACATCTACTCATGATTGGTCGTTCAGTCACACGGTTATTTAGTGTCTTATGGCCAGGTGTTAACTCCCTACCAGGAATGAGTAGCAGGCAGGAACTGTTTCTGAAAATAAAAATAATTATTTTACAAAGAAGACATGGTTTTCTGTAAATTTTAGGAGTTTAAAACTGTGTGCTCTTATTTAGGCTTGCATAGGTTCAGTGTAGCATTACAATATTCTATAAACCCTTCATATGACACTGATTCTGATAGATTATAGGGGCTAAATAGCAAAGTTACTTGAACTACAGCCTAGGTCAGCCAGATAACCTTCCTTAGTCTAGGTTCTACTCAAAGACAGTAGCTTTAAAAAGCTGAAAAAATTTCTCCTCAAATGCATCAAATACTGTACTTCTTTTTACGGGTAGAGTGTGTGAGATTCAGCAACTTATTTTTCTCTCTGTAGCACCTATTCCAACATGACCTAGCCTACAAGATGACAGAAACCTCCCAAAAGTGGCATGCCCTTTAATTTTTAAAGGGTTAGTCTCCCACTCTATGGCACAAAAATGTCTAAGTAAGGTATCACGGGTATGTGAAACTTACTGTTCACCAGGTCCTATCAATGTCATATAGTGGATTGACATGCTGCCCTTGATAGTAAGATGTTTAAGGTCTCTCAGAATTAAATCATAGTCCAGAAGGATAGTAGGAAAGATAACAAAAGGGTACTGCCATCTACAGAAGCAAATTTTCTGTTATTCTGTTCTTATTGGATTAGAAAAAGAAAAGATATTTGTCTAATTAATAGATATATCATTAGTACGAGAGGCTGTGTTTATTTGCTCTAACCATGAAATTACAAATGAAATTATTCGCTTATTTGTGGTTACACATTGTTAGATGTATGATAACCTATTTTAACTGTCTAAGATCCATTTGTCCTTTGTGTGGAACAAACAGTCCAATCTTAGGGAGATATAATAGAGACTGTACAACTGTCTCAAGGAGAAGTTGGTGGCATTGATTTTGGAATTTCCCTGAGAAGGTGATACTTTGATAAGGAAGTTGAACTCCAGGACTTCAGGTTCACTATTCCTATCATTATCATTCTTTCTCTATGGGTGGAAACCGATGTAGGAATTCTGACAGTTGTCAAGGATACTTTAAACATAGAAAGTATGTTTAACATTAGCACTAGAGTAATAACCATGGGTGAATTTGGGGACTCAATGAACTCACTATGAGAAAACTTGGACCAGATATCCATTTATTGTGCTAATTTCTTCCTATATATCCCTATTCTATATGCTAGACTGTGTAATGATATGGATCCTCAAGACTTAATATCAATTCATAGATAGTGCACAACAATCATTAAAAGGTAGAGGTGATTTCCTGTCCTTATTGTATAATCATACTGATAAATGGCTCCAAATTTATTATTTTAGGGTTCTTTCTCATAGGAAACTGATCTCTCCTTAATATAAAAGGCTCTGTCTCTATAAAGTTACTTAGATCTGAGAATTAGGACTTAGATATGGTTTGCTACTCTGATTTAAGTCAGATGTCTGGTCACCAGATTTAGGGTTCTTTTGCTATACTGATCAAGTTATGCCTTAGGTGACTGTCTCTTTTTCTTCATGAGGACTTTATGGTAAGTTAGCCATTACTGAAGACACAGTTGAGTCAAGAAATTCTGTTATCATTTTGCCCTGTACTTGGGTAACTCTGTTGACCTGGCCTCTGAAACTTGTCTTTTTATTTAGCTTCTGTAACCCTTGGGTCGCATCATTTTCATTAAAATCTTGTATTTTCTGTCAATATTCACATTTCCTACTCTCATCTTTAGCCTTAAAAAAAATCAAGCGCTTTTCAAGAATGTTGGTGCTCTAGTCACTTAATGCTTTGGTGAAAAAGAATGTCCACTAGGTCCTCCAAGAACACATGGTTAGGGGGCAGAGAGACAAACACATGTGATAAATCAGCTCAAATATTTCCATAATTCCATTTATATTATCCCATGGAATTTCAGGCATGTCAACTTCATTCATCATAGGCCACTTTTAAGAATCAGTTTTCATATGAGCTAGCATACCAAAACCATAGGAGTAAATTCAGCCCAATCCGAAAGTAGTTTCTTTCCTCTATGGCAATTTCCTTCTGCACATATTTACTTGTTTTATTCTGCTATAAACTAGCACAGTTTTGGAATTCTTTTGGTAAATAAGCTTTCTCTTCCAAAGTTTTATTTAGTATTTGGACAAAATTTGGACTATGGCATGCAGAGAACTGACTGTGTCATAGATCTAGATGCATGAGGAGAACTGGTATCTTTCTAAGGTACCACTCAAGAGAAATCAGAATTAGGTATTCATGTACAGTGAGGCCAACTTCATTAGACAGAGGAGGATATAATAGGTTTGCTGGAATATAAATCTTAGGCAAGTTTTGGGTTCAGTATACTGTGGAAGAGAGACTATTCTATGATGTGACCTCTTTCTGACCCTTGAGCTGGACCCAGGCCAGAAGGTGGAGACTGATTTCTACAACACCCCTAAAGACTAATAGTAATCAATGTTTTCTTCTGACATAAATCAATACCCTTCCCCAACCTCCTACGACGTGTTGGTTCCTGGAATAGGCCATTGCCCTGACCTGGTCAAGCAAGTAAAGTCACCTCCCATACCTGATAGCATTCACATACTAGTACTCATGATTATTCCTACCTTTTACCCTATGTAATTCTTTAGCGACTGCCAAGCAGCATGGAAGATATCCATCTTGTAGCCTCCTAAGACATGCCTCGTAGATAAGTTTTCCTTAATAAACTCTGTTAATTGCCAGACCAGAGTGGAATGCCTTTTTCTGTGGTCTTTCTGTGCCCTCCGCTTACAGAGGTAGATTATCATTCTCAGGGCTTTCTCTGTATCTGTGTGTATTAACATCTAAGATTAGTTATCTAAATCCTCTCAGTTGTTACCACTCTAATTCCTGGAGTGCCTTTCTTTCCAAGTACTGTCCTTATTTTCCTTTTTCTGTAAGAAACTTAATGAGTGAATTCAATCTACATTTTTATTTTTTATTTTTTTATTTATTTTTTATTTTTGTTTTTTTAGTAACCAGTAGAATCAGACTTTGCATCTGATTTTTACTACATCAATGTTGGGAATATAAGACACAAGAAATTATTTTAGAGAAGTCTTAGAAAACCTGAGTTTTCTAAAATGCTCTGAAACCAATAATTTAAAGATATGAATATTACCTTATGCTTGGTCCTTATAATTCGTTTGCCCATCATATTGCTTTTGTCTTTGTTACTTGGTCCTTGGAAGTAATAACTTCAAGTGACTGCATGATAAATTAACTATCTTTTGCCTTGAGTGTCAGAAACAACTAGTATCCCATCCTCTAATGCCTTCAGACCCCATCAGGCCAGGTAACCAATTCCAAATGACTATCCCTGAATACCTTTTATATGCAGTCACTTTTTGTTCCAAATATTATATCAACCAAAGTCAGTTGCATATTCCATAGATACTGTAGTTATTTTCATCAGAAAAGCATAAGATCCAGGTAATTAGATACTTACAAAATTACTGTAAGGAATAAAAGAACAGGTTATAACCTGAGTCTATAGAAATGACCCCCACAATGCCTTCGTTGTGTCCCCTAGTAGAGTAGATACTTCTGTCATAGCGAGAAAGCTAGAGAATCAACAATTCTTGGCTCTAGGAACACATTAACTAAACTGTGACCCAGAGCTCACAATGTTGCTAATGATGCTGTTGACTCCACAGTCACATCATATAATCCAAAAAAATAGATATTATTTTTTTACTCAGTTTCAAAGCTTCAAATAAAATCTCATGGGAGCTCACTGATTGAAAGGACCTAATCATATTTAGAATCTTGCTGAAAGAGAAATTGGAATATGTAAATCTTATCTTTCAAGAATCTTTAGTTAAGAAGGAAAACTAGAAAGAAGAAAAGTCTAAAGACAATCTATTGCATCTAACATAGTGAAAGAATGGTTCATCATGCATTTGGGGTTTTAACAATAAATAAAATTTTTCCCGTTATATTGTAATAATATGTGTATATTTTCACCTTATCATAAAAGACACTTGGTCAGCTAATAGTCTTTTAAACTGCAGGTTCTGTGTTGAAATTATTCTTGCAGCCATCCACAGATTCAATGTATACACACAGAACTTTTTCAAAAAGTATAAAACAATCATTGACCTAGAAAAATTACAGAAAATATAAAGAGGAAAATATCAGAGATCAGAGTACATACAGATAGTGAAGATATTAAATAGCATAGTCATGAAAAGCCAAAAGCCAAAAATTTGTTAAAAAGAAAGAAAAATGTTATGTGAATCTCAGAAATATCTGACAGAAGTCCTGGTCCTGCTTCTAGGGTTATCTCATTAGAAAATATATTACAATTACGAAAGGACAATAACACCTTCTGGCCTGATTTTTAAAACAATATAATCATGTGTCACATAATGACTTTTTGGCAATGACAGACCACATTTATAATGGTGGTCTCATAAGATTATAATGGAGTTGAAAATTCCTATCACCTGTGATGCTGTAGCCATTTTAATTGTGGTTTAATGCATCACTCACGCATTTGTGGTGATGCTGGAATAAACAAACCTACTGTGCTGCCAGTTGTGTAAAAGCCTAGCACATAAAATTACAGCAGTAGGCTACACCAGCCAGCTTTGTGCAAGTACACTCTATGATATTTGAACAGTGACAAAATCACCTAATGACACATTTCTCGGACTGCATCCCTGTCATTAAGTGGTGTATGACTGTAGTACTAGCTGGAATAGAGAAGTCGGTGAATTGTCTAGTGGCACAGATAGAATATGACCTAGCCTGTCTTTGAACACAGGTAATCTTGCTTCAGATCCTACACACATTATCACTCTACTATTGCATCTGCAGGGCTACTGTTATATACACATTAGGGTACAAAATAATATTCGCAGAAAATTTTTGAACTTTTTTTTTAAAAGATGGCAACTTTACAAAATTTTTTCATGTGAATTTTCCTAAATCACATTTCTTCATCACCTAAGTTATTATTTCATATTTGGCATCTCTATTTTCTTCCCATTTTCCCCAAACTATCAAAAGTAACTAATTTTCCTGCTGAAAACCAGTCACTTTTCTTTGGCCTCAAAATAAAATTTAAATGTCTTACTTTAAGAGATCCTACATCAAAGACATCGAACTACAGGCCTCTAGACAAACCTAGCTTGCTGTTTTGTTTTGTCAATAAAGTAGTATTGGAACACAGATGTGTTCATTTATTTATGTATCTTCTAGGACTACTTTCACGTTATATAGGCAGAGTTGAGTAGTTGCAACAGTAATTGCAACCCTGTCTTCACTAAGCCTGAAATGTTTACTAATTGGCCCTTTACAGAAAAATTTGCTGATAACTTGCTCTATTTTATTAGAAACCTGCATATCTTTTCACTCTATTCTTCATTCACTAAGTTCCAATCATGTTATTGTTCCTGTCATTTTTTTAAACCATTAATTCTTTCCTCCATTGAACATGCTTGTCCCAAGATCTAGAAGGGGCTAGACCCTTGCATATCTAGCCTATCCTTATCTTAAAGGTACTTCTTCAAATACACTTCAGTGAATATCCTACCTTAATTAGGTTCCCTCTGTTTTTTCTTAGTTTTTATTTCCTTTATACATTTATTATAACTTTAAATTGTCACCTTAAAATTGCTAACATTTTGATATATTTTCTTTATCAAATATCCATCCACCTGTCCATTAATCAATCCACTTTATTTTTTAACTTTCTATTATAAAATAATTATAAATTCACAAGAAGTTGCAAAGAGAGTTCAGAGAGCCCCCATGTATCCTTTAATCGCTTTCTCTCAAAGGGTACATCTTATATAACAATGCTATAATATCAAAACCATGACATCAGTACAATGTATGTATAGTTTTATGCCATTTATTACATGTGTAGATTCATGTAACTATGTCTGCTATCAAGATACAGA
>NW_011888798.1:0-10473 GCF_000151845.1 Pteropus vampyrus | reverse complement strand
GGTTCTGTGTTGAAATTATTCTTGCAGCCATCCACAGATTCAATGTATACACACAGAACTTTTTCAAAAAGTATAAAACAATCATTGACCTAGAAAAATTACAGAAAATATAAAGAGGAAAATATCAGAGATCAGAGTACATACAGATAGTGAAGATATTAAATAGCATAGTCATGGAAAGCCAAAAGCCAAAAATTTGTTAAAAAGAAAGAAAAATGTTATGTGAATCTCAGAAATATCTAACAGAAGTCCTGGTCCTGCTTCTAGGGTTATCTCATTAGAAAATATATTACAATTACGAAAGGACAATAACACCTTCTGGCCTGATTTTTAAAACAATATAATCATGTGTCACATAATGACTTTTTGGCAATGACAGACCACATTTATAATGGTGGTCTCATAAGATTATAATGGAGTTGAAAATTCCTATCACCTGTGATGCTGTAGCCATTTTAATTGTGGTTTAATGCATCACTCACGCATTTGTGGTGATGCTGGAATAAACAAACCTACTGTGCTGCCAGTTGTGTAAAAGCCTAGCACATAAAATTACAGCAGTAGGCTACACCAGCCAGCTTTGTGCAAGTACACTCTATGATATTTGAACAGTGACAAAATCACCTAATGACACATTTCTCGGACTGCATCCCTGTCATTAAGTGGTGTATGACTGTAGTACTAGCTGGAATAGAGAAGTCGGTGAATTGTCTAGTGGCACAGATAGAATATGACCTAGCCTGTCTTTGAACACAGGTAATCTTGCTTCAGATCCTACACACATTATCACTCTACTATTGCATCTGCAGGGCTACTGTTATATACACATTAGGGTACAAAATAATATTCGCAGAAAATTTTTGAACTTTTTTTTTAAAAGATGGCAACTTTACAAAATTTTTTCATGTGAATTTTCCTAAATCACATTTCTTCATCACCTAAGTTATTATTTCATATTTGGCATCTCTATTTTCTTCCCATTTTCCCCAAACTATCAAAAGTAACTAATTTTCCTGCTGAAAACCAGTCACTTTTCTTTGGCCTCAAAATAAAATTTAAATGTCTTACTTTAAGAGATCCTACATCAAAGACATCGAACTACAGGCCTCTAGACAAACCTAGCTTGCTGTTTTGTTTTGTCAATAAAGTAGTATTGGAACACAGATGTGTTCATTTATTTATGTATCTTCTAGGACTACTTTCACGTTATATAGGCAGAGTTGAGTAGTTGCAACAGTAATTGCAACCCTGTCTTCACTAAGCCTGAAATGTTTACTAATTGGCCCTTTACAGAAAAATTTGCTGATAACTTGCTCTATTTTATTAGAAACCTGCATATCTTTTCACTCTATTCTTCATTCACTAAGTTCCAATCATGTTATTGTTCCTGTCATTTTTTTAAACCATTAATTCTTTCCTCCATTGAACATGCTTGTCCCAAGATCTAGAAGGGGCTAGACCCTTGCATATCTAGCCTATCCTTATCTTAAAGGTACTTCTTCAAATACACTTCAGTGAATATCCTACCTTAATTAGGTTCCCTCTGTTTTTTCTTAGTTTTTATTTCCTTTATACATTTATTATAACTTTAAATTGTCACCTTAAAATTGCTAACATTTTGATATATTTTCTTTATCAAATATCCATCCACCTGTCCATTAATCAATCCACTTTATTTTTTAACTTTCTATTATAAAATAATTATAAATTCACAAGAAGTTGCAAAGAGAGTTCAGAGAGCCCCCATGTATCCTTTAATCGCTTTCTCTCAAAGGGTACATCTTATATAACAATGCTATAATATCAAAACCATGACATCAGTACAATGTATGTATAGTTTTATGCCATTTATTACATGTGTAGATTCATGTAACTATGTCTGCTATCAAGATACAGATTTATTCCATCGCCATAAACATCTCCCTCATGATGTTCACTTATAGTCACACCTACTACCTCCCCCTCTCCCACATATACACATCATCCCTAACTCTTGGCAATCACTAATCTGTTCTCCATCTCTATATTTTTTATTAATTCCATTTTTTAATGCATGTTTAGTTCATCTTGGTCTGTCTCCTCGACCAGAAATTTAGCTCCATAAGGGAGGAACATATCTGTCTTATTTACTATTTTTCTCTAACTTCTTTATTCTGTAAAATCCAAAACTGGTCTCTTTTGAGGTTATATTGCAGATTTCCCTAATCCAGTTTTCAATGCTGTATTTAAAAGAAGGGTTTTTCTTTCTTTTTAATTAAAGAGGAACTCTCCATCAATTCAGTATTTTGTCAAAATTTTAATAACATTTATTTTTATTAATAAACATTCTATTACTTACCAGCAATAGGCAGCAAACATTATGTGATAATGTCGATCAATGTATGGAAAAAATGCATCATAAATGAAACATAAAAGTTAAAGGGCCAACTATTTCAATATGTAAAGAATCATAATGCTTTATAAGAAACTGATCATGTTACAATGTTTTGAAAATATTATTTACTATAAAACTTGAACGCTCTGTGACTAGCTATGTAAAATTAACAGCTGGATGGAGTTTCAGAATCCTTTACCAACCAGTCCTGTCTCATGAACAATTGCTCTAAACACAGACTTGATTTTGAAAAGAGCTGCTGACAACTTTGTGAAGACCTTGAAAAGCATTTTACTCAAAAACAATTCTCCTAGGACTGCATATGATTTTTGTGTTTATTTTGTCTGCCTTTTATTGACAGTGTATTTTCATTCCAATTGTTAACTTCAGAAATATTTACCACCCCTTGGAAAAATGATTTGCATCAGAGCAGCTCTTTAGCTGTT
Source organism: Pteropus vampyrus (assembly GCF_000151845.1). Classification (NCBI taxonomy): domain Eukaryota; kingdom Metazoa; phylum Chordata; class Mammalia; order Chiroptera; family Pteropodidae; genus Pteropus; species Pteropus vampyrus. The sequence continues at coordinate 7,653 of NW_011888798.1, read as the reverse complement.
AAGACTTCATCTATTCTGCTACTTACTTGTCTCCTGACATCATCTTTTGTGTCTGAAATCAGAGCCATTTGAAATTGGAATGATTCTAACATCATACACAGTGAATAACTGGAGCAAGATGCCATTGATTCTATTCCTAGTGTATTCTGTATTTATAAAGCACACATTGCTTTACCCGAAGGATCATTTACAAATTGTTTAAGCATCGTTATTTTCCTCAATAATTCTTGTGAAGATGCAAAAGCTGAAGTCTTAACAAGCACCTGGATTATGAGCAAGTTCCTCTTTTTTAGCACAACAGGATATAAAAGTCCCAAAGTAATTCTTTAGTCTTGACACAAATAATTACATTTCTTATTTAAATAATAAAATAATCAAACTGTGAAAATACTTTATATATATATATATATATATATATATATATATTTCCACGAAAAAATTGATAACAATTTCCTTTCCACATAGTTTCATTTGGGGAACTCTGACAAATATTGACATGTAAACAAAAATTTTTGACATAGTAAGAACTATGGTAAGAGTGTCAGCAAGTCAGATTTATTATAACTTTACGAAAAGAGCTGAAGCATAAAGCAAGACTGTGTGTAAGCCACACCTGAAGGAGACATTATAAGGCACATTGCATTGTCAACTCTTAATCATTTATAATAAAAGTGAAAGCATTATAAAATATGTATTAAATACCATTAGATGATGTTGCTATTGTTTCTTCTGAATATATAATTATGTCTTAGTAAGATTTATAAGCCCTGTTACTTTATTTCCAGTATGTTTCTAATAAAATCTCCTATTTGTTTTGAGGATATATCTGGAGGAAAATGTCTGGAAGTTTCCAAAGCTAAAAAAGATGAGTGAAAAAAACAGAAACTAAAAAATGAATAATATACCTAAAAATGTTTCTGGACTGACACCTGACAAATATTTTGGCCATTTTTTTGTTTCAGTATCTAACAAAACGGTTGTTTAATTGTTCAAAGGTTTTTACATTGCTTTTGTTTTATTTTAAAATGTACAGGTAAAATAAAGTTTCCAGCAGCATAAAATAAATGATATAAAACTTTTATAATTGACACAAATTTTAACTTATTGGCTGTCAAACTGAGTTTTAATTTGGAATACTACAAATATGAGTTTTGCAATCATCAAGATATAGCTTTAAAGATCAATTCCAAAATTTCCTAGTTAAATGATATTGGCCAAATTGCTGATGCTCTCAGAGTCATAGTTTTCTTATGAGTAAAATAAAAATATTAAACTTTGCTCTGTAGGAATGATTGGTGTTTAGATTAAATGAGAATATGTACATTCACATATAGTAGATATTCAGTAAAATTCCCTCTATTCTTCACCTACCCTTTATCATTTTAATACTCTTCTCAGGATGCTTTCCCATCTTCACTAATTTACTTATTGCTTAGAATTTCTACTTAAACCTGTCTTTTAGTCATCCAGTATTTCTCCCAGGAAATGTCATTTATTGCCATGATTACCATTACCAGTAAAGGCCAGAGTCACCCCAATATCACACATTTCACCTCCGCTAACACCACTGCTCTTCTGATCTCTCCTGATCTTTAGCTCTTTATTTCCAGCTACCATCCGTGAGTGTCAGAAGACACTTCCACATTATCATTTTTTAAAGCACAGTAATGATCAAATTATCACTCCCCAAAGCCGTTCTTTCTCTAGTCTGTATCAGTTGTTGATAGCATCATTTTCTCAATTGACAAAACATTCCAGAAACACTCTCATATTTGTTGATTACCAGTTTATCTCAATTCTTTTCACTTAGTTACCAGTTTGTCTCAAATCCATCTCCAATTTATTTTTTCCTGTCCCTCATCCACATCATTTCAATTGTCACAGGTTAGGCCCTCCCTGCACCCATATGTATTCCCTCTAGGCAATTCATCATAAACATGTTTATCAGATTTTTATTCTTTTAACAATGTCTCTCCATAATTTACAGAATAAAATTGAAATATAGAAGACCCCAATGTAGCTTACTTCCCATCTTTGCCTTGGGAATACCCTTCATATTGATGCCACCATTTGCTCTTGCATTTTCCCTTTTCTTTGTAGGTTATAAATCCTATATGTCCTTCCAAGATTAGCCAAAGTATAAAGGACTTATTTTGCAAAAACTCATGACATTTCACAAGCAAAATTAGTTTCATCTTCCTTTGTTCTCTAACAGTAGTTTTGACAAATTTAGATTGTCCTTTTCTCATTGTACTGTATCCATTTGCGCATATGTTTGTACATAAAATGTGTGCTATATTTTCCCATTACCTGGGCAGCTCCTTGGAGATACAACCTTTGGTTTTATTTACTTTTGAGTTACCTTTCTAACTGTATTCTGGAAATATAAGAACTAACATGATTTATTGAGTGAATGAATTATGAATGAATTATGTGGCATCTTCTCAGCCTGATACATAAAGCACAAAATAAATGTTTGTTGACTTCGATTAAAATGAGATAAAACGGGGAGCACTAACAGCTTCTTATTGTGCACAGAATTTTAGGTCCTGGGTGCGAATTACTACTTTTTTCTCAAAACTCCATTTTACAAAATATTTATACAAAAACTAATATATGTCAAATATTTATTGATCTGAAGACATCCTCCCAAACTTCATAGGAATATTTTTCTTGTGAACATTTCTACGCCATTGTTTTTCAACTAAAACACTATATTCAAACAAAGACTAGCTTCGCAATCTTATATTAAGTAAAAGAAATATTCCAAGCAGCTACAGAACTCCAAATTCCTAACTCTACTTTCTGCAGTCCATGTTCCACCCCATGTGCTAGCTTACCAAAAGGAGCTCCAAAAAGCACCACTCTCAAAACAGGATGAATAAGTTAGAACTCTGTTCTAAGCACAATCAACCGTAGCAGATGCTCAGTGGTTTCAGGAGCAAGAAATTGAGATGAGAGAATTAAGCATTTTAAGTGGATTAACTGATTTGGTAATCAGTTAAGTGTGTGTTCCTACTATTTTTTTAGGCAAAGTCTTTCTCTGCGCTATTATATCTTCAACTTCTATCTCCTTTCGTGCCAAGGGGCTCTCCAAAGCCTTCAATTATGATCTACATTAATCTAGTTTGTTTATGCTAAGATAAGTGGCCTACAGATATTCATATATGCATTTGAACATATCCTAGAAATTTTTATTTTCATTATTTCAAAAATGTTGACACTTGGTTTTTATTTCAGATCTTGATTTTATCTCAAATGTCGGAAGATTCTATGAGGATGTGACATACATAGGATAAATTGTACATTATTGGGTAGGATATAGGAATATTGAAAATATTTTAAAAAAAGAAAAAGTAATCTATTACAAATTCTCTGCAGCTCTGGGAAAGAGAGAACATTTAAAATATCCTTTTAGAATATGGATTTTTATGAGTTAATTCTGATGTTTGTCTTTTGTTTTCATGTAGAAAATTCAGAATTCTCTTAATTCATTTTTTTAAACGGTGTTTACTCTGATGTAGACACTGTTCTGCTTCCTAAAGATGCTAAGTGGACAAAACAATTAAAATCTCCAGCTGCACTGAGCTTTTATTATAGTGGTGATAATAAATAATAATCAAGATAAATAAGTAAAACATACAGGTTTTTTGTTAGTAATAAATGCTATTTATAAACTGGTATCAATGTAGCAATACAAAAATTTTTCTATATTTCTATTTTTGACTTAATTTTAATATGCTCTTACTGAATTTTTCTTAATTTCCCAAACACTTTCGGCTTTTCTCTATGTTCCTTATTTTTAACTGTGATCCTTCAGCCACTGCACCCTTTCTTTCTCTAACAATTTCTCTCTCTAAATGATTTGTGTTCCACTGGCAGCTCTGTGCTAAAGAAAGTGATATATCCTGACGAAGCCATTAAGCACTATACTACAGACATTAAAAGGATGATATAGGCATGATTTCAATCATGCAAAAGGAAACTATCCTAGTTCTGAGAAGGAAAAGCACCAGAGAGCTTAACCCACTCTAGTCTACATTTTCATTTCATTAGGTTCAGATCTGGGGATGTCAGAACAAATTAGCACTTTTTCCCCCCACAAGGCAATCACTGTAAGTATCATCATCAGATGCATATTGAGCACCCGCAGGGAGAAGGGTTGGAACTTAGAGTATGCAACATACTGAAAAGAACCAAAGTATGAATTGAGGAAAAATGGGTTGATAATATAAAAAATATGCTAAAAGAAAGGTGGACTTTTTTACTCTGTGCTGCTGTGAAAATTTTCTTTAAAAATCACTTTTACATAAAAGTCATGTTTCCAAGTTCTGTTATAACCCCAAAATATATTTAAGTATCTGTATAATTATTCCTACATGTAAAGTATTCCAATATTCAATCTTTTTGAAATATAGATGTAACTCACTTTATAAAATAGATCATTAAGTGGAATATAAAATTATGTATTTTTAGGTAAATCAAGTTTTACATTAAGAACAGTAAGAAATAAAGAGGTCTAATGCAAAATTAGAATCATTGTGCTTTAATTTTATATTATTATAAGAATGAATATAACATAATAGTGTTTTTAAGGCACTTCATATATACTGTTTATTTTGTTGAGGTTTGATTTTTTTAATTGAAATACTTCTAGATTATATTGTACATATGTACCATACAATAGATATGTTACCGGATTAAGTGATTTAAAACATATGATACTTTGGTAAATAATTAATAAACCCTGTTTGACGTGTCAGAGATGTTTGCCCTTAAGAAGGGCCAGTCTAAAATGAAAAAAAAAAAAAATTAATTGCTTTATTCCCTTGAGCAAATACTTACTAATATTTCACCAAACCTATGCTGTCTTTCCAAATGATAAATTCTAGATAATGGAATGTATAAAAGCAAAAATAAGCATTTGAAATTAAAATCGTAGCAAAATATAAAACTCACTTATCTTCTCAATGGCAATTTAAACTAGTTAAACATGCAGACACAAATTTTTGTCACAAATCTCCTATTTTCACTGACAAATATTAAAAATATTTCAATCTGTTATTGGTGCCCTAGGTTCATATTAATAAGCAATTATTTAACTGAACTATATTAACATGAAGACCCCAGGGCCTATAGAACTATGAAGGGCCATTTGCCACTACATAAAATCACACTGAACTATTCAGCTTCAAAGATCTGAGGGCCTGCTTTTCTCAGCTTATTTTCCCATCTCTTCATTCCCATTTATATTGGAAGCTTTTAATTTTCATTGCCATTTCTGTAGCTGATAAAAGTGTCTCCTCTCTTTAATGTGATCTTGGAGAGCAGAAACTAAACGTGTTAGACTTAAGTATAAATTAAGATTATATAGACCTTGAGTGAAGAACTTAGGGTCTTCTCTTTAAAATATAAACAGATAGTAAAATTGCTTTCAGCAATCATTTTGTGTGTACCTATGTGTCTGGTGTACTACTAATTTTACTTAATAAAAAAGAGAGGTAATTATTTGGAAACTCATGAACTAAAATGCATAAATTATAATTAAAAATCAATCGGAATTTAAAGTAGCACTAAGGTCTCATAACTGGTCTATCTGTCAAACTTGTTTTCATATTTACTCTTTTGAAACAACTATTTTGTTTTTCAATAGGTGATATTTCTTATAGGTGAAATGTTTTTACATGCACTTAACGCTAAATTAAATGATTATTATTTTTGATAGGGGGGGCCAATATAAGTAATGGGCTTAAACACTAATTGGTGAATGGGAAATTGTGTAAATTAAAAGTTAAATAAAAACACAGGATAACACTATGAAGATTCAGTAGTTTGAATTACGTGTGGGAATTTTCTATTCAAAGTGTGATTTGTGACCTAGCACCATCTGGTTCATCTGGCAACTTGTTAGAAATGCAGACCTGGAGCCCCCATCCTACACCTACCATCAGAATTTGCATTTTTATAAGATCTCCATGCAATTCATATGCTCATTAACATTTGAGAAATGTTTTCATAGTAGATCATTATAAATTTATTCTGATTATGAACACTTTCCAACTACATGGAAGATGTCATGCTAGCTATAGTAAAAACACATAAAGGAATACACACAGTAAGAGGCTCTGAATCTCAGAATCCAGATAAGGGTCACTGTATATCCAGGCACTAGAAAACACACTAAAGGAAATTGTTGGAAGATAAGTGGTCTCTTGAATAATCTCCCAGTGTTAAATTCTTGATAGGCTACTAAATTTCATCCTTTTTTTTTTTCAGTATATTGTCTTATTTAAAATTAAAATACACCCTAATGAAATTCTTCTCTCTCTAAATCTGAGCAGTCTTTCAATGTTCCTTTTTATGGCCCCTCTCCAATTTAAGATCTTCCTCAGGCATCTCAATTGGAAGGGAATTCTCACTCCTTAGAATCTCTAAAGTAAAATTCTATCTGTACCATTTGCGATACTGATTTCCTTTATCAAAGTGCTAGGTGGGGTTCTTTACATGTGTGTGACTAAATATACTTGTATGTATCTAATCTCAAAGATTAAACCAGATTGTAAGATGTTTTATTGGAGCAGCCACAGCATATGATTTATTGCATCTCTGTCAGCATATAGCACAGTGCCTATTGCATAAAGGTTTGAATTAAACTGCTGAGCAGAACACAAAATTAAGGACAGCATTAGAAACTACATACCTGGAACTGGGAGGCTCCAGGGAAGAAAATGAGATTCAACTGCTGTCTATTTTTTTTCAGGCATGCTCAAGAAGGCTAGTCATCCTACACTTCATATGGTTCTTTGGGGAAGTTTCAACAATGCTGTGAAGGGATAATACAGTTGTTTATTTAGTTAGCAATTATGAAAGCATTTAAGGATAAATGTAATGGTTGTACCCCTGTTATTGACCTGCTTTTCTTCTTCTCCATCCATAAGTGAACTCTTACTTGCTACCCTGGAGATTCCCTGTATGCTTTGGCATCAGTCTGGCATTCACTGTCTTTCAGAAAGTAACATTCTTCTCAAAAGAGACTGAGAAAAATCAACAGGAATCCTAGGCAATCCACCTTGAATTAAAGTAGATGTTACAGTTTTCTAAAAGGAGAATGGGCAGGTAGACTCTGAGTTGGCTAGCCTAGCTTATGGGCCAGATGCAGGTGGAGAGAGAACAACAGAAGGTAGAATGAAGGCTGATCTTCCTGGTTATAAGACCTCATGCAATTGACCCCTTCCATTTGGCAGGATAAAGAAAGTGTGCAAACTTACTATTGCCATTATCCAGAAATAGAAATTCAGTATGCTTGAAAATTTTACATTAGGTCTAGTTGGATTTTCATTGTTCACATCTATGTGCACTATAGTAAAAGTAGTAAAAATTAACTTGATTTGATTACGTAATGGAAGAAGTCAGGTTCTGATTTTAGACACATTCTAGGTTAGACAAATCCATGTCTTCTGCTCAAGCCAGCACTCGTGTGCATGAGAATCAGCTGAGGAGTGTGTTAAATATGCAAAGTTTGGGCTTCAAGTCTCAATCATTCTGATTTTCTAGGTCTAAAACAGGTGTCAACTTGAACTTTTAGTGGGGACCCCTTGTTATTCTGTTACAGAGAAAGACTACCTAATCGGGATCACTGTTACAAAAGAGGAA
>NW_011888797.1:11736699-11738617 GCF_000151845.1 Pteropus vampyrus | reverse complement strand
CTGCTACAACTCCCCCACCACGGAGGTACCTACGAAAGACAAAGGCATTTGCACATTCGCAAGTGTTTATTGCACTATTTGGACCTCGTGATAAATTTATGGAGGAAAAGTGTTTGGGAACAATTTTACATTTTATTTTATTGCTTTTGCTTTAAAACAATTAAAATACATAATTATTTCTCTAAAACTCAAAACCTATTCTGATACTATTGAATAGAATCTTACTGATAGATATTTGGAACAACGGATGTTAAATGTAAAATAAATCTATCAGGTTTTTTAAATTTACAATTTCTTATAGCTCGTTGCGGTTTGCTGGTTGCTTTGCATCTATCCAGAGAGGGTGGAGGATGCGAGTTTCCATTTCTTGCAGAAATGTTTTATTCTGTTCCAAAGCACTCTCCAGCCTGCTATAGCGAGATCGAAGTCCATCCTTCAGTCTTCCTGATTCTGGAAGGAGATGAACGTAGCAGGGTGTTGGAAAGATGAACAGGGACAAGGTCCGGGGCAGAGACAGAGACAAGGAAGGAAGGAGGGACACAAGGAGGTGAGGAAGCTCAGACAGCTTGTGAGAGGGGAAGGGAGGGATGCAGCTGGTGCCCCAGGAGGGAGCAGGTGACCCAGAGGAGGCTCTGAGCAAAGGGAAGGAAAGGCTCAGGGAGAGAAGGGGAGGTGGGAGGAGGCAGGGGGGCAGCAGGGAGGGAGGAGCCCTCACCTGGAGAATGCCCGCCAGCCTCTGAGATAGTTCTTCACTCCTTACAACCAGGTTATCCCAGGGCGGGAAGGATTCAACCTCATCCTGTTTGTGGTCCACAAAATTTTTCCAGCAGTACTCAAACTCTGAAAGAGCAGAAGGGGGCGGGGTAAGGGTGAGCTCCAGCCCTGGGGAATGGGGAGCAGCACAGAGTGTCTGCCTCTTAGAGACAAACTTTCCCCATCATAATTCTACGGCCTCCCTTCTCGCTTCTTCCCTGGGACCTAGCTCATCACGCCTGTATTTCTTCCAACGGGAGTGTGAGGTGGCCCCATCAGGCGGCTTCCTTGCTTTCAGGAAGCCCCTAAGTCCTTCGTGAAGGTCTACGCCCCTCCCCCGCTCCCAGCACCACCTCCCTCCCCTGCACTGTCTTCAGGTCCACTCCCCAGTCCTCCCAGAGTCCAGCGCCCCTTCTGCTGGCAGCTACCATGCTTCTCCACCGGGGATTCTCATCCTGCCCGCCTCTTTCTAGCAATTTCCCAAGGCCTCACCGGCCGACCTCAAACCCACCCCCCATGACTCCCGTGCTGACCCTGGAATGTCATCATGGCGACTTCGGCCCCAGCCGCCTTCAGTGCGCGCAGCCCGGCTTCATAGCCCTGATACCAGTCATAGATGCGGGCAGCGAAGATGCGCAGGTTCACGTGTCTGTTCTCTCTCAGTAATTTAGTCAGGTCATTGGCACAGTCTGGGCAGGGGCTCCAGGAGATGAAAACAGTGATCCTGTAGCGCAGCTCCGTGTCCAGATTCCAAGAGGCCATCCGCTCCAGGAAGATCGGCTCTGCGTGACACCGTTCCCATGTCCTGTAACTACTCTGGGCACAGAAGAGGGAGAAAAGTGTTCTGTCATTGACTGTGACCAGGTGGACATTGGGACCAGGGTGAGGCAGGAGGGGCACAGGCCTTCAGCACAAAATAGAAGGGGAAACACAGCTCAGCATCAAAATGAATGATATTTCAAGGCAGAATTGACATGGTCAAATGTGAGACGAACCTCACGATAAACAATATCAGCATTTTACCAAGGGCCCGATTAGCAGAGGTGACTTTCTAATAGACATCAGCAAACGATGGCTCCTCGTGGCTCTGTAACTGATCGGTCCTCATTTCCGTTGTTGATATTTCGTTCATCGTGGAATTCGCATTAATTTTAATTTTTAAACT
>NW_011888797.1:11732744-11735482 GCF_000151845.1 Pteropus vampyrus | reverse complement strand
AATTTTAATTTTTAAACTATTGAATTAAATACGATGCATCTTGATTCCCGAGTGTGTGTAGCTCCTCTAAGTTAGCGCCCGAGGTCTATGCCTGCAGGAGCCCCACCTAGTCTGGCCCTGCAGGGAGGAGGTGAAGGCCTGAGGACGGAGGGTGAAGGCGAGGTGAGCTCCAGGGTCATGAGCCTGATGCCACAGAAGTGGGTGCTTCTCCCAGGGGGGATTTACCCAGGTCTCCACCTACTCCCCTGTCCCCACGTCCACCTGTGTGCTAACACCTCTGCAGGCTTCTACTCTGGGCCTCATCCCGTGCTGAGCCCAAGCGAGACACTCTGCTAAAAGGGCTCACTCTGCACAGAGGAATGGGGTGAGGGGCACGAAGGGAGTGGTGTCTGGGAAATTATGTCATGTGCAGTTCATAGCATCATAGAGGTTTGCCCAACCTGCAGAAGGAAGGATTTGCAAGCCGGGACTCAGGCTCTAGGGACGAATCCTGCCGACTGTGCTAGTGCAGAGCCCATGGCATGTGTGTACGGGAACCTAGGGGTCGGTGGGGCGCCCCTGGGCCAAGCGCACCAGGCAATGCAGTTTCGTGACCAGCACCCCGGCCAGGATCTCCCGAGAGTGACCGGACGGACAGATAGGAAGAATTTGGGCTCTCTGGACATTCCCTGTGACCATGTGGCTGATTTCCGCTGTGTGGCTCAAAGCCAACCATCACAGCAGAAGCTACCCCACCTGACTCTAGACAGAGCCACAGCACCTGTGGAGACCAATAGCGACAAGTTTGAGGACAGCCCGTGTGCACTGAGAACCTTCTCCCTGAACATCCCAGGATCACGGTGTCCTGCCTGCTTTGGTCAGTCACCTTGTTACGCAGGAAGCCCTTGTATTCATCCAGTGGGATCCAGAGGTCGTCCTGCATGCGGTCCACCTCATAGCACAGGTAGGTCTCATTCAGGTAATTCAGATGACTGAAGTTATCAAGGAAGGTCCTTTCATCCATCAGGGGTCTATGGACACAGGAGGGGGAAACCCAGAGACATGGAGCACGTCCTTGTGCTCCTCTCCTCCATCCCAAACCTCTTCCCCTTCACCCTGATCTCCCCATGCACCCCACATCCCAGCCAGACCCATAGAGGATGGGCGTCCACTCGCTTTGCTGGAGCCACCGGCCTTCCTCTCTGACCCCACCCGAGGCTCCTGGAGAAGCCAGCCCGGTCATTTTGTCAGGTTAGGCCCCCAGGGGCACTGCACGGTGTCAGAGCCTCTGTCGAGGCTCCCCGTGCACTATGCTGGTGACCGCTCTTGGTATCGCCATTTCACATTTGTCCCGCTGGCCCAGATCCCTGCTTGGTTTGAACACTTGGCATCCTTTCCTCTTGGGACAAGCAGAGTGCCCACAGCTGAGAGATCCTAGACGGACACAGAAGGTCCATCAGGAGGGAGGGACAAGCAGAGCAGCCCCTGGGGTACGGTGAGTCCCCATCAGGGAACCTGGAGGAGGGGCTCAGGAGTTGGGGTGTTGCAGGGGCCAGGTGATACCTGGCCTCGGGTGCTGGGCCGGCCGCCATGTCTCAGTCCCTTCGCCGTCCTCTGCTTCTCCTCCTGGTCACAGCCTTTGTCCTCCTCCTGTGACACTCTGCAGAACTCTGGCTCCTTATATGCCATCAAGCACCTGGAAATTGCTGAGTTGGCACGCTGGACCCCACCCCTTCATGACCTCAGGCCAACGATGCCACCCACATGGGTGTAACAGAAACAGGAACTTCTCTGTCCAAATGTGTCATTCTGATGCCGTCAGGGACAAGTTAACTTTTGATTTCTCTCTTCTGCCGAAGGCCCTACCTGGATGCCACGAGGACTGACCATGAGCAAATGAAGCCTCGGAGGCTAGGGTCAGTCTGGGCAGCATGGCACAGCAAGACAAGAGGCGAGAGGGCAGCTGAGAGGCCCTGTTCATGCCTGAGGAGGCTCAGGAGTGAGACACAGAGCCCCAGTCCAGGCTCCCTGGGGCCTGCTGCATGAGGGACCGTGGGCTGTGAGCCAGGAGGGAGATTCTGCTCTGAGAGGCAGCAGATGACCTTCATCCCAGTCTAGGAAGGGCCGGGAGGGGACAAACCTGTGCCGAGCTCTCCTTTGCAACGCATCACATAAGCATAAGAACCTGGACACGATGCGTTTTTATGCCCATTAAGTAGGGGAGAGAACGGGCTCTGAGAGGGAACAGGGCTTGGCGGGGATGCACAGGGGGCAGAGGGGATCAGGGCTGCCCACCACCCGGAAAGGGCGGCCACCCGTGCTCCTTCCCTCCACCACCAGGCCGTGAGGAATGTGGGGACCGTCGAATTATAGGCTCAGCGGTGAGCCTGACACCTAGCTGGCTGTGCTTGTCCCCCAGGGCTGCCCCTCTGTCCCATCAACTCCCCATCCTGACTCCTGTCAGACCGCCCTGTGCTGGCCCAGCACTCCCACCCAGGGGATGCGCCCAATGTGGGGAGAGCCGTGCCGGCCCCCCCCCGATCCTACCCTGCCCGCCCGGACAGAGAACCAGGCCGCTCGTCCTCCCGGGCTGGCCCGTCACAGCCTTAGGGTGCACCCTCAGCGCAGCATCCCGTCTTCTCCACGGCCCCCTCCACTGCACCCATGGGGGCCTCCCCTGGCTCTGCACTGCGCCCCTCCCGTGCCCTCTGTCCTCTCGACCTTGGTCCCCCCGGACCAGAGAGCAGCCCCTGGCGGGA
>NW_011888797.1:11729226-11731754 GCF_000151845.1 Pteropus vampyrus | reverse complement strand
TTCTCCACGGCCCCCTCCACTGCACCCATGGGGGCCTCCCCTGGCTCTGCACTGCGCCCCTCCCGTGCCCTCTGTCCTCTCGACCTTGGTCCCCCCGGACCAGAGAGCAGCCCCTGGCGGGAGGCCTGAGTGCTTTTCGAGTGAGAACTCACTCGGCACGTGTCACGTGTGTCCCACTGGTGGCCATACTTCCCAGGTCTCAGGCTCCACACCAACACGTCCGCCACCCCCAGGAGTGGCCAGTCCCCCTGAGCTGAGACGGCTTGTCTACAAGGACCAGGTCGAAGACACCAGGCCTGGGGGCCCTGAGAATTTCCCCAACACTGTCCCAGGACTTGCCTTCCGGGGAGGGAGGATGGCATCGTGATCCAGGCCACGCTCTGCTCCCGTACCCCAAAGTCTCCTGCAGTCACTCAACACACAGAGTGCTCCTCGGTCCTCCTCCCACCCCTCCCCACAGCTTTCAGAAGAAGGGTCTGCTGTGCATGAGACCTGTGCTGGCGGCAGCCTGTGACCCCAGAAGTGTGGGGTCCTGCTGCACAATCCCCTGTGCCTTGGGGCTACAAACCTGCTTCTGATCCCCGTCTTCTCATACCCAGCCCGGCTGGTCACCCTTGGACCTTCCTATCCCTGCTGACTCCTGGATGCCCCTGTGCGATGCAGACAAGCCTGGCCGAGCTTGTGTCCGTGTCTGGAAGTCAGTCGCGCGGTGAATGACTGTACACGGCAGCTAAGAGAATTCGTGTCCTATGAAGGCTAATGGGGACATCACACGTGACAATATCTTGGGTTACCCGAGTCACAGTGACAAGGGGCCAGAAGATAAGGAGATGCCAGCTCAGACTGGGTGAGCCTCGCCTCTCTGTCTCTGGCCCCATGCCCTTCCTGAGGCCCCCGCCCACCCTAACTTTCTCCCCAAGGCCCTCCCTGGAGCCTGGCTCCCTAAGGACAGCAGAGGCCCAGGGACAAGTGCTCCCTCTCCCGGTCTCCCTCGGGCCAGGGCAGGACATTGCACAGGCCTCCGTAGAGTCTAGTGATGAACTCTGGTCCAAAAACTCCCACTGGTCAGCACCGACGTGACGGGGTACAAGCTCTCAGCTCACCTCAGGTCATGAGGTAGGAAGAAAGAAGAAAAGAAAGCCTATCCTTTCTGGGGACTGGCGGCCCCTCCCAGACGTCCGCCTCTGGAACACTGAGTGAGCATGTGAAATGACCCCTGCGTCTGCTGGAGTTTTCCACCGAGGTGTGCCAGGGCCGAGGAGAGAAGGACCTAGGTGCCCCGTGAGCGAGAGAGAGTGGATGCGTTGGGGAGAGTGGCCACCTGAGCAGGTGCAGACTGTGCCGATATTTGTCCCATTTCCCTGTCGGAGAAACAGGGAGCAGAGCGGGGTACCCTAAGGGAGCCCAGACAGGGGTCAGAGAGCCAGACTGAGGCCCACGGACCCTGCGGAGGGTGCAGGGTCCACTCTGTCCTCGTCCCTCCGGGACTGCAATGTGTGGTCTGTAAGTGACTGGAGTCTGGGCCAGGCGGGTCTGTATGAGGTCCCAGCTCTGCCTTCCCTGCCACCCTGGAGCCCACGGCCAGCGCAGGGTCTCGGCATGGACCCTACATTGTGTCACATTCTCAGATCCCGGATCTCAGGCCCCATGTCATGGACAAGGCTCTGAGACTGGGGACTTTGGGAAATGGGGCCCTCGGGATATGTGGGACCAGGGTAGATGGCAGACAGGCGGCTGCAGAGAGCGTGGGACCCTTCTCCCAATGTCAAACCACTTGTCTTTTCCTGGGTGGACCCCTTTACGCACAGTGACCTCAGTTTGCAGATTTTTGGTCACTTGCTCCTGTCGGTGGAATCGGGGTGCTGTCACAGCGCAGAAATCAAAACCTAAGAAGCGAACTTGATGATGAGGTTCTTCCTAGAAAGCCTGCCTAAGGGGTTATGACAACCTCTGCTCTGATCAGAGGGAGCTGGGCATTTGGGTGTGTCCAGGGAGCCTGGAGCTGGTTCCTCTTTGTCACGTTTCCATGTACTCCGGGCACCGTTTCTGGGCTGGGGCTTGGCTGGGCCTGTTTGCCCAAGTACCGCGGAGTGCAAAGCGCATTTTTTTGTCGTATTTGTGTCTCCTAAAGTCCTGGGGACATCCTGAGGAAGAGTTGGCTGTCATAATCCACCTCCAGGGTCACAGCCTAGAGATGGACGTAAGACGTCCAGCCTCGCCACGGCCCGGAAGAAGGGTTGGTGGCCGTGACATGACGCAAGCCGGTGACCCTCTTTCTCCTTTCCCCACTGCACTCCCCGTTCTCCCTGCTCAGAACCCTCCTGCTCCGGCCCGGGCTCCCAGCGTCGGCCCCAGGCCTCTGCCTCGGCTGGGTTTGAATCTTGACTCTGCCACATGCTAGCGAGGTGACCCTCAGCACAAAAGAAATACGCGACGATTGACTCATATCATGGCTATTATTCACCTTGCCAATGTCCATCTGCTCCGGAGAGATGCAGAGAGTCAGGGAGAGGAAGACCTGTAGCTCC
>NW_011888797.1:11726131-11726534 GCF_000151845.1 Pteropus vampyrus | reverse complement strand
CAAAGACCTGGCTTGGCACACAGCTATGTCTGGGCAACAAGCCCAAGCACAGCCCTGGCGCACCAGGCACATTCACACCCATACACACACACACACACACACACACACACACACACAAGCACAGTAATATGACGAAAAGGAGCCTTCTAGGGTTCTCCCAGAAACCCTATCTCAGTTCCTCAGGAAGCCAGAAGATGTCGTCACCTCCTAAGGCGGGTTTGCGAGAAAGACTCATCATTATCTGCTCCGCTGGTTTCAATCTCTGGGCTCTGACAAGAGCCTCACATTGATTCCTGAAAACAAATGATGGAAAACCCACAAGATACAGTCACTCTGAGCAAAGGGGAAGACCCGAGTAGAAGACAAGCGGTTTCATTGGGAGAAGGGTCCTTACACTCTGTGC
>NW_011888797.1:11719741-11726081 GCF_000151845.1 Pteropus vampyrus | reverse complement strand
GTAGAAGACAAGCGGTTTCATTGGGAGAAGGGTCCTTACACTCTGTGCTGTCAGAGGGCAGGCTGCCCTGACCCAGACACTCAGTGACCTCAGCTCCTGAGGTCTCCAACCCCACAGATCCCCACACTCACAGCCTTGTCCATGACATAGGGCCTGAGATCCGGGATCTCAGGATGTGACACAATCTGGGGTCCATGCCGAGACCCTGAGCTGGCCGTGGGCTCCAGGACGGCAGGGAAGGCAGAGCTGTGTCCTCATACAGAGCAGCCTGGCCCAGACTCCAGTCACTTACAGACCACCCATTGCAGTCCCAGAGGGACGAGGACAGAGCGGACCCTGCACCCTCCGCAGGGTTATTGGGCCTCAGTCTGGCTTTCTGACCCCAGTCTGGGCTCCCTCAGGGTACCCAGCTCTGGTCCCCGTTACCCGACAGGTGACAAATCCCGGCACAGTCTGCACCTGCTCAGGGGACCACTCTCCCCAACGCACCCACTCTCGCTCACGGGGCACCTAGGTCCTTCTCTCCTCGGCCCTGGCACACCTCGGTGGAAAACTCCAGCAGACTCAGGGGTCATTTCACATGCTCACTCATTGTTCCAGAGGCGGACGTGGGGGAGGGGCCGCCAGTCCCCAGAAAGGACAGGCTTTCTTTTCTTCTTTCTTCCTACCTCATGGCCTGAGGTGAGCTGAGCGCTTGTACCCCGTCACGTCGGTGCTGACCAGTGGGAGTTTTTGGACCAGAGTTCATCACTAGACTCTACTGAGGCCTGTGCAATGTCCTGCCCTGGCCCGAGGGAGACCGGGAGAGGGAGCACTTGTCCCTGGCCCTCTGCTGTCCCTAGGGAGCCAGGCTCCAGGGAGGGCCTTGGGGAGAAAGTTGGGGTGGGCGGGGGCCTCAGGAAGGGCATGGGGCCAGAGACAGAGAGGCGAGGCTCACCCAGTCTGAGCTGGCATCTCCTTATCCTCTGGCCCCTTATCACTGTGACTCGGGTAACCCAAGATATTGTCACGTGTGATGTCCCCGCTGCCTTCACAGGACACGGATTCTCTGAGCTGCCGTGTACAGTCATTCACCGCACGACTGACTTCCAGACACGGACACAAGCTCGGCCAGGCTTGTCTGCATCGCACAGGGGCAGCCACAGTCGGCAGGGATAGGAAGGTCCAAGGGTGACTGGCCGGGCTGGGTATGAGAAGACGGGGATCAGAAGCAGGTTTGTAGCCCCAAGGCACAGGGGATTGCCCAGCAGGACCCCACTCTTCTGGGGTTACAGGCTGCCTCCAGTACAGGTCTCATGCACAGCAGACCCTTCCTCTGAAAGCTGTGGGGAGGGGTGGGAGGAGGACCGAGGAGCACTCTGTGTGTTGAGAGACTGGAGGAGACTTTGGGGTACGGGAGCAGAGCTTGGCCTGGATTACGATGCCATCCTCCCTCCCCAGAAGGCAGGCTCCAGGGAGGGACAGTGTTGGGGAAATTCTCAGGGCACCCAGGCCTGGTGTCTTCGACCTGGTCCTTGTGGACACGCTGTCTCAGCTCAGGAGGACTGGCAACTCCTGGGGGTGGCGGGCGTGTTGGTGTGGAGCCGGCGACCTGGGAAGTATGGCCACCAGTGGGATACACGTGACACGTGCCGGGTGATTTCTCACTCGAAAAGCACTCAGGCCGCCCGCCAGGGGCTGCTCTCTGGTCCAGGGGGACCAAGGTCGAGAGGACAGAGGGCACGGGAGGGGCGCAGTGCAGAGCCAGGGGAGGCCCCCATGGGTGCAGTGGAGGGGGCCGTGGAGAAGACGGGATGCTGCGCTGAGGGTGCACCCTAAGGCTGTGACGGGCCAGCCCGGGAGGGCGAGCGGCCTGGTTCTCCGTGCGGGCGGCCAGGGTGGGATCAAGAGGGCCGGCCCGGCTCTCCCCACATTGGGCGCATCCCCTGGGTGGTCGTGCTGGGCCAGCACAGGAAGTTCTGACAGGAGCCAGGATGGGGAGTCGATGGGACAGAGGGGCAGCCCTCGGGGAAAGCACTGCCAGCTATGGGTCAGGCTCACCGCCGAGCCTGGAATTCGACGGCCCCCACAGTCCTCACGGCCTGGTGGTGGAGAGAAGGAGCACAGGTGGCCTCCCTTTCCGGGGGGGTTGGCAGCCCTGCTCCCCTCTGCTCCCTGGGCATCCCCACCAAGCCCTGCTCCCTCTCAGAGCCTGTTCTCTCCCCTGTGTAATGGGCGTAAAAACGCTTCATGTCCAGGTTCTAATGCTTACGTGATGCATTGCTAAGGAGAGCTCGGCACAGGTTGGTCCCCTCCCGGCCCTTCCTAGACTGGGATGAAGTTCGTCTGTTGCCTCTCAGAGCAGAATCTCCCTCCTGGCTCACAGCCCACGGTCCCTCATGGATCAGGCCCCAGGGAGCCTGGACAGGGGCTCTGTGTCTCACTCCCAGGCCTCCTCAGCATGAACAGGGCCTCTCAGCTGCCCTCTTGCCTCCTGTCTAGCTGTGCCATGCTGCCCAGCCTGACCCTAGCCTCCCGAGGCTTCATTTGCTCATGGTCAGTCCTCGTGGCATCCACGTAGGGCCTTCGGCAGAAGAGAGAAATCAAAACTTAACGTGTCCCCGACGGCATCGGGATGACACATTCGGACAGAGAAGTTTCTTTTTCTGTTACACCCATGTGGGTGACACAGAGGCCAGAGTTCATAAAGGGGTGGGGCCCAGCGTGCCAACTCAGCAATTTCCAGGTGCTCGATGGCATATAAGGAGCCTGAGTCCTGCAGAGTGTCGCAGGAGGAGGACAGAGGCTGTGACCAGGAGGAGAAGCAGAGGACGGCGAAGGGACTGAGACATGGCGGCCGGCCCAGCACCCGAGGCCAGGTATCACCCGGCCCCTGCAACACCCCAACTCCTGAGCCCCTCCTCCAGGTTCCCTGATGGGGACTCGCCGTACCCCAGGGGCTGCTCTGCTTGTCCCTCCCTCCTGATGGACCTTCTGTGTCCATCTAGGACCTCTCAGCTGATGGGCACTCTGCCTGTCCCAAGAGGAAAGGATGCCAAGTGTTCACACCAAGCAGGGACGTGGGCCAGCAGGACAAACGTGAGATGCCGATGCCAGGAGCGGTGACCAGCCTACTCCAGGCAGAGCCTCAGCAGAGGCTCTGACACCGTGCACTGCCCCTGGGGGCCGAACCTGACGAAAGGACCGGGTTGTCTTCTCCAAGATTCTCGGGTGGGGTCAGAGAGGAGGGCAGGTGGCTCCAGCAAAGCGAGTGGATGCTCTTCCTCTATGGGTCAGGCAGGGATGTGGGTGCATGGGGAGCTCAGGGTGAAGGGGAAGAGGTTTGGGATGGAGGAGGGGAGCACAAGGACGTGCTCCATGTCTCTGGGTTCCTTCCTCCTGTGTCCACAGACCCCTGATGAATAAGCAGACCTTTCTTCATAACTTCAGTCATCTGAATTGTCCACGCAAGACCTACCTGTGCTATGAGGTGGAGCTCCTGGTTGGCGAGAACTCCATCCCACTGGATGAGTTCGCGGGCTTCCTGCGCAACCAGGTGACCGACCAGAGCAGGCAGGACTACCTGATCCTGGAATGTTCAGGGGAAAGGTGCTCAGTCCCCCCGGGGTGTCCTCAAACCCGTCGCTATTGGTCTCAGCAGCTGCTGTGGTTCTGTCTACAGTCAGGTGCGGACAGCTCCTGCTGTGATGGTTGGCTTTGAGCCACCCATCAGTAACCAGCCACATAGTCACAGGGAATGTCCAGAAGCCCAAATTCTCCCTGTCTATCCATCCAGTCACTCCTGGGAGATCCTGGCCGGGGTGCTGGTCACGCAACTGCATTGCCCACTGCACTTGGCGCAGGGGCGCCCCACCAACCCCCAAGATCCCGTACACACCCGCCACGGGCTCTGCACTAGCACAGTCAGCAGGATTCATCCCTCACCCCTGGGTCCTGCTTGCAAATCCTTCCTTCTACAGGTTGGGCAAACCTCTATGATGCTATGAGCTGCACATGACATTCATCTAATTTCCCGGACATACGCCCTTGACGCCCCTCACCACATTCCTCTGTGCAGAGTGAGCCCTTTTAGAAGAGTGTCTCGCCTGGGCTCAGCAAGGGATGAGGCCCAGAGTAGAAGCCTGCAGAGGAGTTGGCGCACAGGTGGACATGGGGACAGGGGAGTAGGAGGAGAGCGGGGTAAATCCCCCCTGAGAGAAGCACCCACTTCTGTGGCATCAGGCTCATGACCCTGGAGCTCACCTGACCCTCTCCGTCCGTTCTCAGCCCTTCACCTCCTTCCTGCAGGGCCAGACTAGGTGGGGCTCTTGCAGGCAGAGACCTCGGGTGGTAACTTAGAGGAGCTACACACACTCGGGAATCAAGATGCGTCGTAGTTAATGCAATAGTTTAAAAATTAAAATTAATGCGAATTCCACGATGAACGAAATATCAGCAACGGAAATGAGGACCGATCAGTTACAGAGCCACGAGGAGCCATCGTTTGCTGATGTCTATTAGAAAGTCACCTCTGCTGACCTGGCCCTTGGTAAAATGCTGATATTGTTTATCGTGAGGTTCGTCTCACATTTGATCATGTCAATCCTGCCTTGAAATATCATTCATTCTGACGCTGAGCTGTGTTTCCCTTTCTATTTTGTGCTGCAGGCCTGTGCCCCACCTGCCTCACCCTGGTCCCATCTTCCCCCTGGTCACAGTCAATGACAGAACACTTTTCTCCCTCTTCTGTGCCCAGGGTGCTGCTATGGGCTTGGAACACCGCCACGCAGAGCTGATCTTCCTGGAGCGGATGGCTTCTTGGAATCTGGACAAGGAGCTGCGCTACAGGGTCACCTGTTTCATCTCTTGGAGCCCCTGCCCAGACTGTGCCGATGAGCTGGCTGAATTCCTGAGAGCGAACGGACACGTTTACCTGCGCATCTTCGCTGCCCGCATCTATGATCGATTCTCGGGCTATGAAGCCGGGCTGCGAGCACTGAATGCGGCTGGGGCCGAAGTCGCCATAATGACCTTCCAGGGTCAGCACAGGTCTCACAGGGGTTGGTTGGGGTGGGCAGGTGAGGCCTTGGGAAGAAGCTAGAAAGAGGCGGGCAGGATGAGAATCCCCGGTGGAGAAGCCTGGTTGCTGCCTGCAGAAGGGGCGCTGGACTCTGGGAGGACTGGGGAGTGTACCTGAAGACAGTGCAGGGGAGGGAGGTGGTGCTGGGAGCGGGGGAGGGGCGTTGACCTTCACGAAGGACTTAGGGGCTTCCTGAAAGCATCTGATGGGGCCACCTCACACTCCCGTTGGAAGAAATACAGGCGTGATGAGCTAGGTCCCAGGGAAGAAGCGAGAAGGGAGGCAGTGGAATTATCATGGGGAAAGTTCGTCTCTAAGAGGCAGACACTCTGTGCTGCTCCCCATTCCCCAGGGCTGGAGCTCACCCTTACCCCGCCTCCTCCTGCCCTTTCAGAGTTTGAGTACTGCTGGAAAAATTTTGTGGACCACCAACAAGATGAGGTTGAATCCTTCCCGCCCTGGGATAACCTGGTTGTAAGGAGTGAAGAACTATCTCAGAGGCTGGCGGGCATTCTCCAGGTGAGGGTTCCTCCCTCCCTGCTGCCCCCCTGCCTCCTCCCACCTCCCCTTCTCTCCCTGAGCCTTTCCTTCCCTTTGCTCAGAGCCTCCTCTGGGTCACCTGCTCCCTCCTGGGGCACCAGCTGCATCCCTCCCTTCCCCTCTCACAAGGAGTCTGAGCTTCCTCACCTCCTTGTGTCCCTCCTTCCTTCCTTGTCTCTGTCTCTGCCCCGGACCTCGTCCCTGTTCATCTTTCCAATACCCTGCTACGTTCATCTCCTTCCAGAATCAGGAAGACTGAAGGATGGAATTCGATCTCGCTATAGCAGACTGGAGAGTGCTTTGGAACAGAATAAAACATTTCTGCAAGAAATGGAAACTCGCATCCTCCACCCTCTCTGGATAGATGTAAAGCAACCAGCAAACCGCAACGAGCTATAAGAAATTGTAAATTTAAAAAACCTGATAGATTTATTTTACATTTAACTTCCGTCGTTCCAAATATCTATCAGTAAGATTCTATTCAATAGTATCAGAATAATTTTTGATTTTTAGAGAAATAATTATGTATTTAAAATGTTTTAAAGCAAAAGCAATAAAATAAAATGTAAAATTGTTCCCAAACACTTTTCCGTATTGTGTCACGAGGACCAAATCGTGCAATAAACACTTGCGAATGTGCAAATGCCTTTGTCTTTCGTAGGTACCTCCGTGGTGGGGGAGTTGTAGCAGGGCTCACGCTGGTCAAATAAAAATCAGTAACGTTTATAGGAGGGGGATCTG
>NW_011888797.1:11717730-11719221 GCF_000151845.1 Pteropus vampyrus | reverse complement strand
AACAGTAAATCCATCCATCTCTCTCAGCTTTTGAACACTGGGTATTTCAGAAGGTTGCAGGACGCGAGTGACATCAGGGGCCCAGGACATCGGATGTTGTTATCGAAATAAGCACTCGGCAGTTTACGTGTTATATTCTTTTCTGCATCTTCCACTGGCTTTGCTCCTGCCTGTGAGGAGAGTCTAGGGAGGCCCATACCTGGTTTTCAAAGACCCCCCTCAACAAGGGCATACGTGAGTGGTTCTTTGTTCCTTCCACTTGGCAGCAGCTGTAGCAGCCATTTCGGTGTTTGGGGGTCGGCAGGTTGTAAAAATGGAAGTAGAAATAGTCATGATATAACCGCTCCATTGGGTTTCTGGGGGCAAAAGTGAAAACCAAAAATGCAGAGTGTGCCCTGGAGTTTCTCCCATTTGGTGTCACCTGAACACAGAGCTCTGCACCCCTGGGTGATGTGCCTCCCCCAACCCTCCTTGGCCGTGAGCATCTTCTACTGCCTCCCAGGCAGGAAGACTGGGGAGCGGCAGGGGACGGGGGCTGCAGAGACACAGGGACCAGAGTCCTCCCCGTGGGAGCCCAGGCTCCGCGCCTTCCAGCAGCACACGCCCAAGCCCCCCCAGATTCCTTCCCACACCACCCAAAGCATTAGAAACACAGAACTGAGTAACAAAACCCCGTCCGCACCTAAATAGTAGCTTTTAATATTGCAGTCAATCCACGCCCGACTTTTCACGGAGGCATGTTATGTTTTACAGATCGGATTAACACCTAAATCCACAGGCTCCGGCTAGTCGTCTAAGTATCCTGTGTCTCTGAACTCATCTACTCCTCCTCCAGTCCCGGAGGACCCATCCCATCGTAGAGAGAAGTAAGCAGGGCGCAATGAGGGGATTAGCCTGCCCAGGTCCCCTTTTGGTAAGTGACAGCCGTGGTCCCCTGTCCGGGCACAGCCATGCCATGCCCAGCTATCACATTAGGTGACTTGGTGGGGTGCGCTGTCTCGGGTGTGGTGCTCTTGTCTACTTAATTGTGAACTAGGAGCATTTCTCCCGACCGAGGCATCTTTTCCCCGGTCCTAGGCTGGTGGTGCAGTGATAACCGTGAAAGTCGTGGATGTGAGAACAGTCTGCATTTCCTTTTTTGCTCCCAGCGGAGACATCCTTGGAAAGGATGGTTTATCTTCTTGCCCCAGACAGCTCTTCTCACGCTGTGTGTGTAGTGGGGTCAAGGGCATAGAAAATTGATCAAAGTGTTTCCAACTAAATTCAGCAACGGCTTCACTCAGGCTTTAGTCCCAACCTAAGTGTTAACAGAACTCAGGAAAGATGGGAGATCAGGCAGCCGTCGCAGGCACGCAGGGGACGGCCCAGCCCCAAGGACTTGCAGGCTGAGAGGGGGACCAGGAAGACGGCAGGACTGGGGGCAGGCACAGAGGGGGCCATTCAGAAGCAATAGTGGGGGTCTCCCCAGAACAGGCTGTCCCCCCAACGGAG
>NW_011888797.1:11710815-11713445 GCF_000151845.1 Pteropus vampyrus | reverse complement strand
ATATAGATGTATCATTTTTAATGTTTTCACAAGTATCGGATTTTCCGTGTATGTATGTGATATGACGTAGATATCTGATACTTAATTTCGGAATAGAATCGAGGAAGATGAAAGGCTCTGGGGAGATGCAGCAAAGCCAAGGGGCCTGGAGAGAGAAAAGTGAGGGAGGGAAGCGGGGAAGGGAGGAGGGCGGAGGGACTGGGGACAAAGCAGACAGGGAAACTGAGAGCATGGGGGGGCAGAAGGAGGCTGCAGGAGCCCTGGAGAATGGGGGAGACTACAGAGCGGAAATCTCCCCACGAACGTCAGGAAGGCCAGTGATGGGTGCAGCGGGAACCAGAGGGGCCTGTGGCGGCTCGCAGCAGGGTGCCTTCAGGCATCTGCGTAGCCAGGGCTCAAAGGCCCTCCCCGGGGGGTCCACGAAGTCTTCCTGGCATTTCGCAAACTCTGCAGTGGAAGAGGAGATGGTCAGATTCCACGCAGGAGCAGAGGCCACCCCGCCACATAGGTTTCCCTCCAGTGCCTCGCCCTTACCCCAAATGTCCTCCCACATGGACGCCGAATCTGTCCCCACTGTCACAGTTCTAACCCAGGGTCTGCTCTGCACTCCCCGAGGACTGCCTGGGGAGTCCCCTCCAGGCAGCTGACCCTGGACGCTTGGGCCCTCGGAGATGCCCGCTCTGGGCAGGGTCTCAGCTCCCGCAGGTCTGCTGGGAGGTCTCATAATTAGTGTCAGGGCACAAAGTCCTCGGGCGGGGTCGCTGTGTTCAGTCAACAATGTGATCGCATGCAGAACTGGGCTCCAGGAAGGAAATGTCCCATTGGCCCGTGCGGCACCTGTGCACACCAGCTTCTCCAGAACGTTCCAGGAAGTGTGAAGCACATTCCACGTGGTGAGATTGCCCGGGGAAGAGGAGAAGGGAAGCGGGGAGCCGTGGGGTGCGTGACCCTGCAAGGTCTGGCTCAGCCTTCTGGAACCCTGTCCTTCCCCATAGAGAAGACAAGGCTGGTTGGGTCATTCACTGGTTCCCTCATCCATTTCACGATGACTCGCTGACCACCCGCTTGTGGGTCAACAGTGGCCAGGAACCTGGGCTGCAGGGTGGGCCAGGTACTGTCCTGACATCAAGGAGATGACAGTCCGGACCCTTCGTCACCCCACCCTCTCCATCCCACAGACCCCTCCCATACATGCCTGTGGGCCCAGCAATCCGGACTTATTCCCCAATCGAGGGGTGC
Organism: Pteropus vampyrus; assembly: GCF_000151845.1. Taxonomy (NCBI): domain Eukaryota; kingdom Metazoa; phylum Chordata; class Mammalia; order Chiroptera; family Pteropodidae; genus Pteropus; species Pteropus vampyrus. The sequence continues at coordinate 11,712,206 of NW_011888797.1, read as the reverse complement.
ACCCCTCCCCCCCAGACTGAGCTTTCCCAGCTGCACGCTGCCAGCATCCTTGGTCTAAATTAATGAAAGAAAAGGTGTACGATGAGAAAATCCCACTGAGAGCTTCTCGGCCCTGCTCATCGGGGTGTCTGTGCCTGTCCCTGTCTGAGGACATCCATGTGCACCAAGACGAGCGTCACGCACCAGTCGCTCCAGACAGCAGCACAGGAAAGCTCTGTGCCGCCCTCATCCCATCTCCGGTTTCTGTACTGAAGGCTGAAGACCTCTGGAGGTGTCAGGCATCTGGAGTCCAGAGCGGGGGTGGGGGTGGGGGAGAGGAAGGCGCAGAGGCTCCCCTGGGGTTCTCACAGGGCCTTGGTTGTCTCTGAGTCACCAACCACTGGGGACCAGCCAGAGAACCTTTTATTCCCCTTGACGGTGACCTCCAGGCTTCTCTGCCCTGAATTTGGGTTGGTCCAGTTGGCCGCATCCCATTCCTTTCTCTGCTGGAGTTGGGGACACAGTCACCCCTGAGATCCAAGTCCTCATCTCTCCACCCTGCAGGCTCTCCTCTGTGGGACCACGGCCCCCAGCCCTCCCAGTCACGGGCCAGTCACTGATATTCTGTCCCCATGTCCACTGGGTTTCCCCCTGCTTATCCCACAGGCACCTTCATCCCCCCAGTTTTCACCCTGAACCCCTCCTCCTTTAGGAAGCAGTGGGTGGCTAACGCGGGACCCTCTAACCGGGTGACTCTGCCCAACCAAGGCCCGGAAGGTGGAGCCTTCGTCCAATGCACCAACCGCAGTCACACTGGGAACATTCCGGAGCAGTGGCCGAGACGGGGCTTCGGGCCAAATTCCAGCCCGCAGTGGCTCCTGTTCTCACCTGACCAGAGACGCACCAAGATGCAGAGAACCCGGGACATGGCGGGTCCCACAGCCCCTCACACTCTCCTGCTGGGGGAGAAACTCCAAGAAGGTTTTCATAAGGAAGTTTGTCCGTGTGTACCCAAAGCTGGGCTGTCCAATTCGTACGGAAGTATCTGGAACCATCTGTCCAAAATGCCAGAGCATTTATAAAATTCAGTGTCGCAGTTTCATCGACGCCACCCAAAAATGTGGAAAGTACCTCAACGTGTTGCATTAAGGGATTGCTGATTGGGCGACTCGGGATTTCCACACCTAGAACCCCCACTAGGCAGCCTTTTGAATATAGGTGCATTCGTTTCAATATGGGAATATTATGAATTCATTTATGATGTATTTTTAAAACTTGGGGGAATATTTGTGGTGCGCTATGGAGGGGAAAGAAACCCCGACTCGGGGGCCACGGGACGGTTTCCAGTGCAGGACAGTTCATGATCTTGTGGCCTGAAGTCAGCCCTGTGTTCGATCGTTTAATCCTTCAGC
>NW_011888797.1:11710126-11710765 GCF_000151845.1 Pteropus vampyrus | reverse complement strand
ACTCGGGGGCCACGGGACGGTTTCCAGTGCAGGACAGTTCATGATCTTGTGGCCTGAAGTCAGCCCTGTGTTCGATCGTTTAATCCTTCAGCCATCTGAGCTCAGTGCTGAGGCGCAGACGGGGTTAGTCAGTCAGCTGGAGTTATGCAGGTAGGAGAAGGAGGAGGAACTAGGAGCTGAACCCGCGAAATCTGTGCCCACAGCCCTTGTCTCTGACAGCTACGCTCTGTCATCTCTGGTGTAAAAATATCATGCAGAAATAAAAAATCAGGCAGAAGAAGCACAAGAATGTTCTAAGTCTTACTTCGGAACCGCAAGCCAGGTGTGAACGATTTCGCTGACACCTCTACCCCAAGGAGGCGGGGGGGGCGGGGGGGGCGTGGTCGTGGTGGCCGTCCTCTGTCTATTTCTAAGTTGGCAGAAATGGGCACTTGGTGTTCACATAGTATCATATTGAAAAAAATATTTTCTATATTGAATATGTAATTCAACGGCATAAAACTCATTTTCATGGTATATTTATGACTTGAATGAGAGTAGTATAGACTGTAAATATTGGAAGGTTCTGTCTCTGAAATTAAAGGACAGGTTGGCTTCCTTTCTGAAAAGTAATAGTTTCCTAACCACAGAGCCTATAAC
>NW_011888797.1:11703305-11706636 GCF_000151845.1 Pteropus vampyrus | reverse complement strand
TCATCGGCACAGTCTGGGCAGGGGCTCCAGGAGATGAAAACAGTGACCCTGTAGCGCAGCTCCGTGTCCAGATTCCAAGAAGCCATCCGCTCCAGGAAGATCGGCTCTGCGTGACGCCGTTCCCATCTCCAGGGACTACTCTGGACACAGAAGAGAGAGAAAAGTGTTCTGTCATTGACTGTGACCAGGGGGAAGATGGGACCAGGGTGAGGCAGGTGGGGCACAGGCCTCCAGCACAAAATAGATGGGGAAACACAGCTCAGCATCAAAATGAATGATATTTCAAGGCAGGATTGACATGGTCAAATGTGAGACCAGCCTCACGATAAACAATATCAGCATTTTACCAAGGGCTCGATCAGCAGAGGTGACTTTCTAATAGACATCAGCAAACGATGGCTCCTCGTGGCTCTGTAACTGATCGATCCTCATTTACGTTGTTGATATTTCCTTCATCGTGGAATTCGCATTAATTTTAATTTTTAAACTATTGCATTAACTACGACGCATCTTGAATCCCCAGTGTGTGTAGCTCCTCTAAGTTAGTGCCCGAGGTCTCTGCCTGCAGGAGCCCCACCTAGTCTGGCCCTGCAGGGAGGAGGTGAAGGCCTGAGGACGGAGGGAGAAGGCCAGGTGAGCTCCAGAGTCATGAGCCTGATGCCACAGAAGTGGGTGCTTCTCTCAGGGGGGATTTACCCAGCTCTCCACCTACTTCCCTGTCCCCACGTCCACCTGTGCGCCAACACCTCTGCAGGCTTCTACTCTGGGCCACGCCTTGTGCTGAGCGCAGTCGAGACACTCTGCTGAAAGGGCTCACTCTGCCAGAGGAATGGGGTGAGGGGCGCCAAGGGCGTGGTGTCTGGGAAATTAGATGAATGTCATGTGCAGTTCATAGCATCACAGAGGTTTGCCCAACCTTTAGAAGGAAGGATTTGCAAGCCGGGACTCAGGTACGATGACGAATCCTGCCAACTGGGCTAGTACAGAGCCCGTGGCGGGTGTGTCCGGGAACCTGGGGGTCAGTGGGGTGCCCCTGGGCCAAGCGCAGCAGGCAATGCAGTTGCGTGACCAGCACCCTGGCCAAGATCTCCCGGGAGTGACCGGAAGGACAGACAGGGAGAATTTGGGCTCTCTGGACATTCCCAGTGACCATGTGGCTGGTTTACAATGTGTGGCTCAAAGCCAACCATCACAGCAGAAGCTGCCCCACCTGACTCTAGACAGAGCCACAGCACCTGCGGAGACCAATAGCGACGGGTTGGAGGACAGCCCGTGTGCACTGAGAACCTTCTCCCTGAACATCCCAGGATCAGGGTGTCCTGCCTGCTTTGGTCAGTCACCTTGTTGCGCAGGAAGCCCTTGTACTCATCCAGTGGGATCCAGAGGTCGTCCTGCATGCGGTCCACCTCATAGCACAGGTAAGTCTCGTGCAGGTAATTCAGATGACTGAAGTTATGAAGAAAGGTCTGTTTATTCACCAGGGGTCTGTGGACACAGGAGGGGGGAACCCAGAGACATGGAGCACGTCCTTGTGCTCCCCTCCTCCACCCCAAACCTCTTCCCCTTCACTCCTATCTCCCCATGTACTCCACATCTCAGCCAGACCCATAGAGGATGGGCGTCCACTCGCTTTCCTAGAGCCACCTGCCCTCCTCTCTAACCCCACCCGAGGCTCCTGGAGAAACCAGCCCGGTCATTTCGTCAGGTTCGGCCACCAGGGGCAGTGCACGGTGTCAGAGCCTCTGTCGAGGCTCCCCCTGCACTGGGCTGGTCACCGCTCCTGGCATCGCCATCTCACGATTGTCCCGCTGGCCCATGTCCCTGCTTTTTCTGAACACTTGGCACCCTTTCCTCTTGGGACAGGCAGAGTGCCCATCTGCCAAGAGGTCCTAGATGGACACAGAAGGTCCATTAGGAGGGAGGGGCCAGCAGAGAAGCCCCTTTGGTACAGCGAGTCCCCATCAGGGAACCTGGAGGAGGGGCTCAGGAGTTGGGGTGTTGCAGGGGCCGGGTGATACCTGGCCTCGGGTGCTGGGCCGGCCGGCATGTCTCAGTCCCTTCGCCGTCCTCTGCTTCTCCTCCTGGTCACAGCCAATGTCCTCCTCCTGTGACACTCTGCGGGACTCAGGCTCCTTATATGCCATCAAGCACCTGGAAGTTGCTGAATTGGCACGCTGGACCCCACCCCTTCATGACCTCAGGCCACCGATGCCACCCACATGTGTGTAACACAAACAGGAACTTCTCTGTCCAAATGTGTCATCCCGATGCCGTCGGGGACAAGTTAACTTTTGATTTCTCTCTTCTGACAAAAGCCCTACCTGATGCCACGAGGACTGACCATGGGCAGATGAAGCCTCGGAGGCTAGGGTCAGTCTGGGCAGCATGGCACAGCAAGACAGGAGGAGACAGGGCAGCTGAGAGGCCCTGTTCATGCCTGAGGAGGCCCAGGAGTGAGACACAGAGCCCCAGTCCAGGCTCCCTGGGGCCTGCTGCATGGAGGATCCGTGGGCTGTGAGCCAGGAGGGAGATTCTGCTCTGAGAGGCAGCAGACGACCTTCATCTCGGTCTAGGAAGGGCCGAGAGGGGCCCAACCTGTGCCCAGCTCTCCTTAGCAACGCATCACATAAGCATAAGAACCTGGACATGATGCGTTTTTATGCCCATTAAGCAGGGGAGAGAACGGGCTCTGAGAGGGAACAGGGCTTGACGGGGATGCCCAGGGAGCAGAGGGGAGCAGGGCTGCCCACCGCCCAGAAAGGGAGGCCACCCGTGCTCCTTCTCTCCACCACCAGGCCGTGAGGAATGTGGGGGCCGTCGAATTCCAGGTTCGGCGGTGAGCCTGAGACCTAGCTGGCTGTGCTTGTCCCCCAGGGCTGCCCCTCTGTCCCATCAACTCCCCATCCTGGCTCCTGTCAGAACTTCCTGTGCTGGCCCAGTGCTCCCACCCAGGGGATGCGCCCAATGTGGGGAGAGCCGGGCCGGAATCCCGATCGCACCCTGGCCTCCGGCACGGAGAACCACACTGCTCGCCCTCCCGGGCTGGCCCGTCACTGCCTTAGGGTGCACCCTCAGCGCAGCATCCCGTCTTCTCCACGGCCCCCTCCACCGCACCCATGGGGGCCTCCCCTGGCTCTGCACTGTGCCCCTCCCGTGCCCTCTGTCCTCTCGACCTTGGTCCCCCTGGACCAGAGAGCAGCCCCTGGTGGGCGGCCTGAGTGCTTTTCGAGTGAGAACTCACCCGGCACGTGTCACGTGTGTCCCACTGGTGGCCATACTTCCCAGGTCTCAGGCTCCACACCAACACGCCCGCCACCCCCAGGAGTTGCCA
>NW_011888797.1:11696356-11701632 GCF_000151845.1 Pteropus vampyrus | reverse complement strand
GTCCCACATATCCCGAGGGCCCCATTTCCCAAAGTCCCCAGTCTCAGAGCCTTGTCCATGACATGGGGCCTGAGATCCGGGATCTCAGGATGTGACACAATCTGGGGTCCATGCCGAGACCCTGCGCTGGCCGTGGGCTCTAGGTCGGCAGGGAAGGCAGAGCTGGGATCTCATACAGACCCACCTGGCCCAGACTCCAGTCACTTACAGACCACCCATTGCAGTCCCGGAGGGACGAGGACAGAATGGACCCTGCACCCTCCGCCGGGTCCGTGGGCCTCAGTCTGGCTCTCTGACCCCGGTCTCGGCTCCCTTAGGGTACCCCGCTCTGCTCCCTGTTTCTCCAACAGGGAAATGGGACAAATATCGGCACAGTCTGCACCTGCTCAGTGGGCCACTCTCCCCAACGCACCCACTCTCATTCAAGGGGCACCTAGGTCCTTCTCTCCTCAGCCCTGGCACACCTCGGTGGAAAACTCCAGCAGACGCAGGGGTCATTTCACATGCTCACTCAGTGTTCCAGAGGCAGACGTGGGGCCGCCAGTCCCCAGAAAGGACAGGCTTTCTTTTCTTCTTTCTTCCTACCTCATGACCTGAGGTGAGCTGAGCGCTTGTAGCCCGTCCCGTCGGTGCTGACCAGTGGGAGGTTTTGGACCAGAGTTCATCACTAGACTCTACTGAGGCCTGTTCAATGTCCTGCCCTGGCCCGAGGGAGACCGGGAGAGGGAGCACTTGTCCCTGGGCCTCTGCTGTCCCTAGGGAGCCAGGCTCCAGGGAGGGCCTTGGGGAGAAAGTTAGGGTGGGCGGGGGCCTCAGGAAGGGCATGGGGCCAGAGACAGAGAGGCGAGGCTCACCCAGTCTGAGCTGGCATCTCCTTATCTTCTGGCCACTTGTCACTGTGACTCGGGTAACCCAAGATATTGTCACGTGTGATGTCCCCACTAGCCTTCATAGGACACGAATTCTCTTAGCTGCCGTGTACAGTCATTCACCGCACGACTGACTTCCAGACACGGACACAAGCTCGGCCAGGCTTGTCTGCATCGCACAGGGGCATCCAGGAGTCAGCAGGGATAGGAAGGTCCAAGGATGACCAGCCGGGCTGGGTATGAGAAGACGGGGATCAGAAGCAGGTTTGTAGCCCCAAGGCACAGGGGATTGCCCAGCAGGACACCACACTTCTGGGGTCACAGGCTGCCTCCAGCACAGGTCTCATGCACAGCAGACCCTCCCTCTGAAAGCTGTGGGGAGGGGTGGGAGGAGGACCGAGGAGCACTCTGTGTGTTGAGTGACTGGAGGAGACTTTGGGGTACGGGAGCAGAGCGTGGCCTGGATCACGATGCCATCCTCCCTCCTCGGAAGGCAAGTCCTGGGGACAGTGTTGGGGAAAATCTCAGGGCCCCCAGGCATGGTGTCTTTGACCTGGTCCTTGTAGACACGCCGTCTCAGCTCAGGGGGACTGGCCACTCCTGGGGGTGGTAGGTGTGTTGGTGTGGAGCCTGAGACCTGGGAAGTATGGCCACCAGTGGGACACACGTGACACGTGCCGGGTGAGTTCTCACTCGAAAAGCACTCAGGCCGCCCACCAGGGGCTGCTCTCTGGTCCAGGGGGACCAAGGTCGAGAGGACAGAGGGCACGGGAGGGGCGCAGTGCAGAGCCAGGGGAGGCCCCCATGGGTGCAGTGGAGGGGGCCGTGGAGAAGACGGGATGCTGCGCTGAGGGTGCTCCCTAAGGCTGTGACGGGCCAGCCCGGGAGGGCGAGCGGCCTGGTTCTCTGTCCGGCGGGCAGGGTAGGATCGGGGGGGCCGACCCGGCTCTCCCCACATTGGGCGCATCCCCTGGGTGGTCGTGCTGGGCCAGCACAGGGCGGTCTGACAGGAGTCAGGATGGGGAGTTGATGGGCAGCCCTGGGGGACAAGCACAGCCAGCTAGGTGTCAGGCTCACCGCTGAGCCTATAATTCGACGGTCCCCACATTCCTCATGGCCTGGTGGTGGAGGGAAGGAGCTCGGGTGGCCGCCCTTTCCGGGCGGTGGGTAGCCCTGCTCCCCTCTGCTCCCTGTGCATCCCCGCCAAGCCCTGTTCCCCTGGGAGCCCGTTCTCTCCCCTGCTTAATGGGCATAAAAACGCATCATGTCCGGGTTCTTATGCTTATGTGATGCATTGCTAAGGAGAGCTCGGCACAGGTTTGTCCCCTCCCGGCCCTTCCTAGACTGGGATGAAGGTCGTCTGCTGCCTCTCAGAGCAGAATCTCCCTCCTGGCTCACAGCCCACGGTCCCTCATGCAGCAGGCCCCAGGGAGCCTGGACAGGGCTCTGTGTCTCACTCCCGGGCCTCCTCAGCATGAACAGGGCCTCTCAGCTGCCCTCTCTCCTCCTGTCTAGCTGTGCCATGCTGCCCAGACTGACCCTAGCCTCCGAGGCTTCATTTGCTCATGGTCAGTCCTCGTGGCATCCACGTAGGGCCTTTGTCAGAAGAGAGAAATCAAAAGTTAACTTGTCTCCGATGGCATCGGGATGACACATTGGCACAGAGAAGTTTCTTTTTCTGTTACACCCATGTGGGTGACACAGAGGCCAGAGTTCATAAAGGGGTGGGGCCCAGCATGCAAACTCACCAACTTGAAGGTGCTCGATGGCATATAAGGAGCCTGAGTCCCGCAGAGTGTCACAGGAGGAGGAGATAGGCTGTGACCAGGAGGAGAAGCAGAGGACGGCCAAGGGACTGAGACATGGAGGCCGGCCCAGCACCCGAGGCCAGGTATCACCTGGCCCCTGCAACACCCCAACTCCTGAGCCCCTCCTCCAGGTTCCCTGATGGGGACTCACCGTACCCCAGGGGCTGCTCTGCTTGTCCCTCCCTCCTGATGGACCTTCTGTGTCCATCTAGGACGTGTCAGCTGATGGACACTCTGTCTGTCCCAAGAGGAAAGGGTGACAAGTGTTTTCACCAAGCAGGGACGTGGGCCAGCGGGACAAATGTGACATGGCGATGCCAGGAGCGGTGACCAGCCTAGTCCAGGCGGAGCCTTGACAGAGGCTCTGACACCGTGCACTTCCCCAGGTGCAGACCCTGACGAAAGGACCGGGCTGGCTTCCTAGGAGCCTCGGGTGGGGTCAGAGAAGAGGGCCGGTGGCTCCAGCAAAGCGAGTGGACGCCCATCCTCTATGGGTCTGTCAGGGATGTGGGTGCATGGGGAGATCAGGGTGAAGGGGAAGAGGTTTGGGGTGGAGGAGGGGAGCAGAAGGACGTGCTCCATGTCTCTGGGTTCCCCTCTCCTGTGTCCACAGACCCCTGATGAATAAACAGACCTTCCTTGATAACTTCAGTAATCTGGATTACCCACGCAAGACCTACCTGTGCTATGAGGTGGAGCTCCTGGTTGGCGAGAACTCCATCCCACTGGATGAGTACAAGGGCTTCCTGCACAACAAGGTGACTGACCAGAGCAGTCAGGACGTCTCGATCCTGGGATGTTCAGGGAGAAGGTTCTCAGTGCACACGGGCTGTCCTCCAACCCGTCGCTATTGGTCTCCGCAGGTGCTGTGGCTCTGTCTAGAGTCAGGTGGGGCAGCTTCTGCTGTGATGGTTGGCTTTGAGCCACACATCGGAAACCAGCCACATGGTCACAGGGAATGTCCAGAAGCCCGAATTCGCCCTGTATTTCTGTCCGGTCACTCCTGGGAGATCCTTGCCGGGGTGCTGGTCACGCAACTGCATTGCCTGCTGCGCTTGGCCCAGGGGCGCCCCACCGACCCCCAAGTTCCTGTACACACCCGCCATGGGCTCTGCACTAGCACAGTCGGCAGGATTCGTCCCTCGTACCTGAGTCCCGGCTTAGAAATCCTTCCTTCTGCAGGTTGGGCAAACCTCTATGATGCTATGAGCTGCACATGACATTCATCTAATTTCCCAGACACCACGCCCTTGGCACCCCTCACCCCATTCTTCTGTGCAGAGTGAGCCCTTTTAGCAGAGTGTCGCGCTTGGGCTCAGCATGGGATGAGGCCCAGAGTGGAAGCCTACAGAGGTGTTGGTGCACAGTTGGGCATGGGGACAGGGTAGTAGGTAGAGAGCGAGGTGAATCTCTCCCGGGAGAAGAACCCACTTCTGTGGCATAGCCTCATGTCCCTGGAGCTCACCTGGCCTTCTCCCTCCGTCCTCAGCCCTTCACCTCCTCCCTGTAGGGCCAGACTAGGTGAGGCTCCTGCAGACATAGACCTCGGGCACTAACTTAGAGGAGCTACACACACTCGGGAATCAAGATGTGTCATATTTAATGCAATAGTTTAAAAATTAAAATTAATGAGAATTCCACGATGAACGAAATATCAGCAACAGAAATGAGGACCGATCAGTTACAGAGCCACGAGGAGCCATCATTTGCTGATGTCTATTAGAAAGTCACCTCTGCTGACCTGGCCCTTGGTAAAATTGTTTATCGTGAGGTTCGTCTCACATTTAATCATGTCAATCATGCCTTGAAATATCATTCATTTTGATGCTGAGCTGTGTTTCCCCTTCTATTTTGTGCTGGAGGCCTGTTCCCCACTTGCCTCACCCTGGTCCCATCGTCCACCTGGTCACAGTCAATGACAGAACACTTTTCTCCCTCTTCTGTGCCCAGGGTGCTGACATGGGCTTGGAACGCTGCCACGCAGAGCCGATCTTCCTGGAGCGGATGGCTTCTTGGAATCTGGACACGGAGCTGCGCTACAGGATCACTGTTTTCATCTCCTGGAGCCCCTGCCCAGACTGTGCCGATGAGCTGGTTAAATTCCTGAGAGAGAACAGACACGTGAACCTGCGCATCTTCGCTGCCCGCATCTATGACTACCTTCAGGGCTATGAAGCCGGGCTGCGCGCACTGAAGGCGGCTGGGACCGACGTCGCCATGATGACCTTCCAGGGTCAGCACGGGAGTCATGCGGGACGGGGAGGGGGTGTTAGGTTTGGCAGGCAAGGCCTTGGTAAGTTTCTAGAAAGAGGCGGGCCGGATGAGAATCCCCGGTGGAGAAGCCTGGTAGCTGCCTGCAGAAGGGGCGCTGGACTCTGGGAGGACTGGGGAGTGTACCTGAAGATAGTGCAGGGGAGGGAGGTGGTGCTGGGAGCGGGGGAGGGGCGTAGACCTTCACGAAGGACTTAGGGGCTTCCTCAAAGCATATGATGGGGCCGCCTCACACTCCCGTTGGAAGAAATACAGGCGTGATGAGCTAGGTCCCAGGGAAGAAGCGAGAAGGGAGGCAGTGGAATTATGATGGGGAAAGTTTGTCTCT
>NW_011888797.1:11683774-11694896 GCF_000151845.1 Pteropus vampyrus | reverse complement strand
CAAGAAGGAGTCTAAGGACAGGACACTGGGAAAGATGGGTCCTGGCAGGGGTCTGTGGCTGCCAGGGAAAGAAGCCTGCCTGGAGGAGCTGCAAGTCCACGTTCTTTCTAGGACAAGATAAGGAAGTACGTGAGTTGGTACCAGCTCCCCTCCCCTGCTCGGCACCACAGGCCCACTGTGTCAGGACACTGTCTGCCAGGCTCCCGCCCCCCGTCTCAGCCCTAGGTGCTTGTCTTCTGCTGGCCTTCTCAGGTGTCCGTGACGGCTGCCCATTCAGACATCACGTCTCAGGCCAGCAGGGCATGAGAAAAACGACGGGACCCACCCTAGGAGTTCTGAGCCTGTCCATCCTCTCAATGGATACTTGTAGTTACTTCTCTGTAGGGTGAGTGGTAGGGAACCCTCTGATGTATTGTTTCTATTGGTGTTTTATTTGGAGACCTTAGTGAGCTGCCCCAAGGACAAGACTGGACTGTCTCCACCTGGAGGGACATAAAGGCGAAGCATTTACATATCTACTTAAAGGCCATTTTCCAATCCTTTCTGAGGGAGAGGAAATGAGGCTGGTCTGTGTGGCAGGGTCCGGAAAGGGGATTGCAAAAGAATTGGACAGAGGAAGGTGGGAAACCTGCATGGCCCTGGCCAGCCTGTGCCCAGCTAGTCAGACGTGTTGGTCACCAGCATTCATTCCTCCATTCACCCTCCACCTCGCTTCATAATACGTATTGAGTGTCATTTAACTGGTGGCATTGCCATGCTCTGTTTCTTTGAGAGCACTGTAAGCCATGTACCCAGTGTGAGTCCTGAGACTTGGTGCCATGGGCAATGTACAAAATAGGTGTTACAAATTCACTTCTGTTAAATGTAGCTAATAAAACTGTGATTTTAAACGTACGCCCCCATCATTGCAGAAAATGTACAAGATCAGGTAAGTATCCCACACATTGACCTTATCGCTGCTAATGCGTATAACGGTTTTGTAAAAACTATAGTCTTAATAAATATAAAATATATATAATTTAACAGTAAGCCTGGACATTTTCCCCTGTCATTTTATTCTCTACACAAATACTGATTTTAGAGTTCAAAGACAATTTGAATGCCACAGTCCTGTTTGGAGAAGCGTGCAGATGTCCCCCTACTTAAACCTGAAACAAGGCTTTGATAAAGGCCTGTCAGTCACATGCAAATCTGGGGAGGGGCGGCGTGCTAGCAGGTGACAACTGTCCTCGCGGGTAGATGACTAACTGAGGACGAACGGGTTATTGGAGACATTTTTTTTCCATTCTCGGAGCAGCGTCAGCCCCTAGTAAGCATCAGATGAACTCTACAAATATACTATTGAATGAAATAAGTCACGTATAAAATAATTCCTACTGTCCAATTCCATTTATATGAAGTTTAACACCAGGCAAAATCAAAGTATGATAATGTAAATGGTAACAAGGGTGCCCTCTGGAGGGGGAGCTGCGGGAGGGGACATGAGGGTCCTCCCACCTGGGATTCTGGGAATAGACCCACCTCAGTCTGGGCACGGTTGCACTACCTGAAAACCTAAGATTTGCACTTAATTGTAAGGTATACCCCAATTTTTAAAAAATAAAGAAAAGAAAGAAAGTTACAAAGCCTCTTTTCAATAAGGAAAAAGTTTTACTGAATTCATAGATAGAAATGCAAACCGAATACAAACAGAATGATTGCTCTTAGCTTTTTTCATGCGGAAAAAAAGGCGATTTAAGTTTACACAACAAACTAAATGTGGTCGAAAGTGAAATCGTAAGAAATGCAGAAGTGAAGCTGTTTTTGCGACATATTAAAAACTAGAAAAGCTATACAATTACCGTAATCGAAAGAGTTTGGTGTAAACCAGGAACTAAAAAACACATACAAGTATACTTGGGAAGCTAGTCGATGGCACATGTGGAGTTGCAAAATTCAGCGGTGTCAAGGTGGTCGTAGATTCTGTTGATGTTGTCCACTGGATGAGACACTGTCAACATCTCCATGGGGAAGCGAGACTGACCCGTCTCCTACACCACCGCCCACTTTGACCCTCCTCTCCCCGACCATCAGCTAATGACCCCACCTCAGCCTTCTCTGAACCAATAGAATCAGAAAGGACCCCTCTCACCCTTCACCTCTATATCTAGAAGCCTGTCTTCATTTTATCAAGCACCTGGGTGCCAGGTGCTATTCCAGGGGAGGGGTACACACTGAACAAAAGAGACAAAATTTCTGACTCCATCGTCTTCCATAGTCTGTCTGCTCATTCAAAGTCCAACCTTCCATCTGTGCTCTGGGGCTCAGAGCCTCTCTCTTTTCGTGGGTTTCTCTCCTGTCATTTCCCACACTGTCCATTGCTGCTTGGTCATCGTCATCAGCAAACCACGTGCTCAGGCATTTCCTACTTTTAGAAACAAAATCTCTCCCTTGAATCACACTTCCTTTCATTCTCTTCTGAGAAAAGTAAAGCATCTCTTCATAGAAGAAAAATACACACACACACACACACACACACACACACACACATATCAAAAAGTTGTCTATATGTTCCATTCCTAGTTTTCCACTTCCTGTTTGCTTTTATCCCATGACAATCTGGCATCTGTCACCATTGCTCCAAGGCAACTGCTCTTGACACAGTCATCAGTGATCTCCATGTTGCCAGAAAAAAGGGATGTTTTTCAGTCTTCATTTTGCCCATCCACCCAGGAGTAAGTGATGTAGCTGAACACAGTCTCCTCCTTGAGATGCTCTCTTCTCTTGCTGATGACACCCTCATCCTGTGGTTTTCCTCCTGCTTCTGCCCACTCCTTAGCTCTTCCTCTTCTCCTGGATCTGGGTCCTCCCTGTGTTTCTCACCATCTCCCTAGGAGACTCAGCCTACATCCCGCGTCCCCGAGCATCTGGCCTTGTATCTCTAGTCCTGGTGCTCTCTCAAGCCCAACACTGGGATACCAGCTTCCTACTAGACATCTGTCCTTTGATGTCTGATGGGCACTGCACACTCAACTTTCTTGAAGAGAACTCCTTGTGGGATATTTCCCTCCCAAAACTTATTTTTCTCAGATTTCCCCAACTCCAAAAGACACTCCCATTTACTCTGAGCAGTGAACTTGAGCTCAAACCCAATGACTTATGTTAATTCTTCTTTTTCCTAATAAACAATCCGTAACCAAGTCCTGCCGATAGATGTTATCTCCAAACCCACACCCATCCATCCATTAATCTCCACCGCCATGGCCCCTTCCACCACCTCTCACTGGGATGATGGAAGAAGCTTTCGGCTTCCTCTCTTCTTCCTTATTCAGTGTCCACAGAGGTGCTGGAGGGATGCTTTAAATAGGCAGGGTACACCACCAACCTGATTCAACTCTTACCCCCTAGAAACGCGCATGCGCACACGCACGAGTCTTGTACTTAACATAAAATCTAAACTGCCTGTGACTGAGCCCCCACAACCTCTTTTCTGCTTCCCTCCTGCCTTAGGGTCTTTGCACCTAGATTATCTCTGTCCCAAGGTCCTCCCGGGGCTCACCCTTTCTCATCTTTTCTGTCTCAGTGCAGAAGTCACCTGTTCCGAACACCCTATTGAAAATAGCTCCCCACCACCAGTCATTCTCCATGAGGGCATCCTATTTATTCTCTTCCAGCAATTACCTTGATCTGAAATTATCTTACCCATTCCCATATTTCTTTACTTCCTTTTTGTCTCCTTCCACCATGACACAATCTCCTTGAGGTTTGGAGTCCCCTGCACCTTACTCAAATTTGTACCACACCCCCCCCCCACACACACACACACTCGGTGCGTTCAAGCAAACCTATCACACAGCAGGTGCTCTATTAATATTAGTCAAAAGAATGAACTATAGAAAAGCAATTACTGCGAGGCAACCAAAATGGCATAGATGATAGAGACTCTGTTCATCCCTCTGGCGACCAAATCAAAGTTGTAACGGAAACAGGGAGCAGCAGCAAGGAAAAATCGCCTGGGATCTTGATGAACAAGCCATACAACTAGGGAAAAATCCTAGAAAGCACCCTGCAACGGCAGAAGGTAGGACGCGGCAAGGACGTGGGGCTGCCTGGTCCCCAGCGGCTGAGTCAGACAGAGGCTGCGGCAGCGGCAGATGCCTCTTAAAGGGGCCGTGTCCAGAGCGGATTTGCACGGTGACAGGCCTGCTCGTTCTGAGCACCAGTGCCGAGTCACTGCTCACAGGGGCACCAGGGACTTACAGGGAGACACTGTCGGAGTGAGGGCCTAGGCGAGACTTGCTCTGTACAGAAGTGCCGGCGGTATCCATTGTTCCCTGTTGAGCCCTCCCCACTCCAAGAGCATGGACACAGCGCCACCATTGCCGTGATGTCATCAGACTGGATAATAGAGATCACTCCACTAACAGAGGTCACTCCACCAAGAGGATTCCCTGAAACCTCACCTCCCCCAACTTGCGGCCCCACCCAAGCTACATCCAGGTTTATTGTCAGCGAGTCAGGTGCTCTTTGCTGAGCAGCGCCTAGACTCACACTGGAGGCAGCTGGCCTCAGTTTCTGACGTGGCCTTTTGAGGCAACTATAAGCACAGCATCTGTGGATTGTTTGCTGAATCTTAACAGGTGGCCCTGGAGGGACAGAGTCTTGAGCTAAATTTGGCCTGCAGCTGAACCTCTCTCAGGACTGCGTCACTGGACATCTACTTCACAAATCCACACTAATAAGACCGGGAGACTTAGGAGCTTTGCCTAGTACATAGAAACAGACTCGGAAAAGCAGCCAAAATGGGAAGACAGAGAAACAGAAACCATATGAGAGAACAGAACAGAGATCCAGATATAATGCAGTCAAGTAATCTAACAGATGCAGAATTCAAAACACTGGTTATAAAGATGCTCAATCAACTTTTGGTTAAATTCAGTGAGAACTTCAACAAAGAGATTAAAAAGCATAAAAATGGAAATGGAAATTATAAAAGGGAACCAGTCTGAAATGAAGAACACATTATCTGAGATGAGAAGTATATCAAATGGAATAAACAAAGGAAAAAACAGAATGAATAAAGAAAAGGGTCAAATGCCCTATCTAGAGGACAAGAAAGCCAAGGACACTCAATCAGAATGGCAAGAAATAACATGACAAGACTATAAAAATAATTTAAAGAGCATGTGAGACACTATTAAGGGTCCAAATATCCATCTGATCAGCGTAACTGAAGAAAATCAAGATATTGAATAGCTGTTTGAAGAAATAATGATGGAAAACTTCCCTAACCTGGTAAAGGAAATGGACATAAAACCCCAGGAAGCTCAGAGAATCCCAAAAATCAAGGATCCAAAGAGGCCCACACCAAGACATATCATAATTAAAATGCCAAAGGTTAAATACAAAGAAAGAATATTAAAAGCAGCAAGAGAAAAACAGATAGTTACTTATAAGGGAAAATCCATAAGACTGGCAGCTGATTTCTCAAAAGAAACTATACAGAACAGAAGGGCTTGGCAAGAAATATTCGACAGGCTGAAGACCCAGGATCTATAACCAAGAATAATTTATCCAGCAAAGTTATCATTTAGAATTGAAGGACAGATAAAGAGCTTTCCAGACAAAAATAAGCTGAAGGAATATATCACCACCAAGCCAGTATTACAGGAAATGTTGGAGGGACTTCTTTAAGAAGAAAAAAAAATGTATCAAAAACAGGAATAAAGAATGGTAACAACTACATTCCTATCAATAAGTACCTCAAATGGAAAAGAATTAAGTGCTCCAACTAAAGAAGTGGATGAATGGAAAGGAAAGACCCCTACGTGTTACCTATAAGAGACTCACTTCAGATTAAAAGACACGGACTAAAAGGAAGGGGATGGAAAAAGATATCGCTTTGATGCACCTAGAAGGTATTTAAGTCAGACAGAGAAAGATAAACACTATACGATTTCACTTCTATGCGGAATCTAAGGAATAAAAAGAACTAATCGAAATCAGACTCACAAATATAGTGGACAATTTGGTGATGGACAGAGAGGAGGGAAGTTTAGGGGGCTGGAAGAATGGGGTGAAGGGTTAAAGAAGTATGAATTAGTAGCTGATGGATGGACATGGGAATGGGGAGCACGGCATAGGGAATGCAGTTAGAATGAGGACGCTGGCTAGGTGGAGGGTCAGGGGAGGGAGGGAGCAATTGGGCAAATAGTTTTATGAACTATATAGATGTCTAACCAATGTACTGTATACTTGAAACCAATTAAATAAATTAAAAAGCAATAAAAATGAACAATAAACAAATGAATAAATAAAGTGATGGAAAAAAGAAACATAAATTATTTCCTCCTCTGCAGAAAAGGGAGCTTAGAGAGGGTGGGGCAGGGTTGGTGGTAAGAAAGAAACTATAAACTTTCCCATGAGACACCTCTGTATTACTTGACCTGTTTCCTTAAGCAAATACTTTTTTAATCATTAAATGCTAATAAAACAACTACAGAAGAAGATATTTCCAGGCTGACAAAGACAGGGAGAACCAGGTTCAGCCTGCCAGGGCCAAAGTTCACACGGGCATCAAACACCACCTGTGACTACATTACTGGCAGAAGGAATTCTGATGCAGAGCCAACAGCCAGGGCCCTACGTCAGAAAGTGGTCACCGAAGCATTGCTCAGCCAATGTGATAGACTAAAACTCACTCCTGAACCCAGAGTTATGTGAAAACAACACAAGACAATGAAAGGAGACAGGAATCTGGCCAGGTGGTGGGAGGTAAGCCCCTGAAAATTGAACCCAAAGTGATGACAAGTCAGGGTTAGTTAGTCACTCCAGCCAAAGGTTGTCAGTAAAATCCGGATTGCGATCTGGCCTCTAGAGAACATTTCCACGTTAGCATGTCCAAGCTGGGCCTCCCACAGCCTGGTCCCCACGTGAGGAGAGGCAAAGAGCAAGATGTTGCAAAGAAGAGGAAATAGGGGTCACATAGAGGGGTGTGGCAAATGCAAGGCCTGTCTCAGGTGAGTGTTGGTAGCGCAGAAGGAAAGAATGCACCGTAGCTGGGTCCTAGGGGACAGTCGGAGCCCACGTCTGTCCGTAGGCTCATGGGGGACCCTGAACAAAGCCAGAAAGAGCTCTGCACTTAGAATGCGAGTCTCTTGAACATTTGAGGGGTACCGTGGTGTGAGGACCTGGCAAAAGGCTTTCCAGTCTTTTGGATCTTTCTGTCAATGCCCACTCTGGCATGGACCTTCTTAGTGACCTTGGGGATATCATTGTTTCACCTCTCAGTGCTGCTGTTCCCTCAGCTCTTCGGTGGCAATAGAACTGCTTCCCAGTCATGATTGCTTCGACGATTAGATGACATAATTGTGCATGCCCTGACTTGGGGGTGGGGAAGCTCAACCATGCTCCTGCCCTTTTAAAGCCAGGGACGAAAGCTGGGTGGCTGGATTCCCAGACCAGCGTCTTTTCTCTGCCCCCCACCCCTACCAAGTGACCCTACCCAGTGTACCCCATTTTGTGGGACACCCTGGGCTGGAGCCCTGCAGGGCACGGAGATCAGTCCAGCCTCTCTGGAAGTGCTGAGGAGGGAACACCTGGCTGCTTACCCACTAACTGACCTGTCCCTTTCCTCCTAGACTTGGTTCCTGCCACCCAGATTGACCATATCTGGACCTCAGGGTTCTTGTCAAATGCTAGGCCTTTGGCTTTGGGGAGTGACAGAGTGTGGGCTCTTAGCTCTCCTGGAGAGCTAGTGCTGGAACCTGCAACTTTGGGCAGTTCAGAGACACGGCACCAGGTGAGTCCTGGGTGACCCACGGGCAGGTCCCTTTTCCGACCGTGTGTGTGTGTGTGTGTGTGTGTGTGTGTGTGCACTCATGGGTGTGTGACCAAGTCAGGGAAGGGAGCTGCCTATCACGTGTCAGGGTGGACTTTCTGTCTGTAGATTCAGAGAACAAAGAGCACTTCCTGAGAACAGAGAATTCAAATGAAAGGGGGGATAGAAATAGGAAGATACAAAGCCCAGAATCAGAGCCAGAGACTAAGGATAATGGAGTCTGTCCCAGGGTCAGGCCCTGGGCCCTCTGCTGCAGCCTGGCAGTGTCGTCTTCTGCTTCCCAGATGGTGAAGTCAACTCCTTCCCTTGAGGGCTCCTCCTCTCCACTCACCCTCTCTCTGGGCTCTGTCCTGCCCCCCAGGCACTGGCCCTGTTCCCTGGCCAGCCCTGCCCACTCTGCTGGGCACCCCACATGGCTTCTCCAGCCAGAGCCCTCCAGGCTCCCGTCCTGGGCTGTGTGCCTTATGCTGGGTTCTTTCCTGATATGTTGCCCAAACCTGTTATTCTGGCCTTTGCGAAGGCTCCTGGGCTTTCAATATTTCCAGTCACTGCTAGAAGAATGTACCTCACCTTCTAATTCTGCAAACAAGTATCGGGGTAATCCTTGGGCGTGCTAACCTTTCAGACTGTCAAACAAACTATGTCAAATGAGTTTAAAAGTTCACAAACATACAGACAGAATATCCTTTTTTCTGCTCTTATGACCAAAAAGACAGATACCCTAGACAAACTTACGCTGTTTCCTGAGGACACTGTCAACTGTGAGAAGAACATTCTCTTAACGCTTAATTCCTGATAACTGATTGTTTCTATTATAACTACAACCTATGTTAGCAATGTTTAAAATATTATAACTTTGTCATTAAAATAACACATTCACTGAATACCTGATAATATAGAAAATGAGTAGAGTCCAAAAGTAAAATCATACTCGAGAAGTCATTGAAGAAACTGAAAAGGAAGACCGTATGGAAGGAACGATATACCTCTCCACCTGCAGGATTCTTTTCCTAGAGAACTGGTGTATTTCTCAAAATCTCTAATTATATCTGGCTTTTTAGACACAATTGCTGGCGATTTAGTTTCAGCATTTAATACACATTTTAAAACCCCATTTCCTTTATCAATGGAAACACACCTTCTCAGCCTCTGGGGAGGTCAGAGTCGTGTGTTTCCTCCTGCTTCCTGATCCCTAGGGCTAAACTGCATTTCACTCACGTCTACCTTCTCTCTCACCGCTATCTGCACTTTCATAGCCTAATGTGCTTATTTATCAGGTTCCAGGGCAAAGGAACATAGGGAAGCAGTGGTGTACGCCCTGCAGTAGAGACGGAGCTGGGCAGGCTGCCCAAAGCACCAGGCACAGCCACGCCTGTGCCAGCTGGCCTGTCAGAACCTCACTTGGCTGTGGGAAGGGTGCCCAGAGCTGCCAATCACCACATCCCACAGTATCAATTAAGTACCTACTCATGTTGCCTGCCATTCTTGGGGCTGGGGTACGGCAGTGATAACGATGGCCAGGCCCCTTCTCTCACATAATCATAGCATGAATATTGTACAAAGGAGTTGAGGGTCTACCTGAATACAACAAAATGTCACCTTTATGATATAAATGAGAAATAAATCACAGAGAGGTCGATAGATGATAGAGGATAGATCCATAGGTAGATTATAGATTATAGACGGGGAGAGAGCACACGAATGTTAAAGCAAATGGGAAAATGGTCACAACAGGTGAATTTGGGTAAACGGTGTACAGATGCTCTTTATATGCAACTTTCTGTGTCTGAAATTAAAAATATGTTTAAACAAATAAAAAATGAAAATGTTCACTAACTCTAGGTTGTAATATGGATCATTTGCTGTCCTCAATTTAGCTTTGCTTTTCAAATTGCTCACAATGAGTTAGTGTTGTTTTTATAATCACAGAAGCTATTAAAGAAAGAAAAGCCTCCTGAACTCATCATCCCTCAGAGGCCCTCCCAGGCACACACTGTCTAATAAGCAACCCCTTCAGTCTACAAAGAGCCCCTATGAAGAGTGAGTTGCTTCTCATGGCTGATTGTTCACTGTGTCAGGTGAATGTCTTTTATGCTCCGTGTAACCCAGAAAGAAGTCCGTGCAGTCACAATTGGTCTGGATGGGCAGGACCGTGGAGTTTGCATTGCTTGGGTAACAACCTAGCTTTTGCTTTCCAGATTTCTCCCCAAGTTCAGATTTATGACACCAGAGAACTGTGAGTGCATCTTCCGGTGGGATCACCCTCTTCTTTGCCATGTTCACAGACTTTCCCCAATCTGCTAATATGTCAGTGACAGTAAGATCATCAACATATATCCTATACTTCATTTATGGCACAAGATCTTGTTTTCAAAATAGTGACCAATTTTCCTGAAGTGTTAACAGCCCTCAATTTTTAACCGTAATGCCAACCATTAGCAACTTGTAGTCTTGGTTCTGCTCAAATCCGCCCAGGTGCCTCCCTAATTTTCCTTAGACTCCACAGCACAGCCAGGCTCCTGCAGCGGCTTCATCCTCGCTCCGGCCACACCGCCTCTGGCCTGGATGCAGTGCGGGTCCTTGGCCCGCTGCTGCTCCGGCCGCCGCCGGATGGAGGCTGTGGCGAGTCGGGGGCGCGGGCGGCGTGCGGAGGGCGGCAGGACCGGTCCCTAGGGTGCGCGGGTTCCTGGGTGGTCTCACGCGCCTCTCCGGTGTGGCCCCCCCTGCATCTGTCCGCCACCCCCGCAGCCCTCCCCTTCCCTCGAGCCACCCCCACCGCCACCCAGGGAGAGGGAGGCTAGCGCCGCGCTCGGCGAAGCCGCGGACTCGGCCGACTGAGCAGCAGCACCGTGCACCGGAAATATCTATTGCATATTTGTGTATTAAACCACGGGAAACTTTAAGCCCAATAGTAGCTTCAAGTTGTTTGTTTTTTGTTTTTTGTTTTTTTAATGCTGTCGGGATTATTTTTGTTTGTCAAAAATCCATGCCAATAAAGAGTCTACTGAGAATATTCCTGATTTTGGTGTGTGATTGGCAAACAAAAAATGAAAGAATACAGTCTAGAATACTGAAAGCTTGAACATATACGAGTCTTTCTGTGTAAAAGAGATCCTTGGGGGGTGGGGGTCAGGCACGCTAGTGGGATCCTGCTGGGTGCTGATCAGTGTGAGCTTTCAGGAAGCGAAACTGGCAAAGGGATCCGTGGTTTTTACATGTGCACTCAGCAGTTCCGGTCAGAACAAACAATCCCCAAGATCTCAGTGGCTTAAATCAATGAAACCTTCTTCTTGCTTATGTTAA
>NW_011888797.1:11671743-11682224 GCF_000151845.1 Pteropus vampyrus | reverse complement strand
AAATTTTTCATTATTTTCCCCCCAAAAAAACCAACCAATCCAATTTTCCCAGAATAAATACAAAATAACACTTTCTAATGTAAGATTCATTTTTTTTGTTCCTAAAGGTACAGAGCATACCAAAGCTACAGAAGCATCGTTCTAAGTTGCTATTCTCATAAATGCACATAAAAGTCAGTCATACAATTACCAAGAAGCCTGTAAAACAGCTGCAAAAATAATGATAAGGACTGTGCTTGGAGAGAGAGCCAAAAAGACTATTGACAAGACTCCTTTATCAGATAACACTGTTGGACACTGCACAACGTCAAGAATACACAAAGTAGAAAAGGAATTAGTGCATATACATGCTAGGTACTACTTTGCTTTTGAGCAAGCAAAACTACACATGTGTGGGGTATGAAGCAAGCCTTTAGCACATGTGGGGTTCCAACACAAAGGGAAAATACTGCCTGGCTTAACATTTTGTTTGTCATTCCAAAGTATGATAAGAGGCATTCATTTATAGATTATTTGCTTTGTGAGTCATGTGCTAGAAATGGTACTCTGAGATCAGTGCCGGAATTGAAGCGGCCATGACTGCTGTAAGGAAGGACTCCGCTCTGAGAATGAAAGAGGTTGCTCCACACTCTGCTTTATTCAGAGAAAAGAGTTAATGGTCAACAAAATGCATCTAGACCTTGGTTCCGGGTTCAAGGAAGTAAAAAAAAAACCCATGAATATCCTCTAATCCTGGCAGTTGAATGCACATCTTTTCAGTGTGCTCTGAGCACAGGTGAGGAAGCTGTAAGTCAGAGAGATGACAGAAACCCAATTCCAAGTGGATTAAACAATAAATGGAAATAATTAGATCATTTACGATGTCAGGACTCTGGCTCCATTTCGCTGCAGGTGCCTGGGCTCTGTCCTCTTTGTGTTGGCTACTTTTCAGACCAGCTTCCCTTGAGGTAGAAAAATGCTTACAGCAGCATCAAAACCCACATGTTCATCCCATACCACCCGGACCAGCAGAGAGTAGCGGCAGCCCCTGATTCCTAGAAAAAGACCTGGAATTTACACTGATTGGACAGGCTTAGGTCATATGTGCAATTCTGAACCAATCACAGTGTGGCTGGGGGCGTGATTGCTCCACCCTTACCATAATGGCAAAAAGCCTGCAAAGGAGCAGCAAGATGGGGTGAGCAGGAGGGAGATCTCACCCATATGAAACGACCGTTAACATTTAAGATACTACCTTATATTTTAAAATCATTGATAAACTCTGCTTTTTTTATTTTGCTACAAATTGGTAATTTGTAGTGTGAAAACTTTGAAGAATTATGCCTTGAGAGGACGCTTATTAGATCCACTTCAAGAATCTAATACCAAACGAATAACCCTTGCAAATCCATGTTCTCCTAAGGAGCAAATGCTTAAACAGTTATTACAAACACGTACCCCCTAATAAAACTCTCCTTCATCCATTCCCTTCATAGGGGATGGAGTTATTAAGCGGCAGGGAGAGAACTGGAGGCATCAGGCCAGACTTCTGCTGTGCCATTGTTCTGAACTCTGTACTGACCAAACACCAGTCCCACAATGTCAGTGTTCCCTGCAGGGTGACCTCACCAAGGCAGCGCCTCTCTCTGCCTTGCCCTCTCTAGTTCTGCTTCTTCTTCAGTTCCTTCGTTCCATCCTCTCATCAGTCTGGTTTCTCTGTTTGCACAAGGACTATCATGCCTGTCTCAAAATGGGCCCCTCAGTCCCATTCTCCCTGACCTTCCGGGTCCAGCAGCCAAAGTTAACATAGGAGAATCACTGCCCTTCAAGTCTAAACCTCCAGAAGAGAGAATCTGATTGGTACATCTTGCATCAGGTGTCCATGCCTAGCCGAATTGCCATGGGAGCCTGAGGGGCCCACCAGTGTTGGGGAGGAGGGAAGACAGCAGCCAAGGGGGCACTGGCTCAGTAAGTACTTCAAGGTGTGTCTACAAATCCTTGGGAAGACATCTGGGCGTCCTCCTCTAAGTGTACCTTTCAAAGACAGTTCATGAGATGAACTCAAACTATGCTGCCCAATTAGTGGAGAGCAGCACTCAAGTAGACCAAGTAGAATCAGGAGAAGCCTTCTTCAGACTAGAAAAAACTGTTCCCTGGTGACATGAGAAGAGAGCTGGCCTGACACACATCCACAGTTGGCTGCACCTCTGGATCTGATTGAAGTCTGGGTGGCTGCCAAGCTGATTGATCCAGGAGCTGGAGAAAAACACCTGGCTGTAGCTCAGACCAAGCCTCATATCGCATCGCCTGAGCTGTATCTTATTCCCCTGCCAGAGCTGTTGTGTCTTTATTGGCGATTCTAATGACTTCTTCTGTCGTTGGAAGTTGCTCATCACTTTCGCAGTCCAAAGCTAAAACGTGTATGAAGCACTGAGACCAGGGAAACACCCTGGGCCTTGCTGAGTTTTGAGCCCATTCTCTTTCCCTCCCGAATCCTAGACCTAAGCTCCTGGCTCCAAACCTTGGTAAGAATAGCTGCCATGACAAAATCAGCTTGCTAACTTTTTAACATGATCTCTAGACATTAAACGAGATGCTTGTATGGAATACAAGATCATTTTTCTCTCTCCTCTCGAATTTGTGTCTCTCTTCTTGTATAAGAAAAAAATAGCCAGCAGTGATGGTAAAAAAAATATGACCTTTGGGGTCAGCAGGACCTGGTTTGAGCCTTAGACTCGTCACATGAGAGCAAAGGGATTTTATTTGGGAGGCTTGCCTCTGTGAGCCTGATTGCTGACAAGGAAATTTGTGATAAATCTCCCATGAAGATTAAGTTAAAGAACCTAAAATTAAATAGTTGACACAGTTGAATCTCAAATGTTAGTCCCTTTGCCCTCCTTTGGGGAAGAGATGGAAGTAAAATTTATTCCGAGTACCGAGTCCAGTCTCTTTCTCTTACACCCAACATCTTATCAATTCAACCATCACATATTGACACCTACCATATACACTGGCAAGGAATTCATAGTCCTGTGTCTCCATCCTCACCTACAAACTTCTGAGAAGTCTTGGTGACTGTGGAACTTCGTAATGATGATCATAAGAAAAAGTCCCATTTTCTTCTCCTTAGAAATGTCTCAGCAGCAGGATTCTCCAAAGGACTCGGTCAGTTTTCCTCTCTTCTCTATCTCTCACATCCTTGCTTACTTGATTCCCACGTTCTAGGAAGGGTTGAAAAGAAGTCACGACTGCCCCAGTGAAAAATGGAGTCAACAGTGCAATAGAGAACAGACGCTATGGTTCAGGACCATGGACAGCGCCAGGTGGATGCCTCTTGACAGGTGAGTCTTATTAGCTCTTGGCCTTATTGCCATGTGCAAGAGTCAGTCTGACAGCAGAGCCTCCCTGCCTGTCATAGATTTGGCTCCTGCTGCTGGAGTAACTGGATCTACAGCAGAGCTTGTGCTGTGAACTATTACAACCCTCCCCTAGAGGCTGGAAGATGGGTCTGAAAACCAAAAAATACTCAGGAACAATTTCCATTCCGACCTATGCATGGAGAAAGAGGAGATCCAACTGCGACCTTCTGGGGTAAGCAGATGTCAAAAGATTCGGCTTTGTAGATTTGCCTAAGAGCAATTTTGAGGCCAGGTCACAGTGCTTTTCTGCTTTGAGACTCCTACTCAAGGCAATGACTTTCAGGCACAAGAGTTCACAGAGGAGTGCCCTAGCAAGGGAACACCAGAGCCGAGCTTGAAGTATGGCTGACCCGTTCCTCCTGGCCTATGTGTGGCACCTGGAAGGGTTGACCCTCCCCTCCTGAAGACTCCACTTTTAGAGTGATGCCTTTCATAGCAAAACTCACTGGCATTCCTCCTTCTTCCTGCCCCCTCACTGAAGGCCTTGAGCAACACAAAGTCTGGACCACTCTGCTCTCTCCCTCTGTCTTCCTTTCCTCCTATCTCAAGCCTCAGGTTTCACCTCCTGCCTTTACCTCCAAAATTGCTTCACCAGACTGGGTTCTTAAACTCCAGTTTCTTAGGCTTTTGATTCTTCCTGTCTCTCCTCTCCTGATAAAAATTTGCTGACAAAAACGTTCATCCTTTCATTAAAAAATTCTCTAAATCGATTAGTCATCCAATATTTTCTGAAGCAAAATAAATGTCGACTGAAGAATATTATCTTATGTTTCCACATAACTAAAATTTCCATATTGTTGTGTATAGTTGTATTTCACTCATTTCTTTTTTAATCTGTATTTTCATTTTTGTTTTTGCTACTAAAACATAAGTAGAGGCCAAAAAAAAAAAAAAACCCCACTTACTTATATTGCTCTCCTTAAATATTCTTCCCAAACTCTAAGGTGAGTTTGTTTGGTTTTCTCTTGCCCCCTCTCACCTTTTTTAAACCATTTCCTCCACTCCCTTTCCTCTTGGGTGACCATCGGTTTGTTCTCTGTATCTATGGGTCTATTTCTGTTTTGTTTTATTTCATTTATTCATTCGTTTTGTACTTTTAGATTCCACAAATAAGTGAACTCATACTTTTTTGCCTTCCTCTGTCTGGCTTATTTCACTTAGCATAACACCCTCTAGGTCCATCCATGTTGTTGCAAGAATAGGGCTTTAAATTATAGTACAGACTTTCAGTTGAAGTTGATGAGGTGACCACACGCCTTCAGCCCCTTCCCCTCTGGAGACTCCTCTAACATGATAGTAAACAATAACAAGGGAATAAACCCAGAATTGAGAAAAGAAAGGAAAAGAAGTCATGGAGAAAAAAAATAATCTAAAAGACTGAAAATAGCTGGAGAAGAAAAGACTGATGATGCTTAGCATATGCACAGAAGGAAATCCAACCAAGAAATGAGCTGATTTGCCCCCGAGACTGCTCACAAAATGGACGACAGGGCCCAGGCTCAGTGTCTGAAGTCCCCTGCTTATGAAAAGACCTGGAAGCCTAGGAGTGGAGGAGGAGCACAAGCCTTGTGACCAGGGGTGACGCTGACCGCCCACTGCTGTGTAATCGGATCAGTCACAGCCCCCAAAGTAGCAGCAGAACAGGAACCATCTAAGTTACCATTGTGACATGGGATCAAGTTTGGGAGCCCGAAAGACCCGGCAACTGAAAAATGGGGACTGGGAGGGTGACAGAGAGTGGGGGCAGGGGAGACAGAGGAACAAAACCAAAAGGGTTTTCTCTCAAAATAGGTCTGCAGACCCAGATTCCCAAAACCTACAAAGAAATCTAATGCTAAGAAAGGAAGCCAACAAAATCAACACAGGACGTCACTCTAGATTAAGTGATATTATAGAACGATGTGACAAAAACTTTAAAGCAGTATATTGAGAATATTCACAGATTTAAATGCCTGCACTGACTCAAGGTTGGGAGACATTTGCAGAGAGTTTTCTTCCTGGGATTCCTCAGACAGACCCCACCCTTGAACCACCGGCACACACGGTGTAAGACTCCTCTGCCTTTCACCCCTTGCTGGATCCCGGCTCTTGAGACTATTCCAACAATCAGACCTGAGTCCAATAGCCTGATTGAGGAAGATAATTGAGGCACCCCTGAAGCCTGAGGGAGGAAGATCAAGTTGAAGATCAACTTGTGCATATGTCACCCTATATAGGAAAGGGAATTCTGCAGATGTGAGTAAACTAAAGATTTTTAAACAGGGAGGTTATCCTGAATTATCCCATGTAATCACAGGAGTCTTTATAAGAGGGAGGCAAGAGGGTCAGAGTCAGAGAAAAGAGATGTGACAATAATAGCACTAGGAGTGAGAGTGATATGCTTTGAAGATGGAAGAAGGGGCCGTGAGCCAAAGGGAGCAGGTGGCCTTGAGAAGCTGGAAAAGGCAGGGAAGAGGATTCTCCCCTCAGAGCCTCCAGAAGGAACCAGCCTTGCCGACACCTTGCTTTTAGCCCAGTGTAACTGATTTCGGACTTCTAACCTCCAGAACTGTAAGATAATAAATTCATGTTGTTTTAATCCACTATTTGTGGATTCGTGGTAGTTTGTTACACTAGCACTAGGGAACGAATGTACCCAGCAAAATAGAACTGTTTTCTTGTGTTATTGGCAAAAAGCTGCTCATAATATCCCCTTATCATTTTTTAAGTTTATTCTTCCTCTGAAATCATGTTTCCTTTTGATTCCTTTCAATATTTTATGGTTCCATCTCTCTGTTTCCTAACAGTTTCGCCAGAAGTTTCCCAGTTTCCCAGTCTTTTCAAAGAACCAGAAGTTGGCTTCGTTAGTCACATCTATTTTGTGGTTGTTTTCTATTTCATGTGTTTCTGCTCTTATCTTTTATATTTCCTTTTTTCTACTTTCTTTGAGTTTATTCAGCTGTTCCCTTGTTGACTTCTTATGTTGAATGTTTGGTTAATTGATTTTCAGCCTTTTTATCTCATATAAGCCTGTTATACATTCAGAAATGTGGAATTTTCATTATTGGTCACTTCTAAGCATATTCTAAAATCCATTATACTTTCTTTTTTATCCATAAATTACTTAAAGGGTTTTTTTTTTTAATTTCTTTTTTGTTCTTGTTGTTATTGACTTCTTGAATTACATGGTGGTCAGAAAATGTGATTTGTTCAATCCAACTTTTTGACATTAACTAAAGATTACTTTTTTGGAAAGATAAATGGTCTGTTTTTATAAATGTTATAGGTATGAGTGAAAAGAATGTGATGCCTCCAGTTACTTGGTGAAATATTCTAGAAATTCCCATTAAGTGAAACTTGTAATCCTAAAATTCATTCTCATCGTCTCTATCCTCACAGACACTTTTTTCTTTTTCTTTCTTTTTTATTTTTCTGCTTGCTGCATCTGAGTTACTGAGAAAAGTACATTAGATACGAAAAGAACAGAAGACAAAAGGACCAGCTGAACTCAAGGAACCAATCAGACAAATCCAGAAAATATTCTATAGGACAATAGCTTAGTTCCCTCGATTCACGTTAGGAAAATACTGTTCTAAAGAAAAAAATACTGTTTTAAAGAAAATACTGTTCTAAAGAAAAAAATACTGTTTTAAAGGAAAAAAAAAAAAAAGATTTACAGATGTAAGCAGCTTGGGCCCTGGATTCTAATTAAGGAAAAACCGGCTATAAAGAATATTTTTGGGACAATTGATTTGGGGCTATCTAAAGCCTAGGGCCCTTCTTCCCCAGGTCCAAGGGCATCCTAATGTCCTGTCTTTCCAGATGGCCAGTGCTTGGGTCATACCAGAGAAAGACTGACATCATCATCAACCTATTCCAATGATAATAAAAGCTTCAGTTACTATGATAACAAACGTTGGTCTCTAGCACCCAGAAGAGTGTCTGGAAAATGGCAGGCACTTGAAAATTCTGCTTTGAATGTTTTAGAAACAGACTGTGTTGCTGGAAAGGCTCTCTGAAGTCTCTGATGATGGAGTAGCATCTCCCCCCAACCCCGTTCCATGTTCCCACAAAACCCAGAGCGGGCTTATCATCACCCTTACAACTTTCTCAGAGATCTGATGTGGCTGTGCCTCCTCTACTGCACAGCTAGCTCCTCATGACGGGGACTGTGTCTAATTTCCCCAGGTCTCGCCAGAATCTGGCCTAGCTGGGGCTAGGTGACATAAGAACCAGTGAACCATGGAATCTGGGCCTCTGTCTTGGCACAGCCTCCATGGGCTCCATTTGCAAAATTCTCAACCCAACTCCCTCTACCTCCTTCATCTTCCTTTGGAAATGGATACTCTAGTGTGTCACAGAATAAAAAACACATTATGTGCAACTGTGGCCCTGACAGATGGGAAAGAGAGCAGAAGTGGAGGATTCCTGTGGCCAAACCATGACGATGTCTGCCCAGACAGGTCAGTTATGGGCTTGGGAATTCCCCAGCTGAGGACAGGTAAAGGCTCCACCCCGGCCACTTATTCGAGCCAGTGATCGTTGAGGACAGCTTCATCTGGGCTATGAGGCTATGCCAGACTCTCATGAGGACCCGGCAGAATGGAACCCCTGTTCAGGGAAGTTGGGGAGCCCCTGAGTTTGCAAAGAAAAGAAATTTGATAGGACAAAAGCAGCAGTAAACCCTCTGCTAACATTTATGATTTTTCTCTGAACTCTGCCACTAGATGTATTCTAGGAAAATGACTGGGCAGGTGCAAGAAGACGTTGCTTAATGATCTCTATCAAATAGCTTGTTTGTAATTTCAAAAAAAATACTAGAAACAACATATAATCTATCAATTTAGGATTGTGTAAATGAATAATTGCATACCCATACAGTGGGTTACTGTGCAGCTGGTAAAGGAAGAATGGAAAGAGATAGATAGATGATAGATGATAGATAAATAGATAGATAGATAGATAGATAGATAGATAGATAGATAGATAGATAGATAGATAATAGATGATAGATATATACATACATAGAGACATAGACATATATGTATATATACAGCACGTGTGATATATATGCTTAACTTCCTAAGTATAATTGTCTGACAAACCTTCTCAAGTACTTAAGCAATTCTTATAAACCTAACACATTTAGCTTTGAAATATGATAACTTTGAAGTTCAATGATCTGTCCCAGTACTGCATTTACGAGAGTAAATTCATTTAATCCTCCCAATAGCCCTATGAGGTATGTACTATTTTCATCCCGAATTTAAATATGAGTCAAAATGACCTACTCAGGATCTAGTAGAGCTAGTGAATGACACGACTCAGATCAAACCAGGCTGTCTGTCCAACTCCAGCGCCTGGCTCTTAATTACTGCAGTTTAATGCAATTGTTGAGAAAGAATTTCCAAAATGGAAGCAACATGCTTAAAAATAATAATAATAATCCAGACTTAAATTCCAGTTGATTATAATGAAAACTTTGTGGTGAATTGGGAGAAAAGGGCAAAAGGCATACTAAAGTTTTATCATTTTTAGAAAATAATTAATTATATACAGTTTATATCTTAACAAAGCTGTTTTTTTAAAAAATAATGAGTGTTGTTTTAAACCACTGAGTTTTGGGGTGTTTTGTTCCATTGCAAAAGCTTACTGAGACATGCCCATTGTTCATGCTTTGCTAAAATGTTTCTTTGATATGTCTTCAGACTGAGATGCAGCGACTACTCCCCAAAATGTACATATCAACTTATCAGAGCTGACCCAGAATGGACATGCCCCCCAGGCACACGTCCAAATAGCAGATATCAAGACCATGTGAATGTGGCTGTCTGTGTGTGGTGACTGGATATCTTAGTCCTGAGAGGGAGCCAGAATTATCTGAACAGTTATGAGTTAAATGACTCTACCAAGGTTTTTTTAAAAAACCAAGGTCCCAGGTAAGAGCATGATCCTAGGTCATACTTCAGCTGCTCGTGTAACCTGGACAAATTACTTAATCACACTGTGCTTCAGTTCCTTAATCTGTAATATGGGGGAAAAAACAACAGTACCTACCCCAAGAGTGGTTAGAATTGAATAATAAATTGAATAATAAATATTCCTGGCATTTAGTAGGATTTCAATAAATATTACCTATTAATAGCATGAAGTTCAAAGATCTTTAGACCTTTTTATATCTTAAGAGGCAAAGAAATACAACATCCAATCAATGATACAGAAACTAAGGTGGGAGTTACAGATTTCCACGAACAGAGGGAAAAATTAGGTTATGATTTGATTTAACCTCAAGAATGTGGACCAAGGCAGCCTAAGTGCTCTAAGATGGCCCCGCGTTGAAGGTCTTGAGATGAGCATTTATAAATAGGCCTCTGAATGGCCCGTCAGGGTCACGAACAGGCATCCCAGGCCGTAGCTCTTGGATTATTATGTGACATCACACAGCTGAGTAGGTATTCTCATAAATGGGTTCAAAGGACCAAATGGTTTCCCTAGCGAGTTAGTACCTTTTACCCTCAGGAAGATTTTAATTAAGTACAGAATTTTAGGGTAAAAACTGAAGTATTACTATTTTTATGTTAGGGAGCTTTTGCTATTTTCTACTCTTATAATGTTGGAGAGAATTTGGTTTATTAAAATGATAGATGGCTTTGTGGTTCCAATTTAAAATATGTAATTGAGTAATTGATCTAAACTTAAGATTTTACTCTTTTATCCATAATACTGGGATAGCATATTGAACTTCCAGGTTACCGTATTTATAAGCTAAATGTGTTAGGTTTATAAGAATCGCTTAAGTATCTGAGAAGGCTTGTCAGCCGATTACACTTAGGAAATTAAGCAAATCTATTACATGGGATGGATAGTGCAATATGAAATGTATAAAGGAGTTTAAGTTGGTAAATGAGACCAAAATTAATCAAAACCTCCTTAAAAGTGATTGCTAAAATCAGTTAAGCATAGAATTAAATCAAGCTATTTAAGCTGAAATTAAGCACTTTAGAATAAACTAGGCTTTTTCCTTTTATGTAGAACTTTAATAAATGAAATATTAATTATTAAAACCTAAGCAAACTCCTGAATAATCTTTTCTGCACATAAAAA
>NW_011888797.1:11654148-11670403 GCF_000151845.1 Pteropus vampyrus | reverse complement strand
CACTGCTTGACAGGACCAGCATATGGAACCAAAGGCTCACCAGTCTCCTGTGTCCCCCTCTCTCAGATGCAGCCGCCCAGCACCCACCTGTTGGGTTGCCCCGTCTCTCCTTGCAGTGAAAAAGAATCTGGAGAAATTAACATTCCCCCTCACCACCATCAACACCACCAAACAACTGAAAGTATTTGAAAAAAAAAGTTTCCCCAGCAAAACAGGAAGAGCAGGAAGAGGACAAGTTTGCACAGAGCTGGCTCCACTCTGCCGGGAGATGAAAGCGAACAGCCTGCTCCTTTGCATGTCTTCTCATCTACTTTACATTCACCAGAGGAGGGAGGGATCCTCAGGGCGAGAGGCCCACGCGAGCCAGAATCATCCCTGGATTTGATCTGTAATAGCTCAGGAGTCAGTTCTCCTAACCGTGGCCTTGACCACCTGCCGTCAGTCCCGCTGGCCTCACTGGGGGCCACCAGCCTCCACATGCCAGACTGTATCGAAGAGAGAGACAAATCATTGTATTTAGGGGTGTCTTTGGACAGAAGTTTAACATTCGCCCAAACGAACTAGCAGACCAAGGGAACGGCTTCCTCCCACCTTAGGCATCTCTCTGTTAGAGGTTGCCAGGCTTGGAGGTTCTAGACGCAGCTCTTTCCATTTTCATTTGCAGCTTTCTGCTTCTCTGGACATATATCGAGGAGGTTGGGCTGTGGCGGATTGGAGAAGCAGCCACCACTCGGCACTCAGGACCTCTCCAACAACCCCAGGCTTTGCCTCTGCGTCACGCTCACTGTGCCAAGCCCCTTCTCCTCTTGCGGTGAGTTCTCTCCCAGAGCTTCCTTACTGCACTCAGAAGGAAGTCCAAGCTCTCCTTCATGACCCGTGAGGCCTTGCCTGTGGGGCTCCTGCCTTCCTCTCAGACTTCAGTCTCTCGACCCCTCCATTCAAGCCACGCTGCTGTCCCTCGGATACAGCAAGCATGTCCCTGCCTCAGGGCCTTTGCACTTGTTGCTGCTTCTTCGAAAACTCTTGTCCTAGATCTATGCAGCTGCTTCCTTTTCCTCGTTCAGGTCTCATCTCAGGTGTGGTTCATCAACAGCTTGACCTGACCCCCATAACTGAGCACCCCATCCACACGCCCTGTTCCTCTTTAACACATCGCCCTATGTAGTCTTTCATGACGTATATCTGGCCTGAAAATCATCTCATCTTGTATGTTCATTGTCTGTCTGCTGCCCTCATAAGAATCTAAGCTTCTCGAGGGCTGGGTTCTGTCTGTCTTTTCTCTGCCATGTCCCCAGTGCCTAGAAGCACGCCAGGCACATGGCTGGCTCCCAGTTAATATCAGTTGATTGGCTACCCAGTGTCAGAGAACTGAGGGAGGACCGGGGTCCCTACTCTCAAGGAGCTCATGCTACAGAAGGAGAGGACAATGACCAAACAGAACTCTCCTGTCCTCCTGGAATTCTGCAAACACCCAAATGGGGCAAAAGGCTGGCTGGTTCTACCCAGGGGGCCAGGTATGGCTTCATATAGAAGAACACCCTAGTGCTGAGTTTTGAAACACATGTAGGTGCTTCCCAGGTGAACCAGAGGTGCAAAGGTTCACCTGGGACTATTCAGGAAACAACAGGTGGTCCAATGAAAGCAAAGGAAGAGGTTGTGCGGGATGGGGGACAGGGAGTGAGACCAGCAGGAAGGCCTCTTTCCGGAAGAAAGAGCTTAGGCTTCCTCCTGGAGGCAGCGATGAGCCCCGAGATGTATTTTTTTCCCTGTTGATATTTTGGCTCCTTCCAGTGTTGAAGAGTCTTAAACGGAGAAATGATTTGGTCAGAACTGTGTTTCCAAAAGCTCCCTTGGCCAAAACTGGAGTTCCCTGTGTCCCTTGCCCAATTATGACCATATTCAGGCATATCTCCAAAAGACTCTATTGCCCTCTTTCTAAAAATAGTTAGCCTTTCCTTGGGGGCACATAATTTCACAGCACGATATTTCGGAAAGAACTGTACATGGTTCAGTTCTTTGGGACTCATATTGTCACAAAACTGTAAGTCTTTGCCTTTTTGTCCATGGTTTCAAAAGTCAACTTACATCACATGGCAGATGTCATCGGGTAACAGGAGGAGATGAAGAGTATCTAGTGGACATAGAACTGATGTTTTGTTCATCTTGGCATCTTCTGTGTTTGGGTAGAAACCCAGTATCTTCAATAGTGAAGTGGAGTAATAATAGTAGCTGCCTTGTAGGATTGTTTTGAGGATTAAGTTAGTTAATGTGGTATGGAAAGCACTTGGAAGACTCCTTGAAACATGAGTGCTATATAATGTGTTTGGTGCTATTTTTGGCCAACAAAACAGTTTAAATTTCTAGAATTAAAACTGAGTTTTGGTAGAAGAAAAACATATACCGTGTGTGTGTGTGTGTGTGTGCACGCGCGCGCGTGCGCGCACGCACACGCGCGTATGCATGTGTGTGTCCATCTCTTTTTAGCTATGAGCCAGGCTGGAGCATATACATTTCCACTATCACAGACCTAATATGTACCCAACAGAGCTACAGATGCCATACGTATGTTATCTTGTTATCCTCACAATAAGCCTACAAGATAGAAATGGTTATTCCATTTTACAGATGAAGAAAACTGAGGCTCCCAGAGGTTGACCTCTAAGAGTTGCACAGCTCAAATTGCATCTGTTTGCACCTTCATCTCGCTACGGACCTCATTTCCTGGAAGGCAGAAATCCTATCTTGTCCATCTTGGCATTCCCAGAGCCCAACTCAGGGAGGGAAGGGGATGGGACCCGGCAAGTATTTGTTGAGTCTGAAGCCTGTATATGTTATGTGATCAAAATTACTCTTGAAAATCCCTTCAATGGCCCACTCATGTAGCCAACAAATATTTATTGAGCACCTACTATGTGCAGGACCCTAAGCCAAGACTGGAGATAAAGTGTACCAGATAGGCAAACTCCCTGCCCCTGTGGAGGGCTACTTTAGATAAGGAGGTCAGAGCACACTTTTCGGAAGAAGTGGCATTTGAGCGGATGAAAGAAGGAAATAAGTCATGTGACCATCAGGAGAAAACGTGAGTGTTCCAGGCAGAGGGAACAGCCAGTGCCAAGGGCCTGGGGTGGGAACGATCTTGGAGTTTGCAGAGCCCATAAAAATATCACATACATGGTGTTGTGGTTCAACCTTGTAGGGTAATATCTGCTCTCTGCCCAGATCCCCTAGGCTCCCTTTGTCATGTCCCCACCCCCACCCACCAACAGCCAATATCTGAGGATCTGCTTTCTTAGACCACCTAGGGCACTGAAGCCATTTTGCACACTGAGGTAGGAAGTGGGCAGTACCTGAGAATTAACACCTGCGCGCCTAACACCCTCCTCCTGCAGCCTTTAACCAGTGCCTGTGGGTGGGGACAAATATGAAGTAACTGACATTCCAGAGCTCCCTGCAGGATCGGGCAGGCCCCCCCTCCCCGCGCCCGCCCACAGGACTGCACCTGCCATTCCCAATTACTATGTATGGATGTGGGAGTTGGACAGTGAAGAAGGCTGATAGAAAAAAAAAATGGATTCATTTGAAATATATCATTAGAGGACAGCACTATGGATACACTGGTCCTTATTCAGAAAGATGAAGAAGTGGATCCTAGAGCGAACGAAGCCTGAAACATCACTGGAGGCAAAAAACGACAAAGCTGAAGCTATCCTTCTCCAGGCGCATCATGAGAGAAAAAGACAGCAATGCTGGGAAAGACAGCAATGCTGGGCAAACAGAAGGCAGCAGGAGAAGAGGAAGACCAAGTATGAGACTGACTCCATAAAAGAAGCCATAGGCTTGAGTCCACAGGAGCTCAGAAGGGTTAAGAAGGGCTGTTGAGGACAGGACATCATGGACAGCACTCATTAATAGGGTGGCCAGAGTCAGAGCCAGCTTAACAGCATGTAACACACATAATAGGAGGTCAGTCAGGGGAAGGCAAAATTAAATTTGGAGTGATGCAGCCATGAGCCAAGGAATGCCAGCACGTCCAGAGGCTGGACGAGGCAAGGAACTGATTCTTTTCTAGAACTTCCAGAAAGAACCAGCCCTAAGGATATCTTGACTTTAGCCTAGTGACACTGATTTGGGACTTCTAACCTCCAGAACTGTAAGATAACAAATTGTGTTGTTTTAAGCACAAGTTTGTGGTAATTGTTACAGCAGGTGTATGAAATTAATACATCTTTATTCTAGCACTAGTCACACTATATAGCAGGTGCCTTTCTCATCTGGCAGAGTTCCTCAAGCCTGGGACAGGTTTGTTTCTGATGGTTTAACACAAAGCCTTAAAAAGGGCTCAAGAACCCCACTGAATGAACTAACAAATAGATTAATGCTTATCAGCTTCCTCTGACTTCCTGTCTTTTCCCTCAGCCTGAAAACACGCTTGCACACACACACACACACACATGCACTCACACTCATCTCCATACAGCTCACCCCCAGTGTCCCCAGGAAGGTAGCTCTATTCTTACACCCAAGCCCACTTTCAGCTGGCCAGCAAACAATATTTCTCAAGAGCATGTTGATTTTCAGGGCGGGGAGGGGAATTACTCCCAAGGTAATAATAATACAAATATGCCGAGATGCAGGAATGAGAAGTGGAAATTTTGATATGGTTGATTGGAAACCGCAAGAATTGGTGTTGCATCACAGAAACGTAAAATGCATCTTTTCTAATAAACAAGTAATGAGGACGAGAGATAACCCTGATCCTGACCACTTCCGCATTCCTATCCACCTCCATCTCAGCCCCAACACAGCCACTAAAATGATGATGCAATCTGCATGTGATGACACCGAAAGAGGTCTTTCTTTACATCATTACAGGAGAAAAGCAGATTCCAGACAGTATGAATCACGAGTCCATTTTGTTAAAAAGAGAGAAGTTAAACATATATACTGTATTTACAATGTATATATGTATATTTGCACATGTTTATATTGGCACAGAATAGAGACTGGAAGAAGATTCGTGAAGATGTTAACAATGGTTCGATGGAAATTGTGGCAGTTGCTTTTTTCTTACTTTTTTTTTTTAATTTACAGAGAACAAAACTGTTGGTGTATAAAAATAAAGTTTAAATAATTCAAAATAAGAGAAATAGAGCATTTTGTGTGGCAGGGATATTTTGCGTCCATTCCGGGACAGCCCAGGTCTCCCAGCCCCTCCCCAGATAGGAAGCCGGGATCCGGTCTCCCCGTGAGCAATGGCGGAACCATTGGAGAAACTGCAGGTGTCAGGAGAGTGATGGGGGGGCCTGGGAATCAGAAAACACAGACAGGACCCTGAGGGTGGTTTCTGCCTAATGACCCAAGGATGATCCGCTTCCGGCCTAATGTGGAGTTCGGGGAGCCGGTTCTCACCCCTGGCCCTCTCTCTCCCTACCCCTGGCGCCACATCTCTCTGCGGACTTCACCCCCGCCTCCAGGGTGAAGGCAGGTGCCGTCCAAGACTTCGGCGGAAGAACAGATGCGCAGGATCACCCCGGCCTTCCTCGGCCTCATTCCCCGCACCCCGCGCCCCTTTCCTGCGGTGGCGTTTTTGTTTCAATTCATCTGAACTGGTTACAAAACCACACTCCCACGAATACATAAATAATGGATAATGGGAGGGGGGGAGCAATGTTTTAAAGAAATTCCCGCAGGGCCTGGCAAGGCAACAGCAAATGCGTTTCTGCTGTATCATATTTAACCGTTTGCAAACTTCTGCGGCTGCAGAGACTCCATCGCCCTTCCCCGCCTGGGGCTCGGCGACACTTGCATGGGGGGATGAGGTTAAAAGCTGTCAGCAATCGGCGGCCAGGAAAATGAAGAGAGTGGAAAACGTAAACCTGCATTGCGCCGGACCCTGCTTCGCACAAGCCAAGAATCCATCCGTACCCCGGCTCCCGCTACCAGGCAAGGCTCCTTTAAGAGCCAGCGCGCGCCCCCGCCCCGCGTGCGCTCACTTTCCCTAGCAACGGCCCCGGGGGAGGGGGAGGTCCTGGCAACAGTGAGGGCCTGAAGGGTCACGTGACGGCCCGCAGCTGGAGCGCGAGCGCGCGCCCTGCCGCGCGCCCGCCCGCCCGCCGGGGCCTGTGCGCTGCGGCGCGTGCGCGAGCGGTGCAGCACCAGCCGCGGGAGCAGGGAGTATTATGGGCTGTGGGTGCCGCTGAGCAAGATGGAGCTGTCTGCAGTGGGCGAGCGGGTCTTCGCGGCCGAATCCATCATCAAACGGCGGATCCGAAAGGTGAGCCGCCTCCCGAGGCCGCACGCCTCGCCCCGCAGCTGGTGGCCGGGTCCACGGGCCATCGGGGAGAAGAGGTTCCGCTAACCCGGGCTCTGTCTTCCACCCCCGCGCCGCCGCCTCCTTGCGTCCCCGCATCCTCCCCACCCCCACTCCCCTTTTTTTTTCTTCTTTTTTCAGGGGCGCATCGAGTACCTGGTGAAATGGAAGGGGTGGGCCATAAAGTGAGTGTCGTTGGGGTCCAGGGGCAAGGGGGGAGGGGAGGCGACACCGGGCCTTTTTTTTTTTTCCCCTTGGGGAGTGCGCATGTTTGCTCCCTCGCATGTGCCTCTGCCTGTTTGGTTTTCATTTTTATTTTGTGCATGTGCGACTCGGCAGGTACAGTACTTGGGAGCCCGAAGAGAACATCCTGGACTCGCGGCTTATTGCAGCCTTCGAGCAGAAGTGAGTTTGGGAAGCTGGCAGGGGCATCAGGGCCGAGGCTTG
Organism: Pteropus vampyrus; assembly: GCF_000151845.1. Lineage (NCBI taxonomy): Eukaryota > Metazoa > Chordata > Mammalia > Chiroptera > Pteropodidae > Pteropus > Pteropus vampyrus. The sequence goes on along the minus strand of NW_011888797.1, from coordinate 11,663,646 downwards.
GCTGGGGCACCGCGCGGGGAAACGGGGGAGCTGGGGAGGACAGCGCGTAGTGGGGCCCGAGAAGGGGCTCTTTTTAACCTCTGGTGTTTCTCGGCCGCAGGGAGAGGGAGCGTGAGCTGTATGGGCCCAAGAAGAGGGGACCCAAACCCAAAACTTTCCTCCTGAAGGTAATCTGGCCCAGCCCCAGCAGCCCCCTCTCGGGCCCCTAGCCCCGGCAAAGCACGGGGCCTGCAAGGGAGGGACAGATCGGCGGCCGCCCAAGGGCGGGCCTTTCCAGAGGGGCCCCAGCTGGGCAGGGGGTGGTTGTGAGTCCCCGAAGAGCCCCTGGCAGCAGGCCCCAGTGGCTCTAGCTTCAGCTGGAGGGTCCTGGGAGTGGGGGGCAAGGGGGGGTAATCCTCGTTGAAAAATCCAGGGTTTGGGAAGGCCAGCGGGGCTCCAGGAAGGGAGCGGATGAAGCAGGTGGGGGCTGCCCACCTGAGCGGGTGGCAGGGAGGTCACTTCTGCAGGTGAGAGTCCTTATCTCCCTTTTGGCTCTGCCTGGAATTAGAACCCAGGGGGAGAGCGAATGTGGTCTTCTCATGACAGGGAACAGGGAGAGGCGTTTGAGGTCCACCTGCCTTCCTGCGCTCAGCTTTCGTCTCAGGATTTGTTCTGCATGCCTCCCTCCTCGCTGGGGGATCCAACGTGAATTTGACCATAAATCACTTGACTTCGAGTTTATCACGCAGGCTGGGCCACTGGCCTCAGGGCTCTGAGCCTCATTTTCCCTCCCCGCTGGCTGTTTGTGGAGGTTCTAATGAGGATGGAGAGTGGGGGAGTAAAAGCATAGCCTTGGCAGAGGAGGGAGACCTAGCTCCAGAGGAAGCCATCTTAGAGTTTTGAAGGATTTGTTTTATTTTATTTTGGTGAGAAAGAACAGACCAGGAAAGGGAGGGCAGGATGACCCGAGGCGGCAGCAGAGACAGCAGGCAGACCTCCCCAGGCAACCAGTCTCCTCCTTAGGGTTAAGGTTGTCTCAGGGCCTCTTCTCCCTCTGACAGCCTGTGACTTTGTGGCATTTGGCACAAGAAGGGCAGTGAGGACTCTGCAGAGAAAAGACTATACACACTGCAGAAGCTCAGAATCACCAATTTGTCCAAAAGGCTTAAAGCCCAATGAGAGTGGGGTGGGCCTCTCCAGCCCCGCCTCCCCTCCCAGAAAGGGACTTGTGTATGTGCAAGGGTTTGCTTTAGACTTAAAGCAGAAATGAAAGAAATGTTGATTTCCAGAATTATATGTTTCTGTGACCCCTGGCGCCAACCTACACACATGTTAGGGGATCCGCGAAGCAGCCTTAACCCTGATGCTTCTTGGGAGGGATGGGGCAGAGCAGCTGGAGGCTTGGTGGGCTGACAGCCTCTCTGCGCCGCTGGAGCACCCTCTAACGGTGAAGCGAGTAATGACCTCGAGCATTGATTCACAAAATGCCTTTGTTTTTTTGTTTTGTTTTGTTTTTGTGGGTTTTTTTTTTTTTGGATAGCTCTAGATCCTGAGCTAACTATAGATCCTAACACAGTGCTGAGCCCACACATGGATTATCTCCTTTATTCCTCTCAACAACCCTGTGAAGTAGGGAGTATTATCTCCATTTCGCAGATGATAAATTCAAGGCCCAGAGAGGGGAAGTGACTTACCTGAGGTCCCACCACCCAATTTCATGGCTTTATCCTGTCTCCTTTTCTTCACCCTGTCCCTCAGAGAACTCACATCAAGTTAAGGGGGTGAGGTGGACAGACACACACAGGAAACCATGAAAGGGCAGAGAATGGAAAGGCAGATGAGAGGACCTTGATCTGGAACTGGAAAACAGGTAGCACGAGAATAATGGATCTTTGCAGGGGGCGACGGAGATCAGCTTGGTCTGAGCCCATTGCTCTGCGAGTCACTGAGAGGCAGCGTGTGTGCTAAACTAATTACACTCAGATGGCACTTTGTGCCGGCAACTATTGTAAAGGGAACAGGAGCCCGTGAGATAGGTTGCATTATTCCCATTTTACACATAGGAAAACTGAGGCCAGAAAGGTTAAATAAACTTGTCTATGGCCACAGAGCGTCAGTGGCAGAGTCCAGGTCTTTGACCTTCCATGCCGTCTGTAGTACATGCCAACCCCTCAGAGCCATACCTCTCACCTGGTCAGAGTGCAGTAAACGCACTGGCTGCGGATAACATTTTTAATTTACAAGCAGACCCAGGTTCCACCTTCAAAGAATTTTTAATCTGGGGAAGAGAGATGAGGATGGTTAAATCAGTCCCTTCTTTAAAAAATTATATTTAGAAATGGTAAAGAATGTTTCTCAAATAAAGTTTGGAAACCATGCATTAGCTTATTGCTCATAAGCCTCCCGCCCCTCCCCCCGCCCAAGCATAAATGTGGTATTTATTGAGTACTTGTTGTGTGCCAGGCACTGTGCTAAGCAGGTAACATGTAAAGATGGTCCCTGTGGTGGGTCCTGCTAGGATTGCATAGAGGGGGAAGAGGCACCACCAAGTCGGGGTCGCATCCTGGATCTGATGTTTACCCACACTTAGCCACTCTCCAGGGACTGTCCATCGCCACTGAAATCTGCAGAACCGTAATTGCAGAGGTCCAGGGGCTCATGCAATATGCAAGAGAGTAAACACTTATCCCCTGGGGTGATTGGAAAGGGCGGAGATCCCCTAAACTCCCATGGGGATGAACCTGCAAAAGACCCTACTTGCCATGCCAAGAAAAGGCTGATGGCTTTCCGCTGCTTTTGTCTGGGAAGGGATGTAAGGTAACCAGTCCCTGCCTCTGCTGGCCAGGAGCAGGAGGAGCTGGCAGCCCTGGCAGGGGGCTGGGGAGGTCTTTAACCTTCCATGCTTGGGGAGGCGGGTGGTGTCATTTAGTGGCCAAAGGGTTTTTTGACCAAGTAGTCCTGAGAGGCCCTAAGCGTGTGGGAGGGCCATGTGGCATTAAAATGTACTTCTCCCACGTTCTGAACAAAGACACTTTTGCTTACTCAGCAAATAAGTCAGCAGACACCTCTTCTGGGGGTCGTAGTTAAATACAGCCTAGTCTTGTCTGAGGGGTGTACAGGCTACCTCTCAGGTTCTAGGTAAGCGTCTAGTTCTTTTTGGGGTAGGGAGGTGAAGAGACCCCAGACCATAGACCCCACTCTCGGGGAGCTCACAGACTATGGAAATGTGTTCTTTTCTCGGCCACCACCACCTCACACCTGGATGGATGCAGTGACTTCCTAACGAGCCCCTTGCCCCACCTGAGGCAGGGTCTGTCAGGCACAGATCACTCACCCACCTCCGCCCTCTGCCCAGCCATTGCCTTTGGTTTCTTGGACTCTGTGCCTCCTCTCACCGCTGGGCTCTCTGCCTCTGCCGCTCTTCCTAGCAGCGCCCCTTCGGCAGGCCAGCTGGGCCTGTGCAGCTGCCTGGGGCATGGGCAGGCTCAGGAAGGACCAGGGCGCTCTCCTGCTCAGGCTTCATCCTCCAGGACCAGGGCCTGTGCCCCATCCGTGCTCCTCTGGGCCCTGCACTTCCTTTATTGCATCGAGTCACCTTGCATCCCAACTGCCTGTTACTTGTCTTCCCCAAGGAGCACAACCTGGAGGCTGTGTGTTCACAGCTGTGGCCCCAAACAGCTGGCACGTCCTCACTAGTACTCAGATAATGAAGGAAGCTTAGAGAGGACATGGAGGACAGCTCATATGGCTTTTTGAGTCCCTTGCCCTGAACCTGGGGTCCCAGGGCCCTGCCAAACCCAGAGTGTTCTGTGATGTAGCAGCTGAGCTGCTGCAGAGCCCTGAGGCTTTACAGATGTCACAGCTGGGAGTGTGGCTGGCCCTAGGTACAGGGGACAGTATCTGGCCTGCCCACAGAACCCTGCTCAGCTATCCTGCCCCGAAGGCAGTGATCACCTGGGAGGCAAGTCCGAGCTGCAGGTGCAGCCTGTTCAAAGGCAGAGAGAGAACACAGGGAATTTGCCACCCTACACGTAGGTCAGTAGGGCTGGGGTGCAGGGTGGGGCAGGGAGAGGCCTCCCGCTCCTTTCCGTCCCCAAGAATCAGTCGTGGAGGAGTGCCGGGCTGGGCTGGGCTCCCTCACAGAGCAGGGTTGGTCAGGGGCTTCTGAGCGAGAGGCTGTTCTCTCCGAGCAGTGTCGCAGCTACTGCCACTCCTGTGTCACTCCTGTGTCAGCAGGGGCAGCCACGGACCCCTCCTTCCCTGGGGCCTGAACAAGGGTCCAGCTTGACCCCGGACCTCATGCACTTGCTTTGCCTGTCTTAATATGTTTCCTTTTACGTCTCGTCTAAGACGAGTCATGAGCAACACTGATTCTCCCAAGTGCTCTCAGGGTGGTTTAATGAGACCATACGTGTGAGTTGCTGGTGCAAGAGTGTCCAGGGGAGGCCAGCGGGAGGCCGAGCCCCCACCTACTCCCTGTCTGCCCCACAGGCGCGGGCCCAGGCCGAGGCTCTCCGCATCAGTGATGTGCATTTCTCTGTCAAGCCGAGTGCCAGCGCCTCCTCGCCCAAGCTGCACTCCAGCGCAGCCGTGCACCGGCTCAAGAAGGACATCCGCCGCTGCCACCGCATGTCTCGCCGCCCCCTGCCCCGCCCAGACCCCCAGGGGGGCAGCCCTGGCCTGCGCCCTCCCATCTCACCTTTCTCTGAAACCGTGCGCATCATCAATCGCAAGGTGAAGCCGCGGGAGCCCAAACGGAACCGCATCATCTTGAACCTGAAGGTCATCGACAAGGGCACAGGTGGCGGGGGCTCCGGGCAGGGGGCTGGAAACCTCGCCCGCCCCAAAGTCCCCTCGAGGAACCGTGTCATCGGCAAGAGCAAGAAGTTCAGCGAGAGCATCCTGCGCACGCAGATCCGCCACATGAAGTTTGGGGCCTTCGCTCTGTACAATAAGCCTCCACCTGGCCCCGTGTCACCCCCGCCAACTGGCAAGGCCGACATTGCTGCCTCCACGGCCCCAGGGCTGCTCCTGGCAGCCCCTGCTACTCCCTACGATGCCCGAAGCTCCAGCTCCTCCGCCTGCCCCTCGCCAGCACCACAGCCCTCCGACCCTGACGATGTGCCCCCCAAGCTGCTCCCGGAGACCGTGAGCCCATCTGCCCCCGACTGGCGGGAGCCCGAGGTGCTCGACCTGTCCATCTCTCCAGAGACGGCAGCCACCAGCAAGCAGGCATCTCCCGACGTCACTGCTGCTGCCAGCCAGGCACTTCCCATGGCCCCCGATCCTGCCGGCACCTCCTCCGAGCCCGGGGACTGGCGCCCCGAGATGTCACCCTGCTCCAATGTGGTCGTCACTGATGTCACCAGCAACCTCCTGACGGTCACTATCAAGGAATTCTGCAACCCTGAGGATTTCGAGAAGGTGGCTGCTGGGGTGGCAGGTGCTGCAGGTGGGGTTGGCAGCTGTGGGGCAAGCAAGTGAGGGGGCTCCACCAAGGAGGGGACTTTGGAGGGAAGCACCCCTTTCCAAAGTCATACTCTTGTTCCTGTCCCCGCCCTCACACACCTGCCTGTGCTTCGCTTGTTTCAAATGGCTTGGTGTTGACCCCGGGATGGGGTTGGGCAGTTGGAGCCCCCTAAAGCCCAGTGGGGGTCAGTCCGGACCGGATTAGGGCTGAGGTGGGGCGAGGGCACTGGGAAGTCCTCCCTTGTCTCTTGGCACCCTTCCTGCCCATGCACAGTGGGGCCCACTGAGTGGCTCCTGGGGTTCAGCTGCCCCTTCCACATCCCACCCTGTTTCTCCCCAGCTTGCTTCCAGCTCTCGTGCACAGCATCTGATTTCTCGGTGCTAACCCGGCAGCTGCAGGCCCCTTAGGAGCCCCTCCCAGCGTGGGCACGGTCTCTCTCCTTCCTCCAGCTGCCTGGGCAGGAGGGGCAGGGATGGCAGAGCCCAGACAGGTGGAGGCGAGGCCCGCCACGCCCCTTCCTCCACGTCGACAAGGTGGCAGGGCCTAGAGGTACGGGTCTTCCCGTCCACTCTTGGAGGAGACCCAAGCAGACCCCCTGAGGCCCCACCCCACCCCGTCTCTTTACTAATCCCTGTCTGGACGGTAGGAAGAGCTGGCAGGGATCCTAACCTGCCACAGCCTCCCGGCATTTAAAGGCCCCTTCAGTTCTTGACCAAAGGTGCTACAAGAACCTGCTGTGGAAACTTCCAGCTGTGCGTGTGCGTCTGCCACCCCCTGGCGTGTTCGTGTGTGTGTGTCCGTCTGTGCATTGGACACTCAGTCCAGGCTCTCCAGGCGACACCCTTTAGGGTCCTCGGAATAGGGTCCCTGGAGGCCTGGACCTTCCCTTGTGGTCACCTGGGCCTGCGGAGGCCACCGGATCAGTCCTCCCGGCCCAGGTGTGCCGGGGCATGCCGCACCCCCACACCCTTCCCCTTTGGGGTGGTCATTCTGACCCGCTGGGCCTTCAGTGGCTGCTCACATGGCATGGTGGGCAATGAAGTAGAGAAAGGAGACCCCTGCCCCAGGCTTCCCCTTCTTCCTGGGTGTTTTGAGGGAAGGCGGAAGCTTGGAAACTTCCTGAGGGTCTCCGGCTCCTCTCGCCCCCTCTCTTTCGCTTCCCAGGGCCAAGGCCTCCTCACAGCCCAGCCTGCTCGAAGCAGCGGAAGGGCTCGGCCGTCCTGGGCAGCTTCGCTTTCCCTCCACTGCCAGGAGCTGAGGCATCCATGCCAGTGACAGAGACCAAAGCCCCAGGTTTAGGCTGGGCACTGGGAGGGTGGGAGGCCAGAGTGGGGGCACTGCAGAGCAGCCCATGTTCTTCAGGGGAGCACAGGGCTGCAGTGCCTGCGCCTGCTGCACCGTGGGAGGCAGCGTGGGGCGGGGGGGCAGTCCTGGGCCGCTGTCCCCGGCAGTGGGGCATGAGCGGTGTGTCCCCGTGCGAGGCGCAGCGGAGCTCCCCGGTGTGTGCAGCAACAGGCGTCTCGGTTCTGAAGCATGATGACAGATGGTAGGAGGAGGCAGCAAGGGGGTCCAGTTAGGGAACAGATGCCTTTGTCCTAAGCGTGGAAGGACTCTTCTTCCAAACCTCCCACCAGGGGCTGCAGCCTGGCCCCTGTCCCTCCCCACCCTAGGATATAGAACAAGGGCCCTCACAGTGTTTGGGGGGCTGGCACTCCCGGACCCCTCCCCACCTGCCCTTTGTGTTGGCTCTGTGGCCGTCCAAGTGCCAATTGGCTTCCCCCCAAATAAGGGCTGGTGTTTCTCCTCTGTCCTTAGAGGTGATCCTCCCTACCCCGACCCCTCACCCCAGGTGAGCGACCACCTGGATGCCAGTTACAGGTGTTTCCAGAGACCATAGAAATGTGTTTTCCTGAGAGTCTGTGTCATTCGTGACTTTTTTTGTAAAGAAGTTGTGTTTTCAGAGGTGATTTTATGACAGGAAAGTGAAAGAATTAGTTTTGCAAAAAACAAAAAAAAAAAAAGAGGAAAAAAAAATACTGTGGGATTCCTATGGGGTGGGGGGGTGGGGAGAAAGATATTTAAAGAAAAGCTAGTAACGCAGTGATTGCACAGGTGAGGTGGCAATGTTAGGGACAGGCATGGAGGCCCAGGCCCGGCTGGCGGGTCCCCAGGGTTGTGGCCGGCTGTCTTCCTTGTGCAAGACAGAGTGAGCCCTCCCTCCTGTCCTGGGCCTAGACTTCACACCTGTCCTCGCTCAAAGGAAAGGATGACAGCTGGTTCCAAGGGAACTAGCCAGAAGCTGCAGGGGCTCAAGCAGATGGAGCTGAGATTTGGGGAGGTGGGGTCAGCAGGGGTCCCACTGTCGGTGACTCCAGGAAGGCTGGTGAGTGGGTGCAGTTGGGTTTCTGGCTGTCCTTCGTTCTTTTGGCAGCTTGTTGGGCCATCTGGTCCTTACTACCGCCACTCCGTGGGGGACATCTCCCTCCCCATCACCCCAAAGACCATAACTCCCCTGAGCTTCCCCGGCCAGATAGGAAATGCAGGCTTCAGGAAGACAGGAGCTGTGGACTCTGGGAGAATCTTAGGTGACGACCAGGAAGGGCTGGCGGTAACCGTAGGGAGAAGGGAGTTGCCTGCCTCTCTTTCCACGGGCTGGCGGGTTGTGCCCCCACCCCCCAGACGTGCAGACCCCACCCTGCCTCAGTGCGTGTAGAGGACACGCGTGCACACTGCTCTGAGGCAGGCAGCTCCCCAGAGGGCCAAGGGCGTGGGGTCAAGAGCAATCAGCCCTCCTTACCTCTCCTAGGGCGGCTTGGAACGGGAGCCCGGAAGCCCCCGCCCCCACACACTCTTGCACGGTCAGCCTCCCGTGGGCCCTCTCCCCTTGCTGCTTTTCCGTTTGCCTAATTACCAAGCAGAAGTTGCAGTCTGGTTTGCTTTATTTTTGTATGTGAAATATCCCCATAGCCCTGTCTCCCGCGTTCATTATTGGTTGGGGCATTGTTCATCCCCCCTTAATGCCACCCCTCCGTACCCATGTGTCATAGGAAACATGTGAGGTCTGGTGTCTGAGACGAGAAAAGACCCCTCCCTGTCTCAGTCTCCCCTCTGACCCTCAGTTCGCCCCCTCTGAAGTGGGTGTATCGGGTGGCAAGGCCTCTTCGTTCAGCGCTGCTGCTGTCCGGGCAGCTGCCGAGGATTAGGGGGTGGTAGGGATGGCTGGCGCGGGGCCTCCAGACCCCCACAGCCCCCCATAGCCCCCTTTCTCATCCTGCAAAGAGGACAGGGTCAAAATGAGCTCCATCCTTCCACTTGCTCTGGAAAGAGGTGACGACCAAGTCCCCAGCCTCAGTGTGAGGTGGGCTGAGTGGGAGGGGTCACCCCATTTAAGATGAGGAAACGACCCTGAGAGGCAGAGCTGCTTCGCTGGGGTGAAGAGCCCAGCTGCTCTGGCCTGTGACCTTTTTAAAGTCCCTTTAAGAGGTGGGGCCCAGGGCCCTGGAGTTACCACAAAGCTGGCAGGCCACCCCTGAGCCAGGCATTCCTTGGTCAGGGGTCAGTCCAGAGTAGGAAACAGTGGTGGGGGGAGGGGGTGTGTGCTGGCACCAGCCTTTCTAGCCTCTGTGGGGACCCAAGTGAACGTACCACCTTTCCCACCTTTTTGGGTTTTGGGGGTTATTTTTGTTTTTTTTGTTGTTGGTGGTTTTTTTGTTTTGTTTTTTTTTTTGCACTTGGCCCATGCCAGACAGTGGAGCTTATTGGTTCCACTTTTGGGCTCCCATGCACTAGCCCAAGGCAGCCTCTTGGGGGCTTGTATGGTTTAAGGAATCACTTTTAAAAAGAAGAAAAAAAGTGTTTAAGGGTTTTTGTTTTTTCTCTGTCTGTATCTCCTCTCAGATTCAGAGAGCCCAAAATTAGGGGCTAAAACTCCACGAGAGTCTCCCCAGCTTGACCCATCTTGCTGATAGTCACCAAGATGCCAGATGGGACAGGTTAGGTGAAGACTGAGGACCCCACCTTCCAGGCCTGCAGGGTCCTCCCCACCCCAC
>NW_011888797.1:11639371-11654098 GCF_000151845.1 Pteropus vampyrus | reverse complement strand
TGCTCTGGAAAGAGGTGACGACCAAGTCCCCAGCCTCAGTGTGAGGTGGGCTGAGTGGGAGGGGTCACCCCATTTAAGATGAGGAAACGACCCTGAGAGGCAGAGCTGCTTCGCTGGGGTGAAGAGCCCAGCTGCTCTGGCCTGTGACCTTTTTAAAGTCCCTTTAAGAGGTGGGGCCCAGGGCCCTGGAGTTACCACAAAGCTGGCAGGCCACCCCTGAGCCAGGCATTCCTTGGTCAGGGGTCAGTCCAGAGTAGGAAACAGTGGTGGGGGGAGGGGGTGTGTGCTGGCACCAGCCTTTCTAGCCTCTGTGGGGACCCAAGTGAACGTACCACCTTTCCCACCTTTTTGGGTTTTGGGGGTTATTTTTGTTTTTTTTGTTGTTGGTGGTTTTTTTGTTTTGTTTTTTTTTTTGCACTTGGCCCATGCCAGACAGTGGAGCTTATTGGTTCCACTTTTGGGCTCCCATGCACTAGCCCAAGGCAGCCTCTTGGGGGCTTGTATGGTTTAAGGAATCACTTTTAAAAAGAAGAAAAAAAGTGTTTAAGGGTTTTTGTTTTTTCTCTGTCTGTATCTCCTCTCAGATTCAGAGAGCCCAAAATTAGGGGCTAAAACTCCACGAGAGTCTCCCCAGCTTGACCCATCTTGCTGATAGTCACCAAGATGCCAGATGGGACAGGTTAGGTGAAGACTGAGGACCCCACCTTCCAGGCCTGCAGGGTCCTCCCCACCCCACCCCGAAGGAGTCAGCACCCCACTCCCAACAGTGAGCGAGCGCCTACTGTGTGCAGTGCTTCCACTAGGCAAAAGGGCTGATGGTCTAACGGGGGACCCTCTGCAAGAGGCCACGGTGGAAGGAACGAGGCGTTTGGGCCGGCCCCTGCTGTTGGCCGGAGTGCAGATGGAGACTTCTTTTTGTTGATTTTAATTTAAAAACACAAAGGCCTAAAGAAATGTATCTTATAATTTTTTTAATTTTTGAAAAGCTCATTTAGTGAATTGTGCACGAATGAATTCTATATATATAAAATATACATATATAACTCTATATTTGGGGAGGGCACTGTCTGTTTTCTCTTTCTCATTTTAAAAATGAAGTGTCGTTGCCTTTGTCTGTGGTTCAACCATCCAGCTCCCAGCTGGCTAAACTTCGCCTCCAGTGGTTAAAGATAGGAAGCTAGGTCGGCAGGAAAGGAAGTGGACAGGCCGCCCCAGCCTGAGGAGGTCCCCGTCCCCAGAGACTGCGGGTGGAAAAGACGGCTTGTTTCGCGTGTGGGTTTTGGTTCTGTTGTTCTGGATTCGGTTCGTTTCCGGGCCGGGGGAGGGGGGTTCGTGCCGATTACTCTCGTCTTGTATGTTTTGTTCTGCTGCTCTTCAATATTGTATCAATGCCAGGAAGGGGGAGTAAGAAGCTTCTTTTGCCCCCCAATAAATTGTCACATTCCGAAGCTAAGGCCTAGTCCCTGGGCCAAGGATGTGTGTTTCATTTCTTGCGCCTGTGACTGTGGTCTGTAGAAGGCACGAGGCCCTGCCTCTCCGCCGTGGCCAGCCAGCGTTCCTGCCATTCCAAGCTCCCACCTCCCACCCCCTCCAGCCTACAGCCTGTGAGTGAGCTGAGCCTGTGGCCCACCACAGGCGAAACTGCAATGCTTCCCACCTCCCAGGACCTAGGGGATACCCACAGTGCCTGCTCCTCAGTTGGAATCACAGCATCCACAGAGTTAGGGGCTGAGGGTCCGGAGCCCCGACAGCTTGTCACACCAGAGCCTGGGAGAGAGCAGCCCGGGGTGCAGGACACGGGCAGCCCTTGCCAGCGGTTCCTCAATTTGGTTCAATGTTTTGATAATAAGGAGCCGCTTCGGTTTTGGAGAAATGTGTTTTCTGGGTACTGTGTGTCTTCTGTAATTAGACATGCAGCCTTGAGCCCTCTCCCCTGCAGGGTGCCCACGGGGCTTCAAAAGCAGCACCCCTGCACACTGCCAGCTGCACCTCTATATCCATGGCTGCACATTTTCCAGGCCTCCCCTTCCTCAGCACCCCATCCCCTTAGCCTGGCACCTTGTGTCTCCCCAACCCCTAACCCTGCTGGTCTGCCCTGTTCTCTGCAGAGCCCCCTGGTCCGCCAGGCTCCATCTTGCCTTCACCACCCCCCTGCCTCTTCCACACCAGCGCCACGGGGCTCTGGCATCCTGCCCGAAGCCTTCAGAGCTCACTGCCCTCAGGACCTTGTCCCAAGTCCCAGCCCGGCAGCCTTCCCCGGGGTGCCTTCCCCCGCTACCCCCGCCCCCCGCCACAGTCTCTCCAGGTGCTCTCCCGCTGCCTGCAGTGGCCTCCTTGGTGGTGCTGACCTGTGGTCCCTCGCTGTCCCTAAGTTGCCAGCAGGACAAATGGGAGGATGTCCCTGTCTGCAACTGGTCCTACACATGAGCCACAGAAGCCCGGCAGGTAGGCGGGAAGGTGGGCAAGGGGGGTTGGACTCCGGTGTGAACTCAGGACTGGCCCTCGTCCATGACACCTGTTCCATGTCACCCCTCCCTTCTTACCTCCACCTAGTCATCTTGCCTGGCTGTTCTCTACAAATCCTCATTCAGTACTAAAACCAAACAAACAAAACAAGTCAGCAAGCACCAAGGAGCACTTCAGCTGTCTCCCCTCAGCCCCCTCCAATCCCCACCCCACCCCGCCCCCCTCACCCCTGTTACTCCCCCCACCACTGCCCAGTGACGTGTGAAGTGATGAGCCAGTGTCCTGGGGGTTATCGAGCTGAAGCAATCAATCAGTTCGTCTGCCCCAGGGGGCACTGCTCTGGCAGTAGGGTGGGGCTTCCCTGTGGGCCATCTTCGTGCCCCCCAAACCCCAAGCCCTGGGATCAAGAACACAGGGACTGCCCTTCCATGCAAGTGTGTTCTGAGGGCAGAGTCACTGCTGTGTCTTAGCACTTACTAAGCAGCTACATCTGCTTTTTGGTTGTGGGTGGATGAGTGTGACCATGGCAGCTCAAGGGTTTGTGACAAGGGCTGGGCAAGGTCATGCCCGACAGCCCATCTGAGATGAGTCGGCCAGGTACACGCGGCTGCTGCTGGTTGTCTCAGTGTCTGTCTGCCAGGCAGTGCCTGATCTGGCCCCCACCCCTTACCTCACCCTACTCCTGGGCCTCGCCAGGGCACAGGTCAGCTGTGGGGTGAAGCTCGGCATTGGGGCAGGTAGGGCATGGGGGTCGGGAGGTGGTGAGAATGACAATTTTGTGAAGTTACTCGGTCACTTTTTTAGAAGCTGAAAATTCTGTCCTTGTCAGGCTGTGCCTAAAGTGACCAAGAGGGTTCAGAATGGTTGCGTCCAAATGCCAAGCCCCCTCGAGCCAGATCACAAGCTCGTATGCCCATTCCGCCCATTCTTTGTTCAGGCTGCTGGTTTCTAAGTTCATACTTCAAAAAGCCCACTGGCCTGAGAGGCCAAGGAGCAAGGACGCCTGATTGCAGCAGTGGGGACATGAAGGAAGCTGCAGGTGACCGCCCCCCGCCCCCCCGGCCTCTAGATATCCATGCACTCTGAGTATCTGAGTCAGAAGAGGTACAAAGGGATAAGACTTGAAATAAGCCTGGTGAGAGGTAATGAGGCCTGGGGCTGAGGCAGTGGGGATGACAGGAAGTGGCCAGAATCAGGAGATGCTTAGAATATTGAGGATTTGATGGTTGGCTCTGAGTGCTTGTGAGAGAGGCCCTCTAGAAACTTCCTGGGTATCTGGTGTAGGTGAAGGAGTGGGTTGGCAATGGTCATGGGCTGGGACACCTGGCAGAGGAGTCAGCTTGGGAGGAAGATGAGTTCAGTTTGGGACAAGTCAGTGTGAATCAGAGAGCCTGGGAGGGATTCTCACCCATGGGTTTTAGGCTCAGGGCGAGTTCCTGCCCACCCAGGCATTGCTGGAGAAATCTATCCCTTCGTTGAAGAGTCTTGGTCGCTCAACTCAGATGACTGACTGGTCTCCAGACATCCTGGAAGGACCATTAGGGACTTAGGTGCTTAGCTCCAGAGGTCACTGAGATATCTGGCCCCACCCTCCCAAGCTCATACCTTTTTCTGGGTGAGGTCGTGAGTGATAGGTGGCTGGGAGACGATGTGTCCCATCAGACAGATGAGGTAGGGCAGGGTAGGGCTGAGGGCTTCCCAGGGTCACTCAGAGACAGAAGGAGTGGAACCTAAGTTTCAAGCATGGTAGATGGTACGTTCTAAAGAGCCTGTTGCAAGATAGTCCTTTGAGACGCTACATAAAATATAACAGACGTTCTTTTAAATACCCAGCCGAGCTTCCAAGATAGTAAAGAAATTCCCAAGGACCACAAACAAAATGGAAGACAAAATTAGAGTGACAAGCAGATGGGTCTGCTGGGGGTTCTGTGGGTGTCATGGGGACAGGGCTGGGGAGGTGTTGCTGGCCTTTGCTGATCGTGAGAACCAAGGAGCTTGGATTTTACATCTATATGGGAATTTAAGACAAGGCCTTGGGCCCTTGCCAAAAGAGATTTGGATCTAAGACACCTGAATAAAGCTGGACCCATATCCTCAATGAAAGAGCAAATGAGAAAAATTAGCCTTCCTACAAAAGGAAGAAGAAGTCGTCAGAGAAGTTGTGAAGTTGCGTGTCTTATTTTTTGTCTCTTGGAAAAATTAAAATGAAGTCTCTTTTAAGAAATTTTAACTCTAGACGTTCCCTAATACATATTCAAGGTTTGAATTTGCATTACCCACATGGTCTCAGAACTCTCAAGTCTGGAAATCAACATAAAAGGCAAATGTGGGGTTACACCCACAGAGCATGTGGCAGCAGCAAATACAAACCTCTCTGGAGGGACAGTCCCACAGTAAAAGCCACATGGATTCTCACAGATAAAACCCTCATAAACATGAGCTCACAATCCAAAATTACAAAACATACAAAGATGCAAGCCACAAAGACAAACGGCAGAACAACAAACAGTACATATGGAATCCTGCACCTGATAACGTTATTTTCAGGTATGCGATGATGATTTCCAAAAATTATCACATATCATGTAGTAGGACATAATGCAAGTCCCAATAAATTTCAAGAAATTGGCATCGCTCCATTTTTAAAGTTAAAAATCAAAACCTCATATATTGGACAGTAACCCAGATCTCCCTTTCCTCTTCATTTTGCTCCCTCCTCAACTTTTTGAACTCTCTAGAACAGTGAGACCCAAGGATGGATGTGAAGTACTAATAGACGGCAGACACAGGATGGGCACAGCTAATTGGAGTCGAAGCTGGATGGGAACAGATCCCCCTCTGGTCCCTCTACACAGGATGCAACCTTCATTAGAGCAAAAGACCAAAGTCTTTTCTGTCTTTTCCAAAGGATGAGCCCAGAGTGTGACAATGGCATGAGCCTCCATTTAAATGACGGCCGCCAGCAATCAGCCTTTATGAGCCAGAGGGTCTGGGAGACATCTGTGCAGAGCCAAGGTGAGCTGATGGAAGTGAGACAAAGCCAGGTGGCCGGGGTTCTCGGTGCTGTGACATAAAGACAAGCCCCCTGCCAAACTTCCCCTGCCTACCTTGCCTCATGGTCTGATCCCAGCACGAGCAACATGCTCTTGTGGATGGATTTGGAGATCCCTGGGGTTCTGTTAAGGCTTGATACTCCCATCTGTGAGCAAGGAAATGGGACACACTTGGAAAAAGGCAAATGTGGACTCTGTTCTCCGTGGGGACTCATTAAAGTGATCTTAATCTCACTGGCTTCCTTGGCATTCCCTGCAGGCACTCGGGGCTCAGCTTCCATGCAGTGGCTTCCTAGCGGAGGCTTGCTGCCTTCATCATCCCTGACCCTCTTCCCAGTGCTCATCCGCCCACCTGCCTGCCTGTCACAACTCAGATACCAGAAAGAGACCCTTGTCCAGGTTCAGGTGCCGGGTTTGAGGCTGCTCGGTCACGTCCCCGCTTCAGGCCTCAGTGCTCCTCAGCAGTGAAGGAGGCCAGTACCCCCTACTCGGCCAGGTTACTTGGGAGGACTGAAAGCGATGGGCGTGAAAGGTTTTGTCCCAGCGCCATGTGGGTAAGGAGAGACATCTTCCAGATCTATGTTTCTAATTTTTTTTTTTTTTTAAGCAAGCAACTCTTGGTTGACCTCACAGATTGCAAGGACCTTGTCAGCTTACAATCCTTTATTTTCTTATACTTTACGCCTACAGCACCTAGTCTTCCTGGGTAGTCTCCCATCCAAGTATTAAACAGGCCCGACCTTGCTTACCTTCCAAGATCAGACGGGATCGGGCTTGTTCAGGGTAGCATGGCTGTAGACCAGATCTATGTGTCTAGACTGGACCACTCTGACTTCCGGTCTGGGTGTTCCAGCTGTCTGCTCACCATTTCTTGATGCTTTCTTCCCATGAAACAGCTTGTCGGTAGTAGAAAACACTGCAGTTCAAGCTCTGCCAGCTGTGTGACCACAAGCTGGTCAGTCACTCTCTGTGGGCCTCTGTAGCCTCTTCTGTAAAATGCGAGAGAGGGCTTCTTCTAAATCCTCTTTCCAACTCAGAATTACTCTCAGAAAGAAAGCTAACATGTACAGAATGGCCTTTACAAGGATTAACTCATTAAATCCTCACAACCCAGAGAGCGCAGTACCCATAGTGTATAGATGCAGGGACTGAAGTCCAGAAAGGTGAAGGCACTTGCTCAAAAATTTCTACATGGTAGAGGCAGGATTTGAACCCATACAGTCATACTACCCCCCATGCCAGCATCCTCTCCACAGAGCCTGACGGGCAAGGAAGGGCACAGTCACTGGAGCTGGACAGTCCACATGGGTGGAACCCTGGGCATATTGCTTAGCTCTGCTGTGCCTCAGTTTCCCCACCTGTAAAACGGAAGACGAGAGTAATATTCCATATTCCATGGGATCGCTCTGCTGAGTGCTCCATGAGCCAGGCCCTGAGCTACCCTCTCGATTGTCACTCTGGCGCTAACCTTCCCACGGTGCAGCCAAGGAAACCGGAGAGAGAGGTTGAGTCACTTGCTCCAGGTGACACCGTTAGTAAGTTGCGGAGCAGGGATCGACATCCAAACGCCCTGACTTCAAAGTCCACGCTTTCAATCACTCTCACCGCCTGCAGGTGAAGCCCTCAAACTCTTTGTTCAAAACCCATCTCCGACTGCAAATTGGCACCCCGACAGGCTGCCGGCTCACTGCCTTCTCCTGAGGGGGCCTGGACTCTGTGCCTTGTCTCTGACTCATCCCTTTACAGCCAGCCACCAGCATCAGTGACTAACTGACCCCTGAGTGGAAGTGCCACTCAAATCCCTCCCTTTCTCCTCAGCCCTGCTACCCGCTCCAACCCAGACCCCAAAGCTGAGGACAATGGACAGCAAGTACTCCTGTTACAAAGTGTAGACTTGCAAAAGGTCTGGGCCAGAACTGCCCCTGGTCCATCAGCCCTTCATGACCATGTGGCCAAGAAGCCAGGTAGGGGGTGAGAGACCGGAGGGGGAGCTCTCTTTAGAAACAGTTGGCATGGTCCCCAACTGAAGCTGAGTGAGACACCTGAGAGAATCTGGGGACATGGCACATGTCCACTGGGATTTGGGAGGTGAAGCAACTAGGGACAAAGGTCAGAAGCTAGCTAGAGTTTCTTGCTTCCACGAGGGAGGAACGGAGGGAGTGACCAAGAAGCTTTGAAAATGGCCCAGCATTCGGGGGCAGGGAGGCAAGCCTGTTTCCTGGGGCCCCAACGAGAACCTTGCAGAATGTGGCTGGTTTGAGGTCCTTTTGAATTAGGATCCTGTCCCAAGAGGATTGGGGGTGGAGGGAAGCAGAGAAGGGCACATGATCCTCTCAGAAGAACCTGTGTCAGGTGGGCCCCTGAAGACAGGTACTGAAGGGCGGTTGTGAGCACGAGCCGTCAGGGGACCCTTTGCCCACGTGAGAACTGCAGGTGGGAGATCCCTAGTGTTGGGGGTGGTGTCTCTGAAGAATCCACAAAAGTACCCCTAATGAGGAAGAGCCAGTCTCCAGGCACCTGACCCACCTGAGAACATTGGGTCTCCTGAGAACACCGGAACCAGTCAGGTCAGACTTACCTGCCACCTCTCCTCCCTGCCCCAAGCTCCAATCCTGGAGAAAATAGAGGCACCTGGTGGGAGAGGGGATAAGGGGAAAGCAGACCACGTTGGATCTTGGAAGAGAAGCCCGCCATGCCTCCTTCCTCATTATAAAGCCTTTGAATTTAAGGAAGACTTGAGCTGGGGGAGAGGAGAAGCTCTGAATAGAGCTTAAAGCTTTGCTATTAGACCAGACTGTTTTACTATCTAAAAAATAAACCCCAAGAGTGACTGAAAAAGCTATGAGATATGCCTGAAGCAAACAGACCCTGAACTGGGTGCCAGTGACCCAGATAGGAGGCGGACATGGTGCACGACCACAGGAAGTTCTCGACTTGTGGGGGGCGTGCAGGTTACAGATTAGTGCAAGTGGAAACTGGTGCTGGGACCACTGGGTGAGGGCAGATGGGGGCTGCAGTGGCCAGTGGGTTTAGACAGGCTGCTGGGAACAGGGAGGGTCCTGGAGAAGGGTGGATGAGCCCAGGGCAGAAGGATGCTCCAGGATGAACTTGGCCGCCTCCTCATTGGGCAGGGTCTGATGGACTCTGAGAGAGTAAGAACGTGCAGTGTGGAATCTGAAAACTTCTGGGTTCAGATCTCAAGTGTACACCCACTGACTCCGGGACCTGGGCAAATGACTGCACCTCTCTTAGTTTCTACTTCCTTCCTGTGAAATAGGGATGATAATAATATGGGGCTCCAGGGTTGCCACAGGGGAGGAGCTGACAGAGTAAAAAGTGTGGGGAGGAGGAACGGATTGACCACAGCTGGGATGACGGTGACACCGTGAGAGCATGCAGGCCCCAGCCCTGACAGCCTCGGAAAAGGGACATAGCCTTTTTAGGTGGCCACTCCTTCTGGTCTTTCTTGGCTGGGCCTGGACTCAGCCACACACATTCCAGCCAATTCTCGAGCCCCCTGCGAGGCGAACACCCGCTTCCTCCTTGGTTCTCAGCCCCTCCTGAGCTGGGAACAGATGTCCCTGCTTCCTGCCCGAGCACGTGAGCTGGGTTGGCGCCTTTTGCTGCTTTCAGAGAAGCGGGAACCCTGGATGGAAATCTCTGGGCTTCCCCAGAGAGGAGAGCTCTCTCTTCCCTGGCTTCTGCCCCTCCCTTCTGGTTGGGCGTCTAATCCCAGCATCCACTGCTAATACACAAACAGTTCTGGGCCCTGCCTGAGCCCTGCTTCCCCTCGGGAGGCTGCAGGCTGGGGTGCGTTCATTGGGATGATTCCCCAACTCTGCTCAGAAAGGGGGCAGGAGGGTCCACCAAAGGACAGAGCAACTGTGGAGGCACCTGCGGAATAAAGGTAAAGAAGTAAAAAAAGAACATTAACATGTCGTGAGCACTTAACACATGCTAGGATTCACACTGTAACTAGCTAGTTTGCCAGGACAGTAAATAAGGAAGGGGGTAGCATGTATTGGGCACCTACTAAGTGCTAGGTACTGCGCCATGCCCCTGGGAATACAAAGCAGCATGGAAAGAAATGTCCCCTCCCTCTGAGTCCCTGGAAAAATCTTACATACAACAGCTCATCTGGTCTTATCCAATCCTCATTTCAATCCTATGAGATAGAGATCATGGGCCCATTTCGTAGATGAGGAGGCTGAGGCGACTCTGGTCCTGGGACGGTCCGTCCCTGGGTGGAGACTGGACCCTCGGGATGGAGATGTCTCGGATGGACACAGGCAGCGCTTTGTGTCCTCACTTTCCCACCCCTGGGGAAAGGAGGTTCTTTGGCTCACACACACCCCCCAAGAGAGGTCGTCTTCATTCGCTGCGAGTTTGCGTAGCCACAGTGCTGGCCCTGGAGACACAGAGATGAGGATGACACAGCCGGCCCGTGCCCTCGAGGAGTCACAGCCTGCAGGACACAGGTAAAGTGGGAGACGGTAGTGGAGGAAGCACAGGGCTGAGGAGGCAGGGAGTGGGAGAGTCGTGTGTCGTTCCATATCCATGATGTGCCAGCACCGAGGGAGTGCGTTTTGGAGACAGGGTGACCAGCTGGCCCCATCTTCCCCAGGACACAGGACTCCAGCGCTCAATCTAGGGTAGGGTGGTCACCTTAAGCCCTAAGGTCAAACACTAGCATGTGCCTGTAGCAAAGACTACCAGTCACCTAACTAGCATGGTTCTCTCCTTCTTTTACACATGACTTTATTATGGTGTGAAGGTTTTCTCTGCCCAATTCTACCCTCTCCCCGCTTTAAAACTGTATCTCATCAATTGAGCAGGTATGTTGTACCGTAGACTTTACTGGGCTAGGGAAGGCAAGTGTAATCCTCCCCTCTCTCTCAGCAGAGGTAATGATGGAAGGCAAGGGGGGTTAGAATGGGTGGTGAGGGGGACAGTGAATACCTCTCGGGGCCCTGAGACCAACTGCAGTGACGGGGACTATCGTTCATCCTACCAAGCCCTACTTCTAAATGTCCCCTTAGGAAGAAAGGCCCAGGGGGACCTTGGAGGAGCTGTTCCCTGATAAACCTATTTTGACACATCATTATCACTCGAAGTCCACAATTTCCACTGGGGTTCGCTCTCGGTGTTGTACATTCCATGGGCTTGGATAGACGTAAAATGATGCGCATCAACCATTATGGTATCATAGAGAATAGTTTCACAGCCCTAAAAACCTTCTGTCCTCTGCCTCCTCATCCTTCCCTCCCCTATTACTCCTGGCAACCACTGATCTTTTTTGCTGTCTCCATCGTTTTGCCCTTTCCAGAGTGTCATGTCGTTAGAACCATACAGTATGTAGCCTTTACAGACTGGCTTCTTTCACTTAATAGTGTGCATTTAAGTTTCCTCCTTGTCTTTCCATGGCTTGATAGCTCATTTCTTTCTAGGATTGAGTAATAGTCCATTGTCTGGAGGTACCACAGTTTATCCATTCACCTACTGAAGGACATCTTGGTGACTTCCAAGTTTTGGCAGTTATGAATACAGCTACTATAAACATCTATGTGCAGGTTTCTGTGTGGACATCACCCCACCCTCTTGTGGAACAGCTCCCAGCTCCCAGCTAATGAATGACCATGAAAAGGTCCTAGGGACTGGGAATTTCTGCCCAATGCAAAACTTCCTTAATAGACGGTCTTGGCCCCAGAGCTCCTTGCTGGATCAGTCAAGACTTTGTCAGATTTGCACTGAGGTCTGAGGCTCTCCCTGCACAATTCTTCCTCTTCCCCTTTTAACTTTCATTGGCCTTGGCCCCCAATCAACCACCTGCGTGTCTAAACCCGTCTCAGTATCTGCTTCCTGGGGAACCCAGCTGACAAACTCTACCTCTAAAATCAATCCATCCATTTCTCTCCATCATCACAACCTCCAAGCCTCTATTCCTCTTACCTGGGGGCTGATGGTCCCTAGCTGGTCTCCCTGTTTCCTCCCCTCTCCTTTTATGCCCCAGTCTCCATGCAACTATCAGAGTAACCTTTTACAAACATAAACCGCATGATGTCACTTCACTGCTTAAAGACCTGCAGTTGGGCTTAGAATCAAACCCGTTCCTTTCTTAGCTTGTACTGCCCCACGTGACCTGGCCCTGCCTTCCCCTCCAGCTTCCTCTCTCCCCTGGAGTTCACTCTGCGCTAGCCCCACTGGCCTTCTTTGTATTCCTGAAACAGCCAAGTTCATTTCTGCTTCAGGGCCTTTGCACTAGCTGTTCTCTCCACCTAGAACACTCAGTCTGTCCCCTACATATCTGCATGGCTGGCTTCTCAGGTCATTCAGGTCTCAGCCCAACCGCAAGCCTCTTCTGACAACCTTATAAATAATGCCCAGCTCCCAGCTCGCCAACACTCACCTCCCGTAATTTTCTATCATATTTTAAAATTTTCTTTGCAGTTCCCATTACTGTTAGAAATTAACTTGTTTATTGAATTATTCATTTGTTGACTGCCTGCCTCCCCATTAAATATAAAGTATCAGCTTGTTTCCAGCTCTCCCCAGGGCCTGGCACTATGCCTAGCACAGAGTCGGTCTCAAAACATATATTTTGAATGAATGACTATATTTATTTGGGGCAGAATTCTCTTTCCTTAAGAATGGAATGAAAGCGAAGAAACAAAAATCCGAGGAGACGTGAGGATTTAGAGGGAAAATATGGGACTGTTGCTGCCATACAGAAGTCTCCCCGAGAATCCTTTTCTGACCACTTCTTAAAGAATTCCGTGTTAGGATTAAGGGGGGTCTCTCCCAGAGCCCCAAAGAGGTGGGTTTCAGGACCTCCCTGTCCTAGCATCCCCGCTCCGCTGCCTGTGTTGCCTGTGCTGGAATTAGTAACTACCTGGGGTAGGGCCCCCTGCTGGATGCTGGGGATGAGATGAATCCAGGAAGGAGGAAATGGCATTCCAGGTAGGGAACAGCATGAACAGAGGCAGAGAGAGGAGACATTTCAGTGTTATCTGGGGGATTATGCACAGTTAGATACTGCTCCAGGCAGTGAGGGATCAGAGATGAAGTTGGAAGGGTGAGCAGTGTCCAAATTACCAACAGTCTTACAAACCAAGAGAAGCTGACATAATAAAACGCAACGTTTGTTGAGGCTTTCCCTGTACTCCTATTAGTCCTCGTTTTATAGACTGAAAAACAGAGACAGAGAGGGTGTAAAGAACTGTGAAAGGCCTGAAACTTTACCCTCCTTGCAAACTAGATCACACAACTGGTGACAGGTAGAGGAAGGTTTCGAACTAGCACTTCTAGCTCTAGAATCCATGCCCCTGACCATTAGGCAATACTGCCTCTTGAGACCGGACTTTATTCCATAAAGGATGGGGAGCCAACAATAGGTTTAAAAGCAAGAGAGTGACCTGTTCATGTCACAGGTTTAAAAAGTCATCTTAGCAAATAAACAGGCCAGTTTAAACAAGTTTCGACTCTAGCCTCTGGACCCTCTTATCCAACTATCCCCAACTCTCACCGGGCAGCTCATATAAAGGTGGCACCATCTGGTGCCAAAGCCACAGTGCCTCTGCTGCTCTCGGTGGCAGACCCCTCCCTTGGCCTCCCCTGCCCTTCCCTGGAGTTTCTACAACAGTTTTCCCTCCAGATGTTGTGTGTGGGTTTCTGTCCTCACACCGGGATTCCCGGTGCCTCATGCAACCCTCAGGACCTCATGGCCCTCTCATGCCTGCCTTTGCCTTCAGAGAGCCTGGCCCACCTCTCAGTCCAGCGATGCTCCCTCCAGGCCGGGGTTCCAGGTCACTGCTCCAAGGAGCACAACTCATATCCACGCACATGCGGCTCAGGGGTTCATGGTGTGGGGTTGCATCTGCTTCGCTTTCAGTTTACATCTCAGATGATTCTGACGCCCAGAGATGGAGTAAGCAGGGCGGGCATCATCTCGGGGCTGGGGGCGGGGTGTGGGGTATATGGAGCATGTGCCCAGGGACCACTTGGCAGGATCTCAGTGGCCAAGCTGGGTCTCCTAGGGCTGTTGCCTCCTGAGAAATGTTCTGGTCTTTCTCCATCGCCAGCACTGTGCAGAGACTACACGGAGCCATGGTGGTCCAGAGCCCCATTCTGAGCCTCCCTTCAAGTCAAGAATGTGAGCTTGGAAGGGAGACAGTTCTGGGTGTGACCTGGGCTCAGGACTGACCCAGCTGTGGCCTTGGCCCGTGATTCCCCTTCTCCTTTATCCCAGGCTGCAGTGTCACCACCCACAGCCTTCTGAGTGCCCGTACAGCCCTGGGAACCCACTTTGGTCAGAAAATGCCTTGTGGAATCTTGGAACTGGAGCCGGATTGTAAAGGATGGTAGGATTTTTTTTGTTTGTTTAAGTTATTAATTGCAGAGGTAATTTGCAACAAAATATATAGAGACATATTTGACAGGAGAAACTAAGAGACTCCTCCACCACCCACACACCACGCCCCACTCCCATTCCTGCTTGTTCTTTCGAGTGCCTGGTCCACAGCCTGCCAGGGTTTGCCCTCCTAACGTAGACTGCCGTGGGGAGAGGGGTCTTCTCTCTCCATGGTCTGGGCCCCCAAGGAGTCAGGAGAGGAACTTCTGCGGCCCTTCAAGATCACAGGAGGATTTTTTGTTTTTGTTTTTGTTTTTTGATGGGGGTGTGGGGGAGTGAACTCTGCTCCTTCAGGAGGTCAGGAGCGGGAAGTGGCCATAGTATAAATAGAGATTGGCTCGAAATCTCCAGTCTCCTGCCCCCAACACTGGCCTCTTTTCTTCCTCTCCCCACACCCACCCGGCTCCATTCCATAGTCTGCGTCCAGTCAGATGTGTCTGAGCCCAAAATGCTGCTCCAATGCATACTAGCTGTGTGACCTTGGACAGCAACCTGACCTCAGTGGGCTTCAGTTTCCTCATTTGTATTGTGAGCTTGTCCACTGTGGGGCTTAATTGGGACCCAGGCTTGTAGCTCTCTCAGCACAGAGCATGACAGGGGAAAAGCTCCCCGCAAGGTAGCCGTTGGCATTACCGGTTCGGGGAGGGAGCCAGAGCCCTGGAGGCGTGGGGTGGGGGTCGCCCAGGAGTCCTGCCGCGCAACCTTCGGGCTGTCGCCCTCTGCATTGTGACCGCGGCAAGATAAATCTCTCGGCGCCGCTCCCCGCGCCTCGCCGCATCCCGGGCGGAGCCCCCACCTTCG
>NW_011888797.1:11636857-11638031 GCF_000151845.1 Pteropus vampyrus | reverse complement strand
GAGGCTGACACCGCGGCGCAGGAGAAGGGCTCGGTTTTCCTCCAGACACCTCTGTAAGCCTCGGTTTCGGCGTCTGTAAAGTGGGTATAAGTGTCCACTTGGCGTGCGGATTGATTAAAATGTAGGTGTGTGAAATGCTTGGCACGTACTAGGACCTCGTTAAATGTCCGTTTCATTTCCTTCTGTCACATGCCCCCAAAGCAGCACCAGCACTCACTCCCTCTGGTCAGGAAATCCATGTGCTGTGCATAGGACTCGCGGGCTCCCCTCCTGCCGAAGAGCGGGGAGCAGAGTGTACCACAGGCTAAACCCGCGCGCCCCTCACGGCTTTGGACCCCCGTATGCCCCACCGAGGACCGGACCACGGGCCTGGAGGCAGGAGCTCAGGTGGTGCTGGCCCAGCCAGGGTACTTGGAAGCCAGGAGCTCTGGGATGGGGACTGAGTGGCGAATAGGACCCCACCTGAGTTCTTCCTCCTCCACTCACCTTTTTCAGACATTCTTGGCTCAGGCTTCGGGTCAGACACAAGAGGTCCGACGGAGAGGCCACCCTGGGCCAGTCATTTCTCCCTCGAAGTCGCCACATTCCTACCTCCCTGTGAGAACCTATTTGGAGAGGGAGCTGGACAGACTGACAAGACAGACATCTTGGGAGGGCGTTAGCGGCAAAACTGGACCTGTAGAAGGAGGGGGGAGAAAGGCCAAAGCACTTGCTGCCCCCTTTACTCTCCTCCCAAGCCGGGTGCAGCTGGCAAAGGCAGAGGAAGGGGAGGGGCTGGAAGGAAGGAAATGTAGGGACTCCCCCTCTCCTGTGGCTCTCTCAGTTAAATCTCTGGCCAAGCAGCACAGGTGATGCCCAGGTGGAGGGCTGGCCACGCCCCTGGTCCTGTGGCGCTCCACAAAGTCTGTGCTGGTGTCCGCACCCACCCCACAGGGTGTCAGAGGGCAGCCTGGCAGCTTTCACAGACAACCCTCTCACCTTACAGGTGAGAAACCTGGGCCTCAGAGACCTCTAAGGTGGGCAGCAGAGGCAGGAGGAAAGTCTGGGGGTCTTGTCTCTCCCACCAGCATCCCCTTTTCCCACTCTAGCCCGGAGGATTTCTAGGATGAGAGTCAAGAGCAAGAAATAATAATAATCAGGGAAATACTGAAAGTCAGCAGTGAAGGGGAGTTTC
>NW_011888797.1:11606046-11632274 GCF_000151845.1 Pteropus vampyrus | reverse complement strand
ACGGCCCACTGGCCCCCTACCATCATTGGGTCCCAACCTAAACTCAGGTCCTCTGACTTCTCTGGTGTGCTCTGAGAAGCCATGGTTGACTCCTCCTCTTCCCTCCTCCTGCCAGTCAGCCACATCACTCTGTGGATCCTTGCAGCAGCCTTGCTGGTCTCCCACCCCCAGATACAACCTTCCATCCATCTTCCTCCAGGCAGCCTCAAGGATTGTCCTTAAGCCCATAGGATCCCCTATGGTGCAAACTCCTCAGCTTCCTTCCAGGCTGCCATTTTGGATCTGGCCCATCTCCCAGTTCATTCCTGCCTCTGCCTAGACTTCCCCCAGAGTGCCCATCCTCATTTAAGAGTGTTCTGACGACACTTTCTCCCAGAGGCCCTCCTGCATCACACTCTGTCCACTGCCTACCTCCACCTGTGCTCCCATAATCCTGAGCACATCCCTGTTCATCCCCACCTGGCACATCTCTGCATCACCCCTCTCCCACCCCACCAGGCCAACTACCAAAGCAGAGGGAAGGTCACGCTGGCCCAGCCTCTCCCCGCCAGGCCTCATGTGGGAGCCACGTTCGAGGGCATAGGAGAAGTCGTTTGTCTTCTTGTCTATGTTTTTATTTTTGTTATTGTTGTTGCTATTAATTGAAAGAAGTCAAACTTCTTTTTGTGAGGAGAATCACATTTAATTCTACTATTTTATTTGTTTTCGCAGCTCCCTTTTGGTCCTTTATCCAAATGTAGACATTGTTCCAGAGCTGGCAGCATTGCTGGTAATTACCCTTTAATAGCCATAATATCCCGGGTTCACCGTGGACTCTACCATCCATCCGTCCCCTGACCATCTCTTGCTGCTGGAAATGTAGGTTGTTTCTCGTTATTCTTCTTCTAGATGCTCACTGCAAGATCAATTTCATGTGGATATTTGTTTTTTTTTTCTTTTTAAGTCTGTTGAATTATTTCTTTAGGCTGAGTTCCCAGGAGTGGTATTACTGGGTCAGAGGATATTGACTTCTTATGGCTGTGGCCAAGAACCACTTTCCAGAAGGGTTGGATGATTTATGTGGCAACCAGCTATGTAGGCATGTTTCGGTGTTCTAATTTTGCACTAATTTATGTGTAAAATGAAACCTCGAGGTTGATTTAAGCAGTAATTCTCTGACATAAACCGCATCTTTATCCTGGCCTGGCCAGCTGGTCACCTCCCCGATCCTGGATTGGGAGCCATGGTAAGGAACGCCCCAGTGGTGGTCGCAGAAGACCCTTGACTTAATAACAGTTTTAGCTCACACTTACTGAGCGCTTACCGTGAGTCGGGCACTGCACATTATCTCATTTAATTCTCATAAAATCTCTATGAGGGAGGTGCTATTCTATCCACCTTTTACAAATGAAGAAACCAAGGTTCAGAGAGGTTAAGAAACCAGCCCAAGGTCACACAGCAGTGGTGCCTAAATTTGACATTATCAGTGTCTGGCTCCAGAGCCCTCATTCTTCATCATTAAGTCTACAACCTCAACTACCTTCGGGAGAGTGAGAAAGACAGGTGAGGGCAGTGCCTCTTGCTCGATAGTGCCCTGGGCCATTTCTGCCTTGGCTCACCCGGAGTGATGAGGGCCAGTCCTCAAAGGCTCGTCCTGCTGGCTGGCAAGATAATCAAGAGGCTCTCATGGGAGCTTAGCTGATAACAATAAATAGCAATAACAAGAAGTAACGTTTATTCAGCACTTACTACATATGTATTAGTTTATCCAGTCTTCAGCCCTATGAAGTAGGCTGTACACATTCCCATCTTACAGATAAAAGCAGAGGCTCAGAGAGTCTGGAGAAATCAGAGCCAGGCAACCCCCATCCCTGCTTTGGTTTCCCCTCTGTAAAATGACACAGTGGGCCAGATGCTCCCTAAACACCTTTCAGCTCTAAATATTCTCTGAAATAGGGAGGATTGTGGCATAAAGTTGAGTTCTTGCTTGTGACTTTAGGTTAATCTCTTTGAGCTTCCGTTTTCTTATCCGTAAAAGGGGTGGAAGGATGGGCTAGATTTGACCCAGGCCCTTTGGTCTCTAAATTCTGAGTTCTTGGGCAGATGCCTCCTGATAGGAATTGGGGTGGGAGTTACATATGTGTGCAGCCCTCAGGCCTCCATCCGCCGACTCCCAGACCTCCAGTTCCTCAGGGAAGTCTGCAGATAAACAGAGTGACTTAGAGAACTTACTGGTGCCTTTTCTAAAATCTGTTGGTTGCTTTTACTTTTCTCTTATATTGTGGCCCATTCTGGAAGCTTCTGCTCTGTGGAGGGCTGGTCCTCCTGACCCCACTTCTGTGGCCATGAAGGGGGCCAACATGAGAGGTTCTTTCTGCTCATTGGCCTTTTGTTAGAAGACATGGAACCTCAGGGCCTTCCAGCCACCTCTCCCTGTCACTGGCCTCTCCCCATCTCCAGGTGGGGCACCTGCACTGGGAAGCCCTTAACCCCTACTCCTGCCAGTGAGGCACCTTCACTCTGGCAAGAAATCTGGTATTTTAAGCCCCAGCTCTGGAACCTGCTCCCTGTGGCCTCGGATCTCTCTGATCCTCAGTTTCCCTATCCGTCAAATGGCAGGGCTGGGCAGGACACCCCGAGGACCCCCCGTGCTCTGTCATCCTGTGCCCTTGAGGCCCTTCACCTCTGGCAGGCCTTCCCTCAAGAGAGGAAACCTGTTATTCCAAGCCTGGCAGGAGCTGCTTGGGCGGAAGGCAGGGCCTTCCCTATGGGACTTTTATAAATTTTTTTGAGGTATATCTTACATTCGAGACATGTAAGAGCTTGCATGTCTTACTTATACAAGACACAAACCTTAAGTGCACACCTCGACGAAAATGTATTTATGGAGACACCCATGGAAGCACCACCCAAGAGTCAGAACACTTCCAGTGCCCCAGAAGGCTCCTTGGTGACTGCCAGAGTCCGTACTTCCCCAGAGGTACCACTGTGTCGGCTCCTGTCACCACAGATCAGTTTCATCCATGTTCGAACTTCATTCACTTGGACTCAGACAGCTGTACCCCTTTGTGTCTGGTCTTTTCATTGAACATTATGTCTGGCATTTGGTCATACTGTGTTTGTCAATGGCTCATTTTTCAATGCCGTGTAGCGTTTCCATGTACGGAGATGCCTTCACCGACTTACGCATTCTTCTATGGAGGCACATTTGGGTTGTTTCCGGTTTGGGGTTATTACCGATTAAGCTGCCGTGAACATCTTGTGATGTCTTTCGGTGGCTGTACGCTCTCCTTTCTCCTGGCTGCATCTGCAGGAGTGGGGTGCCCGGGTCCCAGAAGAGGCATATATTTAGCTTTCGGTGGAGCTGCCGAACGCTTTTGCAGGGCGGCAGTGAGCATGTACACGCCCGCCCACGTGTGAATCTTGCCAGCCTTGGTATGGTCATTTTAAAAACGCTCCCCATTCTGGTGGGCGTGCAGTGCTCTCATTGTGGTTTTAATTTGTCTTCCTCCCATGACTCATGATGTTGAGCACCTTTTCTATGCTTATTGCCATTTTGTGAAGTCCCTCCCTGGGGAGAGGTAAGAGGAGGTCAGGGGCTGGCGCTCCGCACCTAGTGAGAATGTAGTGTGATTTTCCCAGGACGTGATCCCCACCTAACCCTGGGGACAAGAACTGTGGCAGCCAACCCAGAGTGGAAGCACTTGTGTGCCTTTGCGCTCTCGTATGACTCAGGGGAAGCTAAGGATCAGAGAAGCTGAGTGGCTTACTGGAGGCCACACAGCACCAGAAGCTGAGCCAAGACCGCAACCAGGATTTTCTGTAAAAATGGCCTGAGGGTGGGGGCCTTGGTCTTTGCTGCAGAAAAATGGCCGGGCTCCGAAGGTGTGTGGGCAGGCAAGGCCTGAGAGGGAATTCTGTGGCCTCACAGTGCAGCCGCTTAAGCAGGAGTGCTTGAAGGGAGAGGCGAGGGGGCCTGGGGTGGGGGTGTCCTATCACTTACCCTGGGGCCTCAGAGCCCAGGAGGGTGTATGAGACAGACCTTCCGAGAGCCTTCTCCTCCTCCCCTGTCCTCGCCCTCACCACACACCTTGACTTGGCACTCTGGTACACAGAGGCCCATCTGTCTTCTGTTCATTACAGCTCCAAATTGGCACTGGGGGCCAGGACTAGAGATCGATCTGGCTCTGCTGCCTGCTCTCCTGACCTTTCCTGCAGGGTTAGGCAGAGACAGAGCAGCTGGGCTGGCTCCTGGGGAGGGACGAGGGGAGCAGGATGGCCCCTCTGAGAGGCCTTCCTTGCGTCACCCCATGCCCCTGCCACCAGGGCAAAGCTGGTGGCTCCTTGTTGGTGCTCTTGCTGTCACAGCAAGACAAGTCTGCCTCCAGCTGAGCACACCTTATTCACCTCTGGAGACGCAGCACCTGGCACTTGTAAGAGGCTGCAGGGCTGAGAGCATCCTCTGTGCCGGCCTGTCCTACGGGCCTTAACAATAGTCCCACAGGAACTAATGCACTATTACCATCCCCATTTCTCGGATGAAGAAACAGAGGTGCAGAGAGGTTAAGAATCTCGCCTTGGTCACTCAGCTGGGATTTCGGTCTTGGCGTCTGGCTCCAGGGCCTGCGCCCACATGGTTCCTATTCGCCGTGCCTTCCTGCCTCTCAGTAACAACAAATGACAATAATAATATTGGTTATGGCCATTTGTCAGCTACTTATTATATGACAAACTTCACATTTGTTCTTTTGCTTTGTCATTACTTTTATCCCAAAATGTAGATACTAGTGTTATCCCAATTTTACAGTTGAGGAAACTGAAGGTTACGAGACTTGAACACTTTGCCCAGGGCCACAGATTTAGTAGGTGGGGAGCCTAGAAACGACACGGGCCTGTCTAACATGAGAGTCATGCCTGTACCCATGGTATTGTGTGGCCACGGTACAGTTGACGAATGGATGGATGGATGGATGGATGGATGGATGGATGGATGAATGAATGAGTACTCTGCAGTCCCTCCAGAGAAACCCTCTTTCCTTCTTCCTTGGAGCATCTTAGCTCAGGCGTCAGGGAAGCTGCCATCTGGAGGGTGAGCAGTCACTGGCCAGAGAAGGTGGGGTGGGAGGGGGAAGAGTGTTCTTGGCAGAAGGAACAGCACAAGCAGGGGCCCTAGGGTGAGAGGCATCTGGGGCAGCTGGGGACTTTCAGTGGGAATGAAGTGTAGCCTGCAGGGTGGGTAATGAGAGCTGAGATCTGGAGGGAGGGGGACTATTGAAGGATTTTAAACAACGTGGCTGGATTTGCAGTTAGGCGGCTGCTTCTGGCTGCTGTCTGGAGAAGGGCCAGGCTAGGAGCCCAGGGGATGGTGGTGGCCTGGACTAGGGAGAGGCAAAGGGGCCAAGTGAGGCTATGGTTAAGATTCAGGCTTAGGTTCTACCCTCGGAGACTCTGCTTTTCAATTTTTTTCCCATTTTTTAAAGAAAATCATGGTGAAGGTTCTCAGACATACACAGAGGTATAGAGAATACCATTCAGGTCCCCACCCAGGCTCCAGAACCAGAACGTTGGCGACCGGCTGCTGTGCCTCCGAGCCTCCCCACTCAGCCCCCAGAGAGGGTCACCGCTGTCCTGCCTTCGCCTTTCTCTCTCCATTCATTTCTTTGTGCTTTTACAAATATGTGATCTAGTTTTGAATCTTTGAAACTTTATTTAAATGGAACCTAACTGTTCTTCTGTTACTTCTCTCTCTATATATAATGATTGAACAAAAAGATTAATGTTGGAGGTGGAGAATGGTTGGCCTCTTTGGGAGATTTTTAAGTAGTATTAGTGATAATGATAATTACCGACACTTACGTAGCACGACATGTACCAACTTCACTACCAGGGCCTTATATCTATTAACGCGTTTAATTTTCACTACAATGTGATGAGATATTATTGTTGTACCCTTCTTGCTGATAGGGAAACTGACCCACTGCAGCTTTACATAACAAGGTCACTGGGCTGGTGGAGCCAGAGCGTGGGCCCGGGTAGGCTCACACGGCACGTGAGGGATGACCAGATGGGGGAGGTGAGGAGACCTGACCCACACCAGGCCTGTTCTCTTCCCATACTGCCCTGCCGCCCCTGGAGCTGGACCTCATGCTGTCCTGGTCCAGGGTAAGCTGTGCAGAGGGTAAGTCTCTGGCCCTGAAGCCACCACCTTCCTTCTGCTCCCCAAAGGAACGGAGCAGTCCCCACCTAGGGACAAGGCGGTTGGGTCATCCACACATCCTCCTAGCCTCTGAGCCACTTCGCACACACAGGTCCTTTCTATCCAGGCCCTTCTGTGAAGCTGCCCCAAACCGCGGCCTGACAGAGCCTGACAGACCCTCCCATCCTTCTCGTGGCTGTGAGGTAGTCTTCTGCTGGCCCTCGAGGCAGGCAGGGCAGCCGGCACTCTGCCCTCTTGACCCAGACTGTCAGGATAGGATGGAAGAATGAGAACAGGTTCTGGAATCAGAAGGGTCTGGCTGGGGTTCTGGCTTTGCCACTTTGCAACTGTGTGACCTTAGGCAGGTGACTTCACCTCTCTGAGCTTCGGTTCCCTCATCTATAAAGTGGGCCTCCTACCCAGGTTGTCAACAGGGGCTGTGGCATGTTTTCACAGTGCTTCCTTGGTGCAGAACCTGGCACACAGCCTGACAATGACGACAGCTGCCGTTAGCATTCTTATTACTAGTGCTAATGAGCCCAGCATGTTGGCACTGAGCTGGACTAGAACCCTGGGCTCTGGCTCAGGCCCTATACACTTACACCAAAGCCCACCCCAGACTCTCAGCACAACAGACTGTGGGTTCCGAGCCCCCATCTTCCTGCTGCATCAAGACCCGAGTGGGGGCGATGATGGCATCATCCTGCCCCCCACCATCTTGGGCTAAGGGCCCACTTGGCATCAGGCTGGGAGCCCACGCAGCACAGCCCGCGCCTGAAGCAGATGGGAAAGTTGGGGTGGGGGCCAGTCATGTTCTTCTGATTCAGACACTGGGGTGGGGAGGGGGCCACACACGATCCGGTGAGCCCACCTCCTCCCTGGCCTTCCTGTTGGTGGCAGAGCTGGTGGCTGTGACAAAAGAACAGCTTGTATACCCACCTCCCTCAGCCTGCACGGTTTCTCCTGGAAACGTGTCTGTGTAAATAGCACTCCACGCCGGTTCCTCCCTGGCAGGTCTTCCTCCCTCTGAGGGAGGAAGGAGAACTCTTCGCTGGAGAGAGGCGGCTTTGGCTCCAGAGGTGTCAGCTTTGCCCAGCCCCATCAACACAGAAAATACAAAAGGACTCAGGCCTCGGTTTCCCCATCTGTGAAATGGGGACATTAAGAGTAGTACCAACCAAAATGAGTGGCTTTGAGGATTCATGAGTAAATACGTGTAAAGTGCCAAGGATGGGCTTGGCACGTTGTCTCATTCAAATGTGTGCCCTTCATGCCAAGCCTGGCATAGTGGAAGGAGGGAAACTGAGGACAGATGGTGCCAGGGCAGAGGAGACCCAGCCACGACCCTTCTGGCACTGAGGCGAATGCACTCGGAGCTAATCGCCTCAGCCCACAGTTTCCTGGAAGTCCAGCCACCTCAAAATGCAGTGGGTGGCAGGCCCTGTCGCTCCATGGGCTGCCGTGGTCAAGAGCGGGTTCTGGAGGTGAAGAGCTCCCCATCGGCTAATGTAGTCAAGGCTCACAGTTTACATTCTGCTTTTACAGTCCATGAGGCCTCGACTTCAACTCTTCCATCCTTGCCTCCGTCCTGGGGATGGCCAGAGCGGGGCCAGTTGTGTCCATTTACAGAAGGCTTTGTTTTTAGCCACAGCAGAGTCAGGATTCCTAGGACCCTGGGGAGTTAGAAAGAGCCTTCCAGATAGTGAAGGTTAGTGTAACAGGGGTGAGGCCGCATGTCTGTGGGGCCAGCTTTGGGCTGGGCTCTTCGAGGTTAGCCCAGCTACCCCCACTCTCGGGATGAAGTGGCAGAATGGAGTATCAGCCCCTCCAGCCCTTCAGTTCCAGGTCATGTCACTATCCGTAGTGACATCTCCCTTCCCTCAGGTGCTGAGTGTGGCAGTGACACTCTGCCTATACTACCCTCTCCGCCTCCCAGCAC
Source organism: Pteropus vampyrus (assembly GCF_000151845.1). NCBI lineage: Eukaryota > Metazoa > Chordata > Mammalia > Chiroptera > Pteropodidae > Pteropus > Pteropus vampyrus. Next base: position 11,624,160 of record NW_011888797.1, on the reverse strand, counting down.
TTTGAGGCAGGGGACACATTTATCCCCTCATCATATGGCTAGAAAACAGGTTCAGAGAGATTAAGGGACCTCTCCAATGTCACCCAGCAAATGACCAGCAAGGCCAGGCCTAGGCAAATCGATGAGGCTGAGGAGGGGTCTTCTATACTTGCCCTCAGCCCTCAGGGCCATCCATGTGAGACACAGGGTACTCAGGAAATGTTAGGCTGTGCCCTCAGTTTTCTGCTTTGCCCTCAGCTGTCTCTTCAGCACCCGGCCAGGGCCCAGCCTACCGCAGGTGCTCACTGAGTATTTGCTCAGTGAAGGAATCGGAATTCATTGAGCTCAGGTCTGGGGCTAAGCCTGGGGGCAGAGTCCAGGGAAGGCTGAGTGGAACTGCCGGGCCCCTGGGGAGAGAGGAAGGTCTAATTTGAGTCCTGGAAGCTTATTGAATTATTAATTTCCCCTGACATGTCTGCCAGAGACTGTCGCTTCCCAGTGTCTGAACCTGTGACCTCCCCGGCCCTCCTCTCTCCTCCAGCAGGGGACAGGGAAGGAGAGGCCACCTGGGCTTCTGGCCCAGTTCTCCTGCCCGCTGGGGTCTTAGGCAGAAGGTGGTGACTCTAAACCATTTTGTCTTCATCCTGGGCAGGATCAGGGTGTCAGAGATCACCTAATCATTCCCACAAACCTTCTAGACAGGTATAATTGTCCCACGTTGCACACGAGGAACCAGGGGTTCAGAGAGGTAGAGGCATTGCTAAGGGTCACACAGCAGGTTAGTTCTCAAGCTGGATTTGAACCCTGGGCTATCTGACTCCAGTGTCTGTGATGCTCCCCTGGATGGCTACCCTACTGGAGCCCTACTCCAGAAGCCTCTGAGTCTGCCAAGTGCCCACACAGGGCCTTGCACCATCGTAAAGAAGCTTGGTGAGCAAAGACTAAGACAGTTCCCTGCATCGAGGACCAGTCAGTGTACAACCTTCCGGTTACGAAGGACTCAGCTGTGGTTCAGAACTCTGACTGTAGGTCGGAACCACCCAGGGAGTGTTTCTAGCGCTCCACTGCCAGTTGCCCACCCCGCCGTAGGCTGAGATGTCCTCAAGGGCAGGAGCCAGCCTGCTTTCAGCTCACCATCGTGCACCAGACTGACCTTGGTCAAGCTGGATTTGAAGCCTGAGCTAACTGACTCTGTGATCTTAATTAACCACATGCTTCTGGATACCCAGCACACATTCATTGCCTGAAGCTGGTATTGCCAGCCCCACTTTGCATATGGGGAAGCTAAGGCTCACCTGGGGGGTTGGGAGGTTTCTGAGCCCTGTGTCCCTCTCTTTCCTCCCTCTGAGTGACCTCGCATGCCTCTTTCTCTACCCTGTGAACAGCAGGAGCTCCCAGCCCGTGTGAACTTCTCAGCTGCCCCTGCCCCTGCCCCTGCGGTGCCCACCGCCCTGCATTCCAAGATGGATGAGCTGGAGGGGCAGCTGCTGGCCAAGGTGCTGGCACTGGAGAAGGAGCGTGTGGCCCTCAGTCACAGCAGCCACCAGCAGCGGCAGGAGGTGGAGAAGGAGCTGGATGCCCTGCAGGGCCGCATAGCAGAACTGGAGCATGGTGGGTCCTGGGCCCCGCAGAGGGCATAACAGGTGAAGTCTCAGTCCTCAGATGGGTCCTCAGGATGGCAGATAAACTGGAAAAACCTTTTCATGCTCTCCAGAGGCTAAAGCTAAAATGGTGGGGAGGAGGCTACAAAACACAAAAGGGAAAGACTAGCTGGGGACGATCATTATCATTATTAACAGTTAGTATTTTCTGGCACTTTTTAGACTGGGAGTGGGATAAGTACTTGATACATCAGCTGGTTTAATCTTCACAAACCACACAGGGATGGTATTGTTATTATCTCCATTTATAGATGAGGAAACTAAACCTCAGAGAGGTCGAATGACTTACCCAGAGTCCCTCAGCCAGTAAGTAGTGGATCTAGACTTCACATAGCAGGTCCTCAGGGACTAGTAGCCTCATTCAGGAGTGTGCCCTGCCCACCCCACCCTCATCAGTTTCCACTGACCCCCACTGTGTCCCCCTTGTCCACCCTCCTTAGGCTCCTCGGCCTACAGCCCCCCTGACGCCTTCAAGATCAGCATCCCCATCCGCAACAACTACATGTATGCCCGCGTGCGGAAGGCTCTGCCTGAGCTCTACGCCTTCACCATCTGCATGTGGCTGCGGTCCAGGTCGGGGGGCACTGGCCAGGGCACCCCCTTCTCCTACTCAGTGCCAGGACAGGCCAATGAGATTGTGCTGCTGGAGGCGGGCCATGACCCCATGGAGCTGCTGATCAACGACAAGGTCAGTGGGGGCGGGCAGAGTGGGGGGGATGGGGGCAGGGGTCGCCCTTTTGGGAGCACCGCACTGCACTGGGCCCCACACCTATGGGACCTTTCAGTTCTCCCACTCAGGGTATTCAGCACACATGCCAAGCCTCCCGCATGCCAGGTTGGGTTTGGGGAATACAAAGACAAACTGGACCTGGGGCTGGCTGGAGGCGGGGCTCATGTCCAAGAGAGACCGTGAGTGTGGTGTACCCATTTACAGGGGAGACACGTGAGGCTCACAGTGACCCAGCTCTAGGAGCAGGGCTAGAAGTGTCTGTCCTGGGGGCCCTGCTCATTCTCCTGGAGAAAGAGAGAGGTCCAAGGACCTACTTATAGAGGGGCCCCTCCCAGAACCCACCGGAACCCTGCTCAGCAGGAGGTGCTTTTAATAGGTGTCCTGGAGGCGGGGGAAGGAGATGGGCCCGGGGGCAGTGAATTTCTCTTGTGATGCAATATATCCTAAGAAGACCTAAGAAGCTAAACTATATCTATATCCTGCTACCCTGTTCTCTTCATACACCCCCTGGCTGCTGTCCTTGGCTCTGCGGAAGCTCAGCACTCAGGTCTTAGAAAAAATTCAGCACCATGGACAGGGCACAAAGCAGCTCGATTCCAGGAACCTCTGGAGCTCTCTTGACCATCAACCTCACAGGCTACTCACAGTTTCCTTTGTATTCCGACTTCTCAGCCTTTGCTCCTGTTGTACCCTTTACTTAGTTTGCCTTGCAATGAAATGGTCCAAGTCCATTATCTTTCCAGATGTATTTAGTCTCCATGTCGTCCATTCCCACAGGCCTTTATTGTCCTCTGGGTCTTTATCGTCTATGTACCTTCCAAATGGCCCCTGTGTTATTTTGTCTTGTAATATGGCCTCCCGTGCAGACTCAGCTCATTTACAGCTAATACCAGATTCGTATCCCCAGTGCCCAGAGCAAGACCTGGCACCAAGTGGGCCTCAGAGAACGTTGTGTTAAATCGTGATGTCAGAGAACTTAAGAGATGAAAGAGCCCTTCGGGAGCCCCAAATCCACAGGCAGCAAGTACCTTTCATCTCCCAGGCCAACTCTAATCCATCGGCAGTGGCTTCCGGGAGCACCGGGATGAGAAACATTCTGAGGCTGAGTCTAGGCTCATGATTGATTAGCCATGTCTGCCTTTGGTGGGGGGAGGGGCAAAGGTGGCTGCATATTTGCCATCCCTTCCTGACCTCACTGTGCAGATGAGGAAACCAAGGCCAAGGAGGAAAGGGCAGCCTCCCCAGGGTCCTACAGGGGCTTGGTTCCTGGCCTCTGAGTCCAAGGCTTGATCCCCCGCCACCTGTACGTCTCATGCCCAGCTGTATGCCAGGCACTGTGTGAGGTGTTCAGGAGGTGAGACTGGGGATGTGGCTTCAGCCCCACACGAGCCAACAGGCCTCTTAGAGAGTAAATAAACTATTTGGAAACAATTGAAAAACAACACTGACTAGTCCCTTCCGATCTGAGTGAATCTGCCAGGTTAGGTCATGGGGAAAGAGGAAAGAGTGATGGGAAAGAACCCTAGGCTGAGAAGAAGGGGAAGGTCAAGCCTTCGGTCAGTCCCTGGAAAGAAGGACATGGGTCTCCTGGTCCCCCCACCTCACTGCTCCAGCCTGGGCCTTGTGACATCTGACTTGGGGCTGGGGAACCTGTGTCTAGGTGGCCCAGCTGCCCCTGAGCCTGAAGGACAATGGCTGGCACCATATCTGCATCGCTTGGACCACAAGGGATGGCCTGTGGTCTGCCTACCAGGATGGGGAGCTGCAAGGCTCCGGTGAGAACCTAGCCGCCTGGCACCCCATCAAGCCTCATGGAATCCTTATCCTGGGCCAAGAGCAGGTAAGGCTCAAGGCAATATTGGGGCTTGAGGCCCAGGTAGATGTCCCACCCACCCAGGGCCCCTGAGGAGGAGGAGCTAGGTGGAGACCTTGAAAGCACAGCAGAGATCACTCAGTCTGACCCAGCCATTCTGCAGATGGTCGGGCAGACTGAGGCCCAGAGAGAACAGGGACCTGCCCAAGCGGCTAGAACTCGGTGGCGGGCTAGAACCACGGGGGCGGGGCTTCCTCTGGGACTACAGATGTGGGGGGCCTGACTCTGAGTCTAACTGCCTGTCTTTTCTGCTCTCTTCCTCCATGTCTCTCCCTTCTCTCTGCTTTCTTGGCTCAGGATACCCTGGGTGGCCGGTTTGATGCCACCCAGGCCTTCGTGGGTGACATTGCCCAGTTTAACCTGTGGGACCATGCTCTAACACCTGCCCAGGTCCTGGGCATTGCCAACTGTACTGGGCTGCTGCTGGGCAACGTCCTCCCCTGGGAAGACAAGCTGGTGGAGGCCTTTGGGGGTGCAACGAAGGCTGCCTTTGATGTCTGCAAGGGGAGGGCTAAGGCATGAGGGCCCCTCCCTTGCCTGCCAATTTTGGGACCTTATAGGAGGCTGGACATATGCCCTCCTCAGCTTACCTACATACTGGCCTCCCCTCCTGTCCCACTCCTGGCCATGCCTCTCATTTCCCCCACCTATACCCACACTTCCAGAATGTTCTGCCCTGTGATGGCTGTCCCTTGATCTCATTTCGATGGGGACAAGCAGCTCAAGTCAACAGGTCAAGCAAGCCTAGGGTGAGTCCAAGGCCTGGCAGGGGTGGGTACCAGAGCCTGTGGCTCTGCCCACCCTCCTGGCATTATGCCAGAGCCATCTCTTACCCACACTACACCCTGTTCCATCAACCACATCTGATTCCACTGATCTCAGTGGCATCCGCCATGGGGGTGTTATGGGCGAAGGCCCACTGTCTCAGTGGCAGGGGTGGCCATCCACCCCTTGTCCCCCATGCAACAGGCTTGGCTCCTTCCCCTCAGGGCCACAACAGGCTGTAGAGCTCTACCCGCAGTTGAGAAGGGGATGACAGAGACAGAGGAGACTCAGACTCACCCCTCCTCCATCTTTCCACCAGCTGACAGTCAAGGGCAGCAGAATCCTGATGGAGCCTCTCCCCCACAGCCCCACCCCACCCGCACCCACACCCACACCCTCTCTCTTCCTCCTCTTTTCGCGTTTCTTTGTGTGAAGTGGGTTGACTGTTGGTTCTGTGCCTGTCCCAGCCCCATCTCCATTTCCAGGCCATTCCCTTCCTTCCCAGCTCTGGCCTGGAGGGTTAGGGACCAAGACCCCAGGAGGCCAAAGGGCCATAGTCACCCCTTGTACCCATCCACAGCTGTGCCCACTGTTAGCATGGTCGCCTCTGTGGCCAAGACAGGGCCTGGGCCTCTTCAGCTGAGTTAGGAGCATCATGAGGCAGAGACACTGTGCCATAGGAGACCCAGACTCTGGCAAAGCCACATTACCTAGCCCCTCTGCATGGCCCTGCAGCCTCTGTGGAGGGAAGGAAGGAAGAAGCCCAGTGAGCAGGGAGAAGCATGGAATGGTACACAGCACTGCTGGACGAGAAGCGGGAGCCCTTGGTTCCTAGCTAGATCTGCCGTGTGGCTTTCTGTAAGTCCCTGCCCTCTCTCTGGGCTGGCCTCTCTCATTTGTGAGCTGAGGCCCTTGCTTTGGTTGTTTCTGAGCTCTCCAGATCAAACGTGAGATGGTCTGTGATTTCAGGTGGATAGGGTAGGGCAAGCTGGAGAACTTTCCTGGTTGAACAAGGAGCCTGGGACTGGACAGCAGATGGGATCTGGCTAGGCATGGGCCAGGGTCAGCAGCTGGCTCCAGAGAGTCAAAGGCAAGGGCAAAGGGCAAGGCAGCCCAACCTCATGTGCAGGTTGTAAAAGTCAGCTCTTCTGGATCCCCCTGCCTGGCACCCTTGCCTGTCTGAGAGTGTCTCAAAGGCTGGTGGCTTCCTGGTCCCCACACTTGAGTCCTCACCAGCTTCCCTAAGAGAGTGGAAGAATATCAGAGCTGAGAAAGCCACCCAGTCTGACCCCTTACTTGTACAGCTAGGGAAGAGCACAGAGAGGGCGAGTGACTTGCACAGGATCACACAGCACAATGGGACAGAACCAGGACTAAAACCCAAGACTCTGACGCCCCCTTCAGTGCTCTTCCCCCCCACACCATACTGCCTGCTTTTGAGGGTCTTTGAGTCCAGCCCGCACCTAGAAGATGGACATTCGAGAGGTCAGAATGCTTTCCAACATGACCACTGGAACATCCTCCTTTATGAAACACACATTTTGGCATCTCTGTCTCCTGGGAGGTGTGATTCCCCAGGCACGCTGGCAGGAATGGAGCGCTGAGAACACAGGTGTCCCTCCCCTGCCAATCACCTACCAGGTGTCCAGGCAGCTGCAGGCTACCGAACTCAGTGGGCACGGGTGCCTTTTGCTCGCCTTTGTGTTTCCTGCCTCCGCCCCCCAGGCCATTTAATCTGTGGCATGGCGTGAGCGCTGGGCCCAGTGCCCTGGAGGCTCCTCTGAGACTGCCACCTCCAGCCATGAGATCCTCATTTCCATTTCAAGAGCACAAGTAGACTTTTCAGCACCTCCGGCCCAGCTCCCCCTAGAAGAACCTAGAAGAAGGAGCGATGGCGTGCTTCCGCCAGAACCTGCTGAGATCTAGGTTGCCCTGGTAACAGCCAATGACATCAGCCCAAGTGCTGGGTCAAACATCTCATAGTGACATATGCTGTTGCTGAGGTGATGGCAGAATTTGGAACTTAGATTTCAGGGACACTGGACACTGAGCTTTATTGGGTTTCTATTTTGGGTTTTAAGGAAGCAGCTTTTGTGGAGGCCTTGGGGGAAAGAATGAGTCTTAGGAGAGAGGTGACAGGACTTGCTGGATCGCTTGAGCCTACTCAGAGGCATCATCTCAAACCCTTTACACTTTGTCATGGTGATGATAAGACTCCTGACGTCTGTGCTGAGTGACCCTGGTCAGCCCTCCAGAGGGAACAGGAACGAATGGAGATGTTGGGGTGCAGACTCTTGAGTCTGGACCTTTGGTGAGTGGTCTGGATCCCCATTTCCAGTCCAGGAAAAGCCCCAAAGTCCCCACCTCCCCTTCATACATTTGCCGAGTGCCTGCCGTTCGGACTCCAGCTTTGATCTTCAGCTGCTCCCAGGCACAGCCAAGAAGACACGGAGGAGGATCTAGAAACGGTGCTCGATTGTGTCCCCGAGCTGCTCTTGTCTGATAGTGACGCTGGAGCCTGTGTTCGTTACAACCTTTTTAAGTGTCAGGCACTGTGCTGAGCACCTCATGACGTCATCTTGTTTATCTTTGCAACACAGTTATAAGCTAGGACTATTCTTAGCCCCATCGTACATATACATAAAGAAACTAGGGCACAGAGAGGTTAAGTAACCTGCCCCGTGTCAATCAGCCATCAAGTGATGGAGCCCAGAGTTCAAACCGAGGAAGATTACATTGAGGGCCCACCCCTCAGCCCAAGGGGACAGTCACCCCCACGTTGTGGAGTGGGATTTGGGCATCTTCGGTCCTAACGTTTGGGGCTGAAGGAATGTGTCTGACCCCATTCACCACCCACAGAACAGGAGGCATGACATGGGCCATCCCCAGGCGAAGGGTCCCCTTGGGCAAGGCTGTGGGAGGGGTCTCAGTCTCGTCAGGGAAAGCTTCCCTCTGCAGTGCACCCACTGCTTCAGCCCTTCTCTACTGGCTGGAGTTTCCAGAAGGGCTGAAACAGAAGGTGGACTGTGTCCCAAGAGCCCCAGGCAGGGGAGGGAAGGACATATTTCTTAGACTCCTGCTTTGGGCCAAGCCCTGTGCGGGTGCTTCACAGCTCTTCTCTGCCGATTCCCCACCTTTGTGACATGTTTTGCCCCCAATCAACCTCCCAACGGGACAGATCACCTTGCCACAATGGTGCATGACCCCGGACCACAGATTTATACAGAAGGGCTCGTAGCGGGGGTCAGAGCCCTCATTATACAGAGAGGATGCCAGGGCCCACGGAACCACCTGGCCGGGTCACCAGGAGACCCGCCCCCAGCTTTCTGACTCTGTGTCCAGTGCTCTCTCCACGATGCAGTGGCCCCGCCCTCTCCAGAACTGGGTCCCTTCTTTTCTGTTTCCCTGAACCAGTGGCCCGAACCAGGGCCCCCCTCCAAGAGATGGGATCATTTCTTCACCCTCTTTGTCCCGGTCGCCTGCAGGCCCAAACCCCACCTCCTCCATGACCCCTGACCTCTGATCCTGCTGGGTGGAGATGGGGCTCACGTGGGCCCAGGCTGAGCAGTGAGTGAGCATGTCGGGCAGTTGGACACTGTGAAATGGGTACACCCTACTGGCGACTCTGCCTTCCCTCCTCCTGGCCTGATTTTGTACATAAAGTGACATGAGATGCAGTGTGTGTGTGTGTGTGTGTGTGCGTGTGTGTGTGTGTGTGAGTGATATGTCATGGATTTTGTTACTTTTTGTTTTTGTAAACTTGAATGTCCAAAATAAACATGATGTTTACTCTGAGGATCTCCTTGCAAGACTTGGGGTACCCCGGGAGGTGCCAGGCAGGGAGGAGGAGGCTGCGTGGTGCAGGGCAGTAGGCAAAGTTTTTGTAAACTTGAATGTCCAAAATAAACATGATGTTTACTCTGAGGATCTCCTTGCAAGACTTGGGGTACCCCGGGAGGTGCCAGGCAGGGAGGAGGAGGCTGCGTGGTGCAGGGCAGTAGGCAAAGCCAGAGGAGGTGCCGCCTTGGTGCCCCAAAGCTTCAGCGAACCCTTCCTATCCCTCCAACCTGACAGGCTCTGCCAGGCCCCGGATGCAGACGCACCCCATTTCCCAGGATCTTTGCAGGAAGGATGTAAATAAAGAACATAAGTCCCATGTGGAAAGTGTCCCAGTTCTGATAACTGAGCTTTGGCCTCATTCCTAACACCTCATCCCCACCTCGTGCCCCAGTTCTGGGAACCAGGTCCCTGACTTGTTCCCTGAGATCCAATCTTCCTAAGTCACTCGCCTGAACCCCCGGAACGGTGCCTCCCTTGGAGTCCTGGGGAGATGGGGGAGGGGAGAGAAAGGGGCCTGGTATATTTCAACCTGTCCCCTCCCCATGGTCTACCTGGACACCTCTGACTCGCTTGGCCTCTAGACCGGACTCTTGACAGTCCCCCACCCACTCGTCCAGTGCCCACCCATCCTTAGGAGGCCTTGATTTAGTCCCCAGCCCTCCCTGTCCACACGACCTCTGCCTGTCTGTTCCATCAATAGTGTCACTGCTCTTAGTTGGACCTTGTCTTCAGATGGTCCCTGTGAAATGCCAGGGGTCCAGTCGGATCGAGGGGTCACACCAGCAGGACAAGCCTTCTCAGATGTGTCCAAAACTTTCCACCTTCCAGCAAGAGTGAATTCACCCCACGAGGACCAGGGGCTCTCGGTGGAAGTAGCGCTTAACACAAGAAAACCATATTTGAAGTCTACCGAGTCGCCTGAAAAACCCATGTGCTTTCTTCATTTTACTCCAGGTTGAATCCAGATTTGTTTTAAAATATTGTTTAATTGCTTACCACTGAGCAAAATTAAGCTGCAGGCAGCTTCACCTTATTTATCCTCTCTAGCACTGATTTACTACAAACACCCTCCCTCCGTCCCCCTCAGCTGGTTCTATCCCACTATCCCACTGTCCATCCACCTGCTTCCTGCCAGCACCTGCCCAGCTGAACGCCGATGCAGAAAAGCACATGTGACGTGTGTGGACTCTCGTTTTGAATTCATGGCCGGAGATCTCCAGGGGACGCTTTTCTCTCTGCCTTGTGATCTGAGCCCACTTTCCGTACGTGAGGGCTTACTCTCCAAAATAGCTAAAAATCAGACCCTCTCTCTCCTCAAACCTCTTACAGCCTTCTACCCCATCTCCGCCTTCCAGTGTGACCAGACTTCATAGTCCGCTGAGGAAACAAAGTGGTTACGACCTCATCACCAAGTCTGTCTGTAAACCTGCACTGTCTCCGCATTCTCTGGTCTCCCTCCTGAAACTTGGAGTGAACTGTCCCTGCTTCTGTCAGAGGCCCCACCATACCCCTCATCTTCTCAAGATCGTCTCTCCTGAATCACTAGCATCTTCTTGACCCCTTTATCGTTCCAACAGGCATGCAAATTTGCCTTTGTATTTCCTCAGTCAAAATCTCCCACCCTGAGCCAACATCCTCCTCCAGCTATCGTCCACTCCTTTGCTCCTTTCACTGCAAGACTTCTTGAGAAAGCAGGTTTGTGGGAATCCCCAAGACCACTCTCAGAGACTGATGATTCACTAGAAGGACTCAGAGCTGTTATACTCCTAGTTACAGTTCGTTACATTGAAAAGATACAGATTGAAAGAAGCAAAGGAAAAGCACATAGTGCAGAGTCCAGGAGATACTCCAGGAGACACTAGGAGCAGGAGCGAGCTGCCAGCTGTTTCTCCCCGGTGCGGTCCTACGGGCAGTGCTTCACTCTCCCAGCAAGGATGTGCGACATATACAGAACACTGTCAGCCAGGGAAGCTCGCCTGAGCCTTGGTCTCCAGGGTTTGTACTGGAGTTCAGTCACACGGGCATTTTACACCTGCATGAGTGACCTTAATTTCTCAGTTCCCATCAGAGGCAGAACTGATACAGCATGACCCAGGGCCCTAGGCAAATAAAAATAGGCATTTTCTCTATATCACTGTGTTAGCATAAACTCTCTGACGTGGCCCAAGGTATACAAAGACACTCTCATCAGGAAGGATATTCCAGGGGCTCAGAGCTTATTTACCAGGCACTGGTCAAGTCTCAGTCCTTTCTTCAGAACGTGCAGGGTTTGAGTACCCCAAGCACATGGAGTTAACCCTTTACTGCACACCGGGCCTATAGACTTCGTCGCTACTTCCTCCCTCTCGTTCACTCCTTGGCCAGTTCCCACACGGCTGCTGTCCCCACCACTCCACTGAGATCACTCTTGTCAAGGCCAACAATGACCTTTATGTTACAAAACTCATGAAACCTCATGGCCAGGCCTCTGTCCTCATGTGGGGTGAGCTCCCAGCTGCATTCGACACATAGTTAACCTCCCTCCTTGAAAGATTCTCTTCTCTTGTCTCCCAAAACACACCTTCTCCGGGCTTTCCCTCTCCCTCAGTGGTTCTCAAACTTTAGCCGGCACCACAATCATCTTATTATATTAATGTTGTACTATAGTTTTGCAAGATGTTACCATTGGGGGTAACTGGATAAAGGGCACATGAGATTGCTCTGTGTTATTTCTTACAACTGAACATGAATCCATAATTATCTCAAAATTAAAAATCTAATTTTAAAAAGATCTCCCTTGGAGATCCATATAGGGGCGTTATAAGACACAGACTTGAAAATAATTATGGTTAATGTATTCCAGAATTTAGATAACAAACAGAATTTCAACAGAGAACTGTAGACTAGGAAAACCATCAAATGAAAATTCCAGAACTGAAAAATACATTAACTGAACTTGTGGTTTCCATAAATAGGTTTAACAGAAGATTAGACACAGCTGAAGAAGGAATTTATGAACTCTGTTAGACAGACCAGAAGAAATGATCCAGAATAAAGAATGAGGGAAAAGAACAGAAAGTGCAGGGAAAAAAACCATAAGATTAATATGGGACATAATGAAAAGGTCTAATATGTAAGGATCCCCAGAAGAAGTAGAGAGAACAAATAGGGCAGAAACAATGTCTGAAAAAAAAGAAAGAAAATGTCTGAGAATTTTCCAAAAACCATTGAAAGACATTAAGTCACATATTCAAAAATCTCAGGTAACTTCGAATATGAGAAATGAAAACACACACACGCACACACACACACACACACACACACACACACACACACACACTACTAGGCCTTTGATAGTGAAACAGCTGTAAATTAAAGACAAAGAAAAAAAATCTCAAAGTCCCAAAGAAAAAAAGATGTATTACTTTCCAGGAAGCAATGACAAGTTAACTTCTCAGTAGAAGGAATGGAAGAAGGAAGGTAATAAAATAACATCTTCAGAGTGCTAAAAGGAAATGACTAACACTGGAGAATTCTATATTCATTGAAAACTCCTCAAAGATGAAGATGAAATAAGGATAATTTTGACAAAGAAAAAAACAATATCCATCACCAATGGTTTTCGTCACCAACATAGCTTCTCTAAAGAACAGACTGAAGGGAATTCTTTAGGAGGAGGGAAAATGGTCCTGAAAGGAACCATGGAAATTCCAAACGAAGAACAACAGAAAGGGTTAATATGGGGATACATATAACTTAATATTGATTGAAAAAAATAATAACAATTGTGAAGTTTAAAATTCACGACAACAACGGAATAAAAAGGTGGAAGAGGTTAAATGCAGTTAAAATTTTCTAAGGTCCTGGCATGGTCCTGGTAGTAGTAAAAGCATTAATTTTACATTCAACTTTAATAAGTCTAGGATCAATATTATATTTTCCTAAGGTAATCACTGAAAGGATTGTAAAAGACTATGTAACCAACAAGCTACTATAGGAGAAAATAATGGAATAATAAAACTAATTCAAAAAAAGCCCAAAAAAATAAGGAAGAAGAGGGAGCACAGAAAGGGTAGGATAAAGAGAAAATAGTAAGTTGATTGATTTAAACCTAAATTTAATTACATTAAATATAAAAAGATAAATATTCCAATTAAAATATTAACATTGTCAACTGGATTTAAAAAGAATTATATAGAAAGGTAAAATTTAAAGGATGGAAAACTATATGCGATGCAAGCACTAATTTGCAGAAAGCTGGTGTAGCTACACTTATTCCAAAGTAGACTTTAAGACAAGAAGCACTGTCAGAGATAAAAAGGACATTTCATGATGATAATTAATCTCTTAAGAAGATATAACAGTTATCAGTTTGTGTGCCTGTATTAACACAACTTCATAATATATAAAGTAAAAACTGACAGAACCAAAAGGAAAAATTGATAAATCCACAATCGTAGTGGAGTGTTGTAACACATCTCTCTCAATAACTTCTAAAAATCACAGACTAAAATTTCAGTGTGAATATAGAAAATTTGAACAAAATGATTTACAAACTTAACCTAAGACAGCAACTACAAAATAGATATTCTTTTCAACCACATGTGAAAAATTCACCCACGCTGACTACGGTAGGCAGAATAATGGCCCCCCCAAAGATGTCTAGATCCTGACCCTGCAGAACCCGGGAATTTATTGTCACATGGCAAAGAGAACTAATGTTGCTAATCAGATGACTGTGAGATAAGAGTAACTTGGATTATCTGCGTAGACCCAAGGTAACCACAAGGGTCTTTAGATGTGGAAGAGGAAGATTGAAGAGTCAGTGTCAGAGCCATGCCGGAAAAGGGAAGACAACAGTCTCTCCTACAAGAGCCTCAGGAAGCAATGTGGTCCTGGGAACACCTTGATTTCAGCACAGTGGGACTCATTTACCACTTCTGTCTCCAGAACTGTAAGATAATGATAAGTTTATATTGTTTTAAGTTACGGGAGACCAAATCTTGGGGATTGACAAGAGCTGAGTCTGAAGTAGGTTAGGACCCTATCCACCTCATTCATTCACTCATACATTTGTTCATGAAACATTTACTAAGCACCTATTCTCTGCTAGATCCTCTGTGGAATCTTGGGATGGAGAGATGAATAGGACAAGGTCCTTGCTCTCAAGGAGCTCACAGGGGAAGGCAGAGAATTAAACTTAAGTACAAAACAGTGGAGAGGGCGGTGGCAAGAACATGCCCCAGATGAGAGGGAGCACAAAGGACTCTTCTGGTCGCAAGGAATCCCAATTGGTACAAGCTTTGACCAAAAGTGCATGGGCTTATATAGCCAAAAGGAGGGAAGGGCAGAGGGAGGATGTGGGCAGAGGATGCTTGAGCAAAGGTAAGGAAGTGAGAAGCAGCATGGAGTATATGAAGAGCCATGAGAATTGGCACAAAGCACAGAGGAAGAAGTAGCAAAGAGACAAAGCCACCCATGGGCCACACCAAGGGGGCCTTGAATACCAGATGACAGCATCGAATGTCATCTGATAGATAATGGGGAACCATGAAGGGAGGAAAGGAGTTATTAAAGAGAGGAATGTAGTAGCGAAATTTGGGTTTTAGAAGGATCACATTGACTGTGGTATGAAGGATGGGCAAGACTACAGTCAGGGAGTCCCAGTAGAAAGTAGTTGCAATAAAACAGATGGGATCATGGTGCTATTCACGTGGGGAGTGCCACGAGCACGGTCAGAAGGGGCTATAATCAGGACATAGGAGTCAGAATCAGCAGGCTGGTGATTGACTGGAGGTGGGTGATGGTGGGAAAGTGAAGGATGAGAGTCCCTGGTTTCCGATGGAGGCAACTGGGGGTGGCGCTGCTATTTATTGACATGGGGAATGCAGGGAGAGCAGGCTAGAGGGAGATGATTAATTCAGTTTGGGACACATTGAGTTTTAAAGGCTTGTGGGACATTCTAAAGGAGATGGCCAGAGAGCAGTTGGATATTTAGGTCTGGAGCTCATGAGAGAAATACAAGAGCTATCAGACTCTAGAAGATTGATAATGGAACCATGGGAGTGGATGAGATCCCTAAATACCAACGGCAACAATTCTCAACAAGATATGCACGGGGTGGCATAACTCCCTGGGAGAGTATTTGGAATCACCAGAGGAATTTTTCCAAAGTACACACCCAACTCTCAATTCCAGTAAATATCCAAGAAGTGTAAGCAAGGGGAACTCTTGCTGATGAGAAGGTGACCTCAGGTAGGAAGAAATTTGAGACCATTGGTGAGAAGAAAAACGGCCAAGGTGGGCACAGAGAGCAAAAGAAGAGCCCAAAAAGCCTAAAGGAAGAGAGGTTCGAGGAGATCCAGGAGAGCGAGGTGCTCCCAGTGTCAGGACAGAGCAGCGATTCTCAAACGTGAGTGCGCACAGGGTGCTTGTGAAAAAAATACGGGTTCCTGCCCCTCACCATTCTGATGCCGTGGGACCCTGAAATCTGCATCGTAAAGAGTTCTGCAGTCACTGTCTCTGGGGTAGAGAATTTCACGAAGATAGGTGTGGTTGACAGGCTTATGCCAGCAGAGAGATGCCAGCGGAGAGGATGAGTTCAGGAAGATAAAGACTAAATAAGTCTATTGAATTCCGCTCTTCAGGAGGTCACTGGTAACTATGGAAGAGGAAATTTTGGTGGTGTCGTGGGAGTGGAAGCCAGATTGCAGTGGGCTGAAGAGTGAATGGGAGGTGAGAAAGAGAAGATAGCAAATATGGACCCCTTTTAGAGAAATTTCGATGAGAGGCGGAAGCAAGAGCTTCATCCCCCTCAAAAACCACCTTCCATCTCCTGGAGAAAGTTGGCAAAGAGATTTGGGGAAATATGGAAGCTGAGTCAGACATTCTCCAGACCCTCAGAAGGCACCAGGGAGGCTAGATGGGAATCAGCAAGGGCCTAGCACACCTCAAGCTGCCAAGTCTCAAAACTAAGCCCACTGTGTCTGCCTTTTGTCTACCCACTCCAAGTCTAGTCCACCATCTTCACCAGCCAAGTCATCTTTTTTTATCCCAAATCTGACTATGTTACTGCCAGACTTGAAACCCTCCAGCAGTTACTTCCCCGACTCTTAACTCACCCGGGGGGACACCCAAATCCCTGAACCTGGTGTTTAAAACCCTTTTGACTTTTGTGGTCCCTACTTCCTTCTATATTTCATCCCCACGATCACTTCCCACTTATTCCACCTTCTCTCTCCATCCAGGACTCGTGGAGCCACCATCACTTCCTCAGTGAACTGTGTTCTCCATGCTCCTTGTCCACATCTCTACCAGAGCACAGGTAGCATGAATTATTCTGTATCTCTCTGTTGACACAGCTGCCCCTCCTCCCCCACTAGACTGTGCCTCCTCTGGGACCAAAGTCCTCCTCTTAATTCTCTCTGAATCACCAGTACCTGGCCAGGGCTGAGTTCCCAGTAAGTGCCAGTGAATGTGATGTGGGGTGTCACACAGGTACTTATCATGAGAAAGTAAATGTTTAAATTATGGAATACCCCCACTGACCCTTTGATCCACCAACAAATAATTGAATTTGCAGGTTCTTCTCCTTTCCCTAGTTGTATTAATATTTTCAGATTAATTTCCCCCTCTAAGGGGGAAGAAAAGGTGTCTTTAAATTAAAACAATGTCTCCCATGGCAACTATATGAGGGTGCGCTCCAGTGGCAAGAGCACTTGGGTTGATTCTCAAGGAGCTTGATCTTGATTCTTAAAGTTACTTAGCCTCTCTGAACCTCAATTCAGGTGGGGTTAGGAATATTATCACCTAAAAGAATTGTGAGACTCAGGTGAAATATCATTGTAAAGCCCTACATAAATGCTAGTTATTGCTAGGCTTTTGAGGGCCTAATAAGTAGCATCTTAGTGTCATGACATCAACGAATTGCATTAGTTATTTCAAATGACTAAAATAAACTCCCAAGGTAATACCGCTTTTCACAGTTTGTCTCTCTAAAATGAGAACTGTTTGTACACGGCTCCTCAGGCCCACTTAAGACGGCTATAAGTGAAGCCCCGCCTCCTTCGCCTCTAAACCACGCCCCTTTTGTACAAACCTCTACGATGTAGGGCCCTCCAACATTGAAGGACACTTGTATTCACCAATAAGAAGTGAAGTTTTTGTCAACGTCCGGCGAGGGGGCAGGACTTCCTTGCTGTTGCTAAGACACTCTTGTTTTGCTCCTTGACAACCCAGACGGGGGTGAGCTTGCTGCGGCCCCGCTCCAGCCCCCGCGGGAGCAGGTGAGGCCCCGGGGCGCGGCGGGCAGCCGGGTGGGGAGCGCCGGCCCAAAGGGAGGCCGGGAAGCGTCGCGAGACAGGCGGGGCCTCGCCCACCGCGGAGGCCCCACCTCAGTCTCCTCCCTTCGGGTCCCCAACCCCAGGTCCTCCCAACCCCCATCCCTCCACTTTGGGGATTTATGAGCTTGGTCATGACAGATCCTTCGTCGCGACTCTGCAGACCGCTTCTCTTCCCCTCCCCAGCCGAGGCCCGGTCCAGCTTTGCGGTCCTCCACGGCTTCTCCCACCCCAGCACCTTGGTTCTCCCACCATTCGCGGAGTAATCCCCCTCTCCCGTTGGTCGCCAGAGCTTTGTCCCAGACCACTCGACTTGGACAGTAGGCGACGTGCTGGAGCCCCAAGCTGGTCATTACCCTCTTTGAGCCTCAGTTTCCCCGTCTGTAAAAGAGAAGTCGGATTGAATGATCTCTAAGGCCTCTTTGACTCTGATGTTCTAGGATGTGATTGACCCAACTGTAGGCCTCCCTGAGGCCGTGCTTCCCACTGGAGGAATCCGTGCAGCGAAAAGGACGTGACAGACCTGCTTTTGATTCCCCGTCGCAGGATGCTATCAAGTTACCTAGTCTCCCGGGGCTCCAGGCTGTGCACATATAAAATCGGGATACTACAGAGTATCTCCATGGAGAATTCTGATAATATGAAGTTTAAAGAGGCCAGTCCCATGTAGGTTCAGCAGTTATTACTTTCCTTCCTTCGTCTCTTCCCCACATGTTTCCCCTCAGAAGTGTCACCAACTTCCTTAGTGTAAGCTGTCATTTCTCCACTTGACCCTCAAGCCCAGATCTCCAGCTCTAATGTTTCTTCTGGGTCTCCATGGTCAAGGATGCGTCGGGGTGTGGATAGGGGTAGAGAGTGATATATTGATGTGATGGTTGGACTCAATGGCTCCCTTCTACCCCGATGATCCATGATTCAGTGATTACCTACTCCTGATGAGACACCTCC
>NW_011888797.1:11602737-11604626 GCF_000151845.1 Pteropus vampyrus | reverse complement strand
AGAAGTTTTCACTGAACCTCAGTAAAATGAGAAAAAAATAGGAGTGATTTAAAAAAAAAACAAAACCCTTTGTGCATCTAAGGTAACTGTCTTTTCTTGAGAAGGACTGTCTTTTATTGAGAAGGACTGCAGTCATTTCCTTCTTACTATTAAAACTTTCTTCTATAGTGGATGATTTTTTTAATGCTCTTAGCAAAGTTTTTCAGTGTTAACCCTGTTTGCTTCCCCCATTTTGAACTGATCTGTGAAATCCAGATCTTCCAACTGTTGTTTCCTGACCTCACCACCGACATCTTGGGTGAATGCCCCCAAGCCCCGAGGTTCCTTGCTCCTCCCTTACCAGCCAGCATCGCTCTTTGTTCGCCAGAAGGCAGAGGGTGGAAATGTCGGGGAAAGGCTGGAGGGTGACCGAGAGCCCAAGTGTGTGTCCTTGACATGGCTGGACGTAGGGGGCGTGCCTGGTCAGGCGACTGGACTGGCGGCTGCTGAGATCGAAGTGATTTGTGTTTCTGTCTCATCTCCTACTTGCTTGTGACAGGAGAGAAAGCACTAAAGGCAGAATCAGAAGAATAGATCCTGGCTCTGTCATTGCTGGCTGTGAACCCTTGGGCCTGCGCCAAAGGTGGTGAATGTGAAAGCATAGTGCGACCACACAGTGCGCCCAACCCCGGGCCAAACTGTTTTGCAGACTTTCCTCTGACTCTCTCCTCCTCCAGTCAGAGTTCGGTGGTTTGCACAGGGTGGGAACTGTGTATGTATCAGTCTGTTTGGCTGAGTGTTCAGCTGTTTAGGTGGCTGGTGTACGAAGGATGTTGGAGTCCCCATCTTACTGCACCGGTAGCAGAGCTTACATTTACTGTGAGGGTCTGTTCTTACTCCCAGGTTCCCGATCAGAAAACTGAGGCTTACAGAGGTAAACACTTGTCCGAGAGACCTAGGTATAAGTTCAGTCGTCAACTGCCTGCCCTGCTCCGAGTGTGTGCCCTGTCCCTCCACTGCCTGGTGGTGGTGAAGGGTTGGGAGCCGTGGTCTGTGGGCCAAGAGTGTACCAGGCCTTGAGTGGCTGGGGGACTGGCAACCCTTAGGGCCTTATTTCCCAGAATCCACTCACTTTTCACCATCCGTCCCACATTTCCTAACCCTCTTAAGGTTTCTTCCCAAATGCTCAGAAGCCGTATAATAAATGGTGACCGAGGGCAGTGCCTCAAAAGAACAAGGGACAGTGAGACAGGAGACGCCGACTAACGAGGCGATGATACAAAGAGCCCTGTCTGCGTCTCCTGTTCCGAGGAGCAGACGGGCAAGGCTGTGTCGGCTCGCAGAGGGCCCCTGGGTGAGGAGGAGAGTAATGAGCAGGAGAGAGAGCAAGGCTGCCTCTGGCCTTGTGCACCAGGGCGGGCCCTGGGAGGGTCAAGCTGTGGTTCCCAGGGGATTCAAGTGCCCTGGCCATGGGCTCACTTACAGTATTAAAGGACTCTCTATTAGTCCTGACGTGACTTCTTTCTGGCCCGGAGCTGTCAGGTACACCCTCATTTGCATGGAAGATCGATAAGGTTATTAAAACCTCTAGTCCTGCTATTTTCAGGAGCGTGCTTGCAGCGGGGTTTTCAATCAGGCTGAATGACTAGCTGGACTCTAGTGACACAGCATCATAAAAAAATTCTCCTACATTTCTGTATTTGGAAGCATCGTCTATAACTGTTCCTTTTTTTATTCTGGAAGTCTCATGCCTTTCGAGACCTCAAAAATACCTGTCGTGGTTAGGAAAAGCTATTTGCTATCATGGTCCTTCATAAACGTGATTGAATCATGTCGACAGAGACCTGGCTGATGACACAGCTGTGGGAAGAAGCAGTGTGATGATTCTAGTGAAGAGAGCTTTAAATTTT
>NW_011888797.1:11589212-11602687 GCF_000151845.1 Pteropus vampyrus | reverse complement strand
AAATGGTGACCGAGGGCAGTGCCTCAAAAGAACAAGGGACAGTGAGACAGGAGACGCCGACTAACGAGGCGATGATACAAAGAGCCCTGTCTGCGTCTCCTGTTCCGAGGAGCAGACGGGCAAGGCTGTGTCGGCTCGCAGAGGGCCCCTGGGTGAGGAGGAGAGTAATGAGCAGGAGAGAGAGCAAGGCTGCCTCTGGCCTTGTGCACCAGGGCGGGCCCTGGGAGGGTCAAGCTGTGGTTCCCAGGGGATTCAAGTGCCCTGGCCATGGGCTCACTTACAGTATTAAAGGACTCTCTATTAGTCCTGCCTGACGTGACTTCTTTCTGGCCCGGAGCTGTCAGGTACACCCTCATTTGCATGGAAGATCGATAAGGTTATTAAAACCTCTAGTCCTGCTATTTTCAGGAGCTTCTTGCAGCGGGGTTTTTAATCAGGCTGAATGACTAGCTGGACTCTAGTGACACAGCATCATAAAAAAATTCTCCTACATTTCTGTATTTGGAAGCATCGTCTATAACTGTTCCTTTTTTTATTCTGGAAGTCTCATGCCTTTCGAGACCTCAAAAATACCTGTCGTGGTTAGGAAAAGCTATTTGCTATCATGGTCCTTCATAAACGTGATTGAATCATGTCGACAGAGACCTGGCTGATGACACAGCTGTGGGAAGAAGCAGTGTGATGATTCTAGTGAAGAGAGCTTTAAATTTTTAGAATGCTCGCTCACGTGCCTATCCGGGTCCTTGCACCAGCTTTCCGAGGCTGAGGGGATTATTCTGTTTCCTAGAGGAGGAACTATACTTGCCCAAGGCTGCAAAACAGCGAAGAGGGAAGAAGTCATTTCAGTTACGGAACTGGTATTCAAGCCCAAATACTCCACCTCCTGGTCCCGCACCTTCTCTACTCCACCCAGTGTTGCCCCTTCTCCCCCAAACTGGCCCAGTGGTTTTGCCCCCTTTGTTCTTGAAGAGCAGGCTTTGGTAATGCCACTGAAGTCTTGTTTCATCAGGATCGCATATGCCGAAGCGGAGTCCAAGCAGCCGCCGGAGACCCTGACCTTCCCCAGGGCGGGCGCGTGCACGATTGCCTCTGAATCCCCTTCCTGCCCGCTCCATGCTGGCACTTGTTAGCCCGAGGGCAAATTGAATCAAACTGAAGTATTTAGGTGGAAGATGCCTAAGCAGCTGCTTCAGCATTTCACATTGCTGTCCGAACCTTAAAGCCCTTATCCTTTGATCATCAGCGTCGCCACCACCTGTCACACCTTGGTCATGTGGAGGAGGAGTCGATAAGTGGCCTGTACTAAAGCAAGGAGGACAGGATGGAATTGGAGAGGAGCCACACGGTAACGAGCCAAGACAGAGCGATTCACCGGATTTTGTGAAGTGAGAAACATGAGCAGAAAGTACAATGAGACTGTGCTTGGCAATTTGCCACCTTACATGTAGCGATAAACAAAAACTAATATCTCGAATGGTACAGACGCCCAGAACTGATGCGATAAGAGGAGCCATCTGTCCACCGAGAAATCAGAAAATACCAGTGTCGTGGGATGGCGGAGTCGGTGCCAGGCTTCCAGCCTCGCTCGAGGGAGCGGACCAAATGGGTGGCGCTGAGGGCCTCTGAGGCATCGGAGAGTGGGGATCAAATGAAGGCACAGCGGGAAAAGGCACACAGCACGCTCAACGCTTGGCCAAACAAGGGCCAAGTTAGCATTAGAGCAATAGACACTGAGAAGGAAGGTTAAACATTTATCTCACTGCTGGAATAACATGAGCCACACTAGTCACACACCCGAGGTCACTTCTGTGTGTGCCTACTGTGTGTCAGTGCTGTGAGGAGGCCTCACGAGGAGAGGTTAAGAGGGCCCACCAGAGACTGTGCCCAGATCAGACCCCAGCCCTGGCGCTCACTAGCTGAGTGACTGCAGGCCAGCCACGCTACAGCTTCGTGCCTCTGTTGGTACAGGACCTAACTCAGGGTTTTTGCAGCAGTGAGCTGAGTAAATGCACGTGAAGCACCTAAAACAGCAGTGGCTCGCACACAGGGAACCTACTAAATATCACCTGTCATCTCCTACCTACCCGTGAGTTCCTATGCTAGGCATCTTCGGGGTTTGGTGGCTAAGCCATGAAAACTTTATTTGGATATGTGAGAAATGCTAGAATAACATTATTTGCATTTGTCCAATATGGATTGTTAAAAAGAATTTAACAACGTGGTGGTTCGTATTCATTTATATTAGTACTTCTAAGATAAAAAAGTCTTTTGAATTATAGGATAAATTGAATTATAGGATAAAGAGAAACGCCAGAATTTCCAGCCACACTCCCAGTCACTTAGGATCCAGGCTTATCTCTTTAGGAAAAGCCCCATCTGTTATTAGATTTCTAGATAACTAGATTTGGAAAGAAAAAGAAATCTCTGCATGTGTATTAGGCATTATAACTTTCCAGTCACATCCACATGCATTCAGTCATTTGATTCCCCCAGGAGCCAGAGGGAGGGACAGACAGCGTTTTGAGTGCCATCCACGTGCCTGGCACTGTGACCTTTGCTTACATGTATTGTCCCATTTGATTTTCATAACATCCCTGTGGGATAAATGTGACTACCCTTGCATTGCCAATGAGGAGTCTGAGGCCCGACGCCATACTGTGGCGAGCAGTAGAACCAGCTCTAACGCCTAGGCCTCCAACTGCTGGACCAGCCAGATGGGACAGGGCGGCCCGAGGGGGTGTGGGGTGGAAAAGCGGGGAGCCTGCTGTGTCAAGGAGGACACAGTGCCTCGCTCCTCCCATGCCTCCTGAAGATCAGGGGCCTGCGGAAGCAGACGCTTGTGCCATAAACCCAGGGTTGTGGATCGTGACCTGACATTTAACTGTGTGATCACGTCTGCTGAGAAATAGGGACCGTGTGTGTAGTGGGCCTGCAGGGAGGCTTGTTTGTTCGTTGCTAGCTCACGGCTCCATCCTCGGCCTGGCCCGCCGTCAGTGTTTGTCTTGGTAATGACAGTGTGTTCTTAACCAGGTCCCAGCATCTCATGTTGACTCATCCTCCTGTCTGCAGACTTGCTGGCCATTTGGAAAAGGATGCGGAGGAGTTAAAACGGGGAGGTGTCAAATTGTTACTGAGACATTTCTAATTTGTGATGTGTGGTTTTAAAGCCAACTCTTTTTTCCTGGTTTTTCCTGTTTTCAACAGCACCCCTTGCGGAAAGACATTTGCTGCTCCCCGCAAGCTGGCAGGGCCCCCTTCCTGAATCTCCGGGGTGTATCTTAGTCGCCGGTCCCAGCACCACCTGAAAGTCCCACTCGCTCCTCCAGCAGAAGGATCATGGGAGAAGCAGAAGGGAAGAAAGATGAGGCTGATTATAAACGACTGCAGACCTTCCCTCTGGTCAGGGTAAGCCCCGGGGAGGAGGCAGGGCAACCGCAGAGCCCGCACAGCCTCGGCGAGAGACGGAGCAGCTTGTCCTCTGCAGAGCGAACATGGGAGGAAGTTCAGAAGGACTTCACTGGCTCAGATCTAGAGATCTAGGCGTCAACAGTGATTCCCTCATTCATTCATGCGTTCATTCAACAAGTATCTATTTAGCCACTGGGCGCTGTTCTAGGTACTATGGATATAGTAGTGAACGAGACAGAGGCCTGGCCCACGTGAAAGAAGGGTTTGAACAACATAGTTTCAGGTAATAAGTCTATAAAGAAACATAGAGCTTCTGGAAAGGTTTCTCTGATCAGAGACCTGAATGAAGTTAGGGAGCAAGCCTCGCGAAGGTCTGGGAAGAATATTCTAGACAGGGGAAACAGCAAACACAGAAAGTCCAGGGTGAGAATGAGCTCGGCTCTTTGGAGGAACAGAAAGAAGACAGTATGGCAGGAATGGGTTGCTGAGGGGGTGGCAGGACGTGAGGGTCAGTGACCGCGGGGCCAGACCTCGCAGGCCTGGCGGGCCGCGGCGAGAAACATAGTAAGAAATGCGGGTTCTATCCTGAGTTCAGAGGGGTCCAGTGGAGGATTTTAAGCAGAGAAGTAATGTAATCTGTTTTTAAAATATCACTCTAGCTGTGAGGAGAGTGGACTGTAGGGCACCAGAGCAGAAGCGGGGAGACCAGTGAGGATGCTACTGCAGAGGCCCAGAGAGACGAGGGTGGTTGGGTCCAGGTCACAGAGGGGAGACGCCGAGACGCGGTCAGATCAGGGCCTAATCGTGAAGGCAGAGGCGACAACTCATCGACACACTGGGCGCTGGGTATGACGTCAGGGCTGACTCCTAGGGTTTGCTGTTTTCCGAACACGGGAGAGAAAACGGTGTCAATTCCCAAGAGAGGGGAAGATGGAGGGAGAGTAGGTTTGTGGGGAAAATCGGGAGTTATCTCTTAGACATCTGAGTGAGGCTGTCAAGTAGGCAGTTGAATGTAGGAGTCCGGAGCTCCAAAAAAGAGGTTGGAGCTGGGGATGAAATTGTGGGGCCCCCTCCCCATATATAACATGAATAAGCCCACGGAACGGGCTGGGATCCCCAAGAGAGCAGATAGCCAGAGAAGAAAGGGGAGAGGCAAGCCCAGGGCCTTCCAGCCTCTGGGAGTGGGAGGGGACCCAGCAAAGTGGACTGAGAAGAAGCAGCCAGAGAGGCAGGAAGGAAATCAAGTGCCCTCAGGAGGGGCCGAGCCGTCTCTTCAGGTTTCTGGAGTGTGATCGAGCTCTGTTCTGAGGCCGCCTGTAAACCATTTCCATAGCCGCTTCCTCTCCTGCCTGGGCCGGCCTTCTTCCCGTGTCTGTTGGCTGTGACATGGTGCTGAGGAAGCCTCTCGCCTTTGCAGAGGGGCCTGAGCGTCAGCGCCCACGCGGCTCAGCTTGATCCGTGCCCCGCCGCCCCAGCTGCATGCCCGAGTCAGGAGATGGGTCACCTCTCTGGGCTCTGCCCAGGCCTGTGCCAGGGCAGCTACCTGGTGTCCATGCTTTGGGACAGAGAGGCCAGCCCAGAGGCCAGGTCACAGGCTAAGCCTCTCTCTTTGTCACCCCTGCCCTGTCTCTAGCACTCGGACATGCCAGAAGAGATGCGAGTGGAGACCATGGAGCTGTGTGTCACGGCCTGTGAGAAATTCTCCAACAACAACGAGGTATTGCCATCGGTACAGGTGGCCTCCTGGGCCTCTGGTGACCCCTGTAGGTGAACAGGTACCCCAGTCCCCACAGCCAGCTCCAGAGAGTCCTGCTGGGACCAGGCTAGTGTCTTCCTCGGAAGCATTCGCAGCCTGGGGGAGAGAAAAGGCTGGTCCTGTCTGCGGGCACTGATCTGATGTTCACACCCAGCTGAGCAGGAGAAAAGCCAGAGGGGTCTCTGTGACTCCCCTGCTCCCCGTCTCAGGTGGGCTGCTGAATAGGCCAGCCTCCCCTTGGCTCCATCCCAGCAGAGAACAGAGGCCCGCCCAGGCTTTCATTCATGTCTCTATTCATCCACTCAGAAAAGATGTTAAACACCATCTCTGCCAGGCACTGCTCTAGGGGCTGGCGATATGGCCCTCAGGCGTCGACATGGAATGTCATTCATCAGTCTGGCAGTGAGCGAGAAACAAGTCGATGTCATGACAGCCAGTGGGGAGGTGGAGCCTGGCCAGTGAGAGGCTGGGCTTTGGGCCAGTGATGCCCATGTTCAAATCCCATTCCAGCCGTTCCTTGCTCTTTAACCTTGGATAAGCCATTTCTCATCTCTAGTCCGTAACGGGCGGTGAGGGTGCACATCCTGAGATGATGCGAAATGCTCCCATGGCACCCGGCACAGTGGTGGGTGCTGCCGGTCCACAGTGGGTGCTCAAACACTTGGGCCTCTACCCCGGCCTAGATCTCTTGAAAGAAGCTTCTTGAAAGAGCGAGCACAGGAAGGAATGGGGATCGTTGCCACAACTGAGAAGCAGTCCAGCCTCTCTTCTGGGAGCCCACCGAACCTGTTAGAGAAAAAGCCTTTTCATTCCCCGAAGATACCCCGACAGTGACGATGATAACCCTGTATAGTCTGCGGGTGCTCTCGGAGATGTGACTTCACTTAGGGCCGAGAACAGCCGGTGGTACCCACACCGGAAACGGGCACTAAGCGGCAGAGCCAGAACTCAGACCCAGGGCCCTGTCTCCACATCCGATGCCTGCTCCGCCACCTTAGCCAGTGTCTTTCTGGTGAGATAACGCCTGGGGCTCTGTCCCCGTGCAGTCGGCGCCGGCAGGAGGAGGCCTGCATGGAAACCCTTCCTGAGGGTTCTGTGTGCAGAGCAACGGTGACAAGGCAGCAGGCCTCCTCCTGCCAGGACGCCCGCTTCCCACGGCGGGAGCGGACTCACGCCACCCTCTCCTGCGACGGCCCCCTGCAGTGAGCGCCCTCTGTGTTCCAGAGTGCCGCCAAGATGATCAAAGAGACGATGGACAAGAAGTTCGGCTCCTCCTGGCACGTGGTGATCGGCGAAGGCTTCGGGTTTGAGATCACACATGAGGTGAAGAACCTCCTCTACCTGTACTTCGGGGGGACCCTGGCTGTGTGTGTCTGGAAGTGCTCCTGACACTGTCCCCCACCCCTGCCCCTGTCCCCTCCAGGGCTTTTTCCTGCCATTCATCTGGCATGGGGAGCAGCCCCAGGCAGGTCCTGGTTTTTTGAAGGAGAGCCTGGCGTCTGTCTTCTGTCCTGTGTACCAGTGTCCTGAGCCATGCCCAGTGTGTGAATCTGTTGACATCTCTACCCGCAGGCTCCCACATCTCACTCTGAGTCCCAGGGTGTGAAAGGGGCAGCGGGCAGCGGTCTCCATGCAGAGAAAGGCAGAGAGGTGTGACAGGGTAGAAAGAGGGTGGGGAGGCGGAACTTACAGGCATGTGCCAGCCTCACCTCTCTCTCGGGGTCTGGCCTCCCCTCGCATCCCAGGAGCCCCCTGCCCTTCCGCCCAGCACTGCTGACAGGTGTCCGCTATCCTGGTCTTTTCTGGCCATGTGCAAATGGCCCCAAGAAGGAGCCCCTCCTCTTCGGGGGCACTGACTCATCTCTCCTTGTCCTCTGGAGAAGTGGCGACCCCAGAAGCCACGTCCCCAACCTGACCCCAACCTGACCCCAGGCTGAATTATCACTGCATCTGATTGGACCAACAGCTCATAGCCCCAGCTTCGGCCTGAGGGCCAAGCAGTCCCCCCACCCCATCCCACCCCAGCCCCTCCTCCCTCCCCAGCCCCGAGACTGAGTGAACCTTTTCCACTGCCCGCAGCTGCGCAGTTGGTAACCCGGTGGCTGAGGGTCAGGGGCGGCTGTGGAGCAGTTAGTCGAGGCGTTGCTGAGCCCCCGGTGAGCCTCCTGGGCCAGGGGTGCGCTCACCGTGAGGCCTGTGAGGCCTGTTTGAGCAGGGAAGCCTGGCCTGCCAGTCACTTCTCATCAGGGACCGCGTGCCGATTTGTGCTGCTTATCTCTGCTGGGTTTTCTATATTCTTTTTTGAGTGTGGGGAGAAGGGTTTTAGTAGAAGGGCGAATCCTATTTTACATAGCGGTCGTATTTATATAAATGTCTTGGTTTTTACAATTAAAGTGGCCAAAAACTGACTTCGATCTGTAGCCTCTTGAGGTTGGGGGAAGACGTGACCAGGATCCTCAGGCTGTGGTGGGTCCTGGGAGCCCCGAGGGGCGCCTGGCCAGACAGGCACAGCGCACTCACATCCTGTCCCCGTCCCCTACCCCTCCTCATTATGTCCTGAGCGTGGGCTGAGTGCAGTCGGATGGGGCCACGTGGACACTGACTGAGACACCCTTGGTGGCCAGATTGAACTGCTATAAAGACGTTTTCAGCGTCACATAATTTAGTCCAGTTCGGAGATGTTTATTCAGCAGCTGTTGAGGGCCAGACCCCTGGAGTGTGGATGCCAAGATGAAAAAGCCACAGACCCTGCCCTCCGGGAGCTCACGGTTGCAGACAGGCACCAGACGTGGGAGCTGACGTTGCAGAGGCCAGGACAGGGCGTTCTGGGAGGACGGAGGAGGGTGGAGGGCTGAGGGCCTCCATGCCCAGCCTGGGGAGTAAACTAGGGCCTCTGGTAGACTGAGGCCTGAAAGTCAACTCTTGAGGGGAGAGAGTGATTTACCATGGGAGGGGGCGCTCCACGCCAGGGCACGTGGGAGTAAATGCAGAGGCAGAAGTGACTTGAGGATGAGGGGGCTGCATGACGGGACCTTCAGCTTAGGTGCTGGCCTCTGAATCCCAGTCTCAGACCTGAAAATGCTGGACATGGGACGAGCTGGGCCACCTGTCCTCCCAGCCCACCTTCCTCACGCCCATGCCCTCCTCAGATGGCCCGCCCAGGACACTGAACCTGGGCGTCCTGGCACTTGGCCCAGTCATGTCCTCATGAGGCCGAATGTCCAATTGTAATGAGATCCGTCACCAGAGCTGCTGGGCCATGTTGTGTCAGGCTGCTGACGCCTGCCGGGACAAAGACCAGCGTGGCCGAGCAGGGAGAGGAGTGCTGTGGGTTTACTCGTGACCTTGACAAGTGCTCATCAAGTTGCTGCTGCATGCAGGCCCTGAGCTGAGTGCAGCAGGGCAGATGAGAACAGGAGGTCGAGGTCACCGCCCCATGCTGACCCTCTGGTCAGGTGACTGCGGGATCTAACTGCGGATGGGGTCCTGGCCCTCTGGGACTTGAGGTGGGGTGATGGGAGGCAAAGCGGGCAGCTCCTTGACATTGCACCTGTGCTGGCCGAAGCCCCGCACCACACCAAGGTCTGCCAGAGAAGTTGGCGAGGTATACCAAGGGAGTGGAAGGAGAGGGGGCGCCAGGGCCTGGAGTAGCCACGGTTTGTTAACCACCTGCTTTGCATCGTTCTCTCCTTTAATCTGCCACACGTGGTGCCACACAGCGGCCCTGGCCGGGCCTGAGCTGAGGCGGTGGGGGTGGCGCTGGGAGGGTGGGCTCTGAGGGCCACGAATCTGGCTCAGGCCCAGCTCTGCCCTTCCTGACCTCTCTGTGCCTCAGTTGCCTTCTCTGCACCAGCCTCCTGAGGGTGTTGGGAGCCTCGAGCCTGTGTCTGGAGCAGGTAGCGCCCCAGGGGCGTGTGCTCCTATTCTGCGGTTCGTCCTCGGCAAGCCACTTCTCTTTCTCCCGTAGATTTGGCGCCGACACCCAGCTCCCTCAGCACAGGGTGGAAAGTCGGCGAGATCTAGCTTGTAAAGGGCTCGCCCTAGCAGGCACATGACACAGCGGCTCCCCATCTGTCCACTGCAGTGGACCCCTCCCCGTTCCCCTCCGCCCGCTGCTCCCAGAGAGGGGTGTACTCATGTCGAGCCGGACCAGGCGACGGGACCGTGGCAGCTGTGCCTCCCAGAAATTTCTTTTCTTGATCTCAATCTCTTTACTTCCCTCCACTCCCTGAGGCCCGTGCCAGCAGCGGTCACCCTGACCTTCCTTACGGGGCCTCCCCGCTCCTGGCCTGTGATTCACAGGCATTGCTGACGGGCTGAAAAGGCAAGGGACAGGACGATGAAGAATTCATCATCTGTGGTGGCACATGGCTTGCAGTCTGTTGAAGGAGACAGACCCAGGAATGGGAAAGCAGGATGCATTTAAGTGAACTGCTGTAGAAGAGAGAGAGTGGGGTTCAGGAGAATGTGGGGGTTCAGAGGAGAGAGCACTCGCAGTGCCTAGGGCACAGGGGAAGGCGCTGAACTGGTCCTCAGCACTTTCCGGGGCAGGACTAGGACAGGGTGGATGCGGGGGAAGGCCCCACCGGTTGAGGGAGCAACGGCATCTGCAGAAAAATGGTGGCGCGAGGAAGCTGGGGAGCTGGCCGGGCAGCGGAGGTCCTGGGAGTGGAGTTTGTCAGAGGGCAGGCAGGAGGCCCAAGGCCAAGGATTTGCTGGGGGTGAGGAGGAAGAGACTTCTCTGTCGAGGGGCCTCCATTTGGCAGGCTCTGGGCTCCCTCCCTCATGACCTTGGTGTCCTGTGTCTTCAACAGACCTCCAAGGTGGTAGTCCCTGTCCCCACTTACAGATGGAGAAACTGAGTCCTGGAGGATGCTCTTGTCTTGCCTGGGGCCCATCTAGGAAGCAACTCAAGCCAGGATCCGAACCCAGGCCTGCCAGTCTCCATTGTCCCTGCTCTTCCTGGCACAACGGCACCCACAGGCCTTCTGTTTACTCCCGCCCCACAGAGAGCCGCGGTCCCCACCGCCCGTCCCCAGCGCCTCAGTCCATCTGGCTCCTGGCCGCTTCCTCAGGCCTGCGCCTCAGCCTCTGCTCACACTGCAGCAGCGGAAGCAGCGACCGCAGCCCGGCCCTGGCCCCGGCCCCTGCCCAGCCTCCCCGCTGCCATGTGTGGGGCGCGGTGGCTCACCCACTAATGCCTCTCTGCTGGAGCTGGGCGGAGTCTGTGGGAGGGAAATCTACAACCTTGTGCTGACACCTCTGGAGGCCGAGTCACTGGCCCCAGCCACCAGCCTGTCCCTCTGCCTGGGAGAGCAGTGAGCACCGGCCATAGCAGAGGGAGCGAGACATCGGCCCCCACTGGAGCCGGCACGGGCTTCAGAACCATAGGCCACACCAGAGCGGGCGGGGGCGAGGCCGCCGAGGCAGTCGAGGCAGTCGGTGTGAGGAGGTGAAGGGCAAGGACTGGGCGGGGCCCCGTGGTGGCTGAGGCAGTGGGCACGCTGCCGGGGCAGGCCGCCTTTGAAGCTCTGGGTGGCCCGTGGAACTGGCAAGTATTTCGGGTTTTGTTGGAGGCGATGTGAGGCTCCAGGAGCCCACTTAACCTGCTTCCTCCTCCTGGAGAACAGCCTACAGGCAGGCAGGGGCGTGTCCCCTTGGGTTGTGGGGTCCCAGTCCAAACCCCCCAGCAGGAGTGACTGAGCCCGAAGCGAGGCTCCTTCAGGATAGGAAGCGGGCGACATCTGATCATGCCCTTCAGACCGCCCTCCCCGCCCACGTTGGGAGGAGGGTGGTTAAGAGTTTAGCCTAAGCTACCACCCTGCTCTGTTTTCCTTTCGCTCTCCTCAGCTCTCCTCATCTCGTATTTAAAGCAACCACCTCCCACCGCCAGCTGCCGGCTTCCATCCTTAGAAAGGTGGGGGTGGGGGCAGAAAGAGAGCACACGCCGGAGGCAGAGGATCTGACTTAGTGTTAGTAACACGCCCATGCTGTCGGTGCCCCGAGTGTGCCAAACTATCTTCCATCCCCTCTGTGAGGGGGTACTATCAGTGTCTCCCTTTTCTGAAATGAGGCTTTGAGGCCCGGAGAGATTACGCCTGCACAGCGATTAAGTGGCAGAGCCGGGATTCACCATAGGTCAGGCCAGTGACACCAGAGCCCCAGCTCTGAAACCTCTAGGGGTTGGCCCGTCGCTTCCGCCCCGCCTCCTTCCCAGGGTTCCTGCAGGACACTGGGGGATATGGAAATGCTTTAGAGTTGGGAGGATTTGGGGCAGGGCCCGTCTAGGAAGCCATCCCCCAGCCTTGAGGATGGATGGATGGATGGAAGGATGGATGGATGGATGGATGGATGGATGGATGGATGGATGGATGGGTGGATGGATGGATGGATGGATGGATGGATGGATGGATATGATTGGATGGATGGATGGATGGATGATGGATGATGGATGGATGGATGATGGATGGATGGATGGATGGATGGATGGATGGATGGATGGATGGATGGATGGATGATGGATGATGGATGATGGATGAGTGGGAAAACTCTCCAGGAAGCTTTGAGCAACGGGGCACACAAGGCGGGCGCATCCGTGACAACCGGCTGACGGCCGAACCTCTTTCCTTGATGTCCGATGCCCTCTGCCAAATTTCCAGGCCCCTCACAGAAGACCTCAGGTTGGTTTGGGATTCAAAGTCACTCCCTTTTGACCTGGTTCCTATAAAACGATGGGAATCCAGACACAGGGGACCCCGAGGGTGGAAGAGCGTGACGGGGGCGGCAGGACGCGCGCAGTTTGCGGTTAGACACGAATTCCAGCACGAGCTCCGCCCCTCGCCAGCGGAACGGCCTCGAGCGCGTCCCCTCATCCCCCAAGCCCCATTCTCCTTGTGTATAAAACGGGGAGACGTCCTTGCCCTCCTACCCCAGAAGTTGTTGGGGGGATCAGGGTATGGAGCAGGAAAGTGGGTCGCGGGTTAGCCACTGCCGTTGAAGCTTCTTCCAAAGTGTCGTCATCGGCAAGCGAGACATCACCTTGGCCTCGGTGCCCCAGGTCGGTCCGTGACGACCACTGTCAGCCTGTCCCACTGTCCTGGTGGTCTGTCCAGCCATCACTCAGCAAATACCTGATGAGCTCTGGCAAGGCGCCAGGCCTTGTGCAGGGACAATAGGCCCCCACTGTGGCTCCTGCCTTTGGGGGCACTCAGTCTAGGGGGGCTTCCAGGAGAACACTGCAGGCAGAGCCGGGAGCCAGCGAATGTTCCGGAAATGTGCATTCAAGCTGGAGCCCCTGCAAAGCCTTCTCCGAAGCCTCTGATCAATTGCCCTGGCGGCGGGGCCAGAACCAACCCCCTCACCACTCTGTAGCCTGGGGCACTTAACGGGAGCCCAGGGGCCTTGCCTGAGGTGTCCCCCTGCAGGGCTTAGCCCAGCGCATGCACACGGCTACGGCCTCAGATGTTTATTAAGTCAATGCCCTCATCATCCATTTCTTCATTTGCCAAACCTTTCAGCACATACTTTGTCCCAGATCCTGCTGGGGCCAGGGGACACAGGGCAGTGTGACATTTCCCTCCCTGGAGGAGCTTGCAGTTAGGCAGACGTGGGAGCCAACGGGGACGGCTCCAAGTGCAAAGTGTGTCATGTGGGCGTGGGAATGCGCGGGAGGGGCTCGGAGACCAGAGGCGGGGCACTGGAACCGAACTGGGCTTGGAGTTCAGATGAGGAAGGAATGGAGGCAGAGCCTGGAGAGTGTGCACAAGCCCTGAAGACGAAGGGCATGAAGTTTTCAGAAAACAGGGCCCTTGGTTTGGTGGGGGGTGTGGGGGTGAGAGATGGCTCTGGGGAGGTGGGCAGCGGCCAGACCTTTGTGGGCCTCATGCACTGAAGTAAGGAGCAGAGGCGAGTGGTGATGAAGGCTGCGGCAGCATCCTCATGGCAGCTGGACCCAGCTGCCACACAGAGGGAAGGCTGGGGGGCGGGGGGGACACCTGCACTGGGACGAGAGAGGGCGCTGAACTGCAGGAGGTGGCAGTGTGCAGTGACCATTGAGCGCCGGGAATGCTGGTGTGGAAAGAAGGCCTCAAGGACGTGTGGGGAGGGACATCTCCGTCCTTGGACTGGGTGGTCTCTGCTCTCCTGCCCCTGACGTGCGACCCCTCCTCCCTGGTTAGCACTGATAACCCCGCCCAGCTGGCCAGGGCTCCCTTCCCCGCCCAGGCCTCCACTGCATCCCCAGGGCTTTGAGCACTCCCTGGACTCCATCTCTGGAGACTCACCTGGAAGACGCCCCCCAGCTGGCTGGCTC
>NW_011888797.1:11562273-11587797 GCF_000151845.1 Pteropus vampyrus | reverse complement strand
AGGGTGCTGGGAGGGCTGTCTGGGCTCTGCCTACACCCTGCCTTTCTCTCAGGCCCAGCAGGCCACAGGCCACCTCTTCAGTTTCATCGGGCCCAAGCAGGAAAAGGTCTTCATTAGCAAACATTTATTAAACACCTACTATGTGCTCTGCCTGTGTGGATATTGGGGCAGCAAACTAATAGAGCAGGCAGGTCCCTACCCTCACTGAAGTAATGGTCCAGCCAGGCCCCAGCGTCTCCACTTTGCACCCTGAGCCCCATGTCCCCTCCTATAACTTTGCCTGCTCAACAGTCACCACCCACCCTGCAGGGCTGCCGTGAGGACGAAGGCACAGGTGCTCAGGACCTGGCAACCCCCTGGACAGATCACTGCCCACCTCCTCCTCCACCCATTCCCGCCTTCACACTGTCGCCCCTTTTCCCAGAGGGTTATTCCAAGGGCTTCCAGCTGGACCCCAAATCCCCATGTCTTAGCTCCTCCATCCATTCTGGGGCACCTCCTCTGGGAGGTCATTTCAGCACTGACTCTCACTTTACACCCGGTGAAGGGGTCAGATTAATGGAATTTGGGAAGCTTTTTGTAAAATAAAGATCCTTCCATCGAGCACGGAGTACTCTAATAATCGACTTTTAGGTCCCTTCGGATTTTTTGGCTCTCTTAGAGGGTTTGTTTAAAGCAGGCTGTTTCTGAGCCCTGCCCCACCCCCCCACAGCCAACTCAGGCCAGAGCATCTGGGCTTAGGTGCTGCCGCCCCAGGCTCCAAAGGAAATTGCAGGCAAGATCAGTCCCTCTGCAGACAGGGAGCCCTCCGAGAAAGCAAGAAGCGAGGTCCTGGACACTTCTCCACTCCGTAGCTGGGAGGATCAGCTCCAGAGCAGAGCTCCCAGCCACAGCCTATGGTCACCCTGGGAAGAGGCACTGGCCAAGCTCTACAATTCACCACCCCCCGCCCCCACCCCCGCCGAAAAAAAGAGAGATGTTCCTCCATAGCCACTCACATAGCTGTGATTGCACCTGCTGAGGCCAGGTGAGGATACTGGAGCACAGAGAGGTTAAGTACCCTGCCCAGGGTCACACAACCACTGGGAGCTGAGCAGAGAGGTGAACTCAGAGCACGCTGGAGGTGCGGTGTTCTTTAGAGACCACAGGCCTGTTTCCTTGGAGCATCTCGCTCGACTTTAGGAAGGCCTGCCTGTGGATCATTTTTGGAAGGAAGCTAGCTTGGAGGGATGGGAGCTAGCACGTAAGTGCAGGGCTCTGTGCCATGTTCTCATTTCATCTTCACCGCAGTCCCTCAAGGTAGATGTCGTCATTCCATTTGTGACAGATGAGGAAAACAAGGCCCAGGGCAGTGAAGCCACGGCCACAGTTACAGAGCTCTCTCACAGGTGCAGGATTCTGTCCCCGGTTCAGTGGGCAAGATGCTGAGATGCCCCTCTACCCAGCATCCAGCTCTGCGTAGTGGGAGGCTTCTGGCCACTGGGCTCTGAGACAGAGGGTCAGGCAGAGAGTGGGCAGGGGTCCTTTCCATCAATATCTGGCTGACCCGGGACCAGGAGACCCCTGCCAACTTCTACTTCTCTGACTTTGAACAACAAAATTCAGAAGGGGCTGCTTTTCTCCTGGCTAAGTGAGCCTGTCCCGGCCAGGCCCCAGAAAAACCAGGCACAGGTCTCCCAGAGTCCCCTCCGAGGGAGTCACACAGGATGCACTTAAAGTCTTCAGCAACAAATTGTGAAAACACATGTGAACTGTTGCCTGTCAGGGAAGCTCACTAGAGACAGTGCCCAGGGTTTTATGGGAAGCTGGTCACAAAGACACCCTCTGCCCGGGCATATACCAAACTCCAGACCCCCAGAAGGAAGGCAGGTATTCAGCATAAACCACATGGTGTGTACAAACGATTTAGCAAGCCACTATTTTTAGGGAATAGAGGGACGCTTCTGGAATCTAAGCTTCTAGATGCCAGCCAAGGGCCAGTTGCAAGCAGCCCTTTGTCTCGGGGCTGCTATGTTAATTCTGCACCATTAGAGTGTAAGGTGGGCAGAGGAGGCCATGAGGCCAGAGGGGCAGTTAGCGATCGTGCCATGGGGGCGGGGGGTTTCCAGGCTGAACTTGATCATGGGGGCGATGGAGCTATGGGTAGATGATATGACGGAAACAGGTGACAAGGTCCAACCCGTGCTTAAGGAAGATCCTTCTGGAAGCTTTGTGGAGGCCAGAGTGGAGGGGGGGGAGGGGGCAGCTAGGAAACTGCAGAAATCATCCTGAGTCCAGTTCCGGTACTAGGGCCCACAGGGAGGACACAGCATGAGAGCCTCCAAGGGGCAGAGGGACCGTCTGGCGGGGAGGAGGAGGTGGTACCACGCTGAGGAGTCCCTAGAAAGGGAGGCAGAAGGGGTGCAGGATCCGAGGAGCCAACGCTGAGAGGGAGGCTGGCGGGTAGGGGTGGGGTGTGGGGCGGAGGCAGGGACCTGGCTCCGAAGGGTCTGGGGTGGGAGGTGTGGGCGGGGGAGAGGCTGGAAGAGGAAGACTGAGGAATTGCCCGGATTACGAATAACCACAGCCACCTTGGCCCCAAGAGCAAAGCAGCTGAGGATCAGACGTAGGAAGAGGATGGGGTAACAGAGAGGAAAAGTGAGGCACAGGATAGGAAGGTGGGGAGAAAACGGGAGAGCTTGGAGCACTCCAGACAGAACAGAAAAAGAGAAGGCGACCTGTAGGACCCTCGGAGCCTATGCGGCGAGAGCCCGGGCAGCCAGCAGAAGAGAGAAGAGGGACAGTTAGAGCAGGCATCCGATGCACGCGCGCGCACACACGCGCACACACACACACACACACACACACACACACACACACACACACACACCCCCTCGACCGAGCTGTCCCTGTGAAGCAGGCACTGGGCTGGGTGTGGAGTCAGGGCGTGTCCTGGGGGCTGGACAGGTTCCAGGAGGGCAGCCAGAGCAGTCAGGGACAGCCACTGCCAGTGGTGAGGGCTGAGCCCAGATTGGGCTTTGGAGGGGAGTTTCTTCAACCCCTGCTATGGGCAGATGAGCGTGCTGAGGCTTGCCCAAGGTCCCATCACTCCCAGTGGCAGCCCAGTCTGTGGTCTGTGTTGTAAACATACAGGCCCGCACACACACGTGTACACGCAGGCACATGCCCCAGCTGCTAGAGAGGAGTTCTCTCTTGGACCAGCAGGGTTAAGGGGGCAGCCTTAGGCCATCCGTCACTGATCCCAACCCACCCTCCCACTCTTCAGCATCAAGAAGTCAACCTTCTCATATGAAAACAAGCCCCGGACATATGCTGCCTACAAAAGACTCACTTCATATTAAAAGACACACACAGACTGAAAGGAAGGGGATGGAAAAAGATATTGCTTTGATGGACCTAGAAGGTAATTAAGTCAGACAGAGAAAGATAAACACTATACGATTTCACTTACATGCGGAATCTAAGGAATAAAAAGAACGAACTAATCAAAAACAGACTCACAAATATAGTGGACAATTTGGTGATGGACAGAGGAGAGGAGGGTTTGGGGGGCTGGGAAAATGGGGTGAAGGGTTAAAGAAGTACAAATTAGTAGCTGATGGATGGTCACAGGGATGGGGAGCATGGCATAGGGAATGCAGTTAGAATGAGTACGTTGGCTAGGTGGAGGGCCAATGGAGCAATTGGGAGGAGCAATTGGGGGGATTGTTTTACGAACTATATAGATGTCTAACCAATGTACTGTCTACTCGAAACTAATTAAAATAAATAAATTTTTTTAAAAAGTCAACTTTCCCAAGCCCACAGCTCCTGACCACCAAGCCATATGGCCTGAGCCATGGCGTATGGAAGCCTCTGACCCCCAGAAAACAGGGCCAGTGGCGTGGGGGCACAGGAGGATAACCGAATGAACTGGGGGTCCCCAGATTGAGATGCCCTCAGCTATGACCAAGGGCCCACCAGTCCTGCACCC
Source organism: Pteropus vampyrus (assembly GCF_000151845.1). Classification (NCBI taxonomy): domain Eukaryota; kingdom Metazoa; phylum Chordata; class Mammalia; order Chiroptera; family Pteropodidae; genus Pteropus; species Pteropus vampyrus. The sequence continues at coordinate 11,583,824 of NW_011888797.1, read as the reverse complement.
TCTCTGGGGGTCATGCTGAGTGACTCCTGAGGGAACACTCCTCCCCACGCAGGCTGCAGTGCTGGTAGCCGGGTGCTGAGTGAGGAGGGCCCCTCTGAGGTTAGTCCCTGCGTGGGAAAGGCATGCTGGCCACAGCAACAACGCCACCGCCGGGCCCGGCCTCTGTGGGTCCTCGTGCAGCTCCTCCCCAGGCCTGGGACAGCTTCTCCTCACTGACTCATATGTCCCCACAGCCACCTGGTGGGCAGGGAAGGTGGCAATCACTTTCTCCACTGGGCAAGTGGGAAAGCTGAGACTGGAGCCGGGGCGGAGGGGTCTGCAGTCCTGGACGAGTGTGGAGCGTTTATGTGGCTGGGGGACAGGCTGAGGTACCCCAGACTAGCCCAGGGGATACAGGTGAAGGATCCAGTGACACGACTTGGATGAGGCAGAAGCTGTGCCCACGCAGCGGACCTGGCAGATCTGGCACTGTCCCCATAAGCCGAGCACTCTTCCCGAGGTCTCCTCTGCCCAGCACCCTCCTGACCCCTCTGTCCCCCAGGTACTTCCTTCGGGTCACTGTCTCCAGCGGCTTCCCTGACGCCCCAGCTCCGTGTGAGGAGAGTCATGGCCAGGCCCTTACACGCAGCCGGCAGTGCCAGGGCCCACGACTCTTTTAGATCCCGCGAAAATGTTTTAATTATTTTTTTCAATCAGAAGGGAAAAATAGATATAATGCAGCTTGGAATGTGTTTGTTTTTATACCAACACGGATGCAAAAAATTTTTAAATATTTTTATGGAAGAAATGGCCCACAAAAGTCACATCGTGGCCTGGGTCATGGGGGACCTTTAGAGTCCTATGTCTCTCCTGGGGCCTGTGTGGTAACCTGCTCACTCAGCTGCCTTCTCCAGCAGCACCATGTCTCACTGCAAAGTAGACGTGCGGTAGGAATAAATAAGGGCTTGTAAGTCAAAAGTCGTTCATGCTGATAAAGAACCTACCCCGTACCAGCACCGCGCCAAGCTCCTGTGAAGCGGACACATTAACGTCATCCCCATCTTACAGATGAGGACATCGAGGCTGAGAAAGGCTAAATGACTGGCCCAAGAGGTTCGCCAGAAGAGTCTGCACTTGGACCCCTGGCCCAGCAACGGCCCCACAGGAGGTGGAAGCAGCTGGTGGGTGTGTCGAGAGGCCAAGAGTCCGTTTCCAGGAGGGACGAGCTCACAGATGTCAGGCAAGTCCCTTGATGTCAGCGCATGAGTCCGGACCTGTGGTCCAGTGTCCTCGGAGGCCCCCACACCACCCTGTCGTTTCTTCTGACCGCATAGGCCACACAGGCCATGCAGCCAGGTGCTATGCCGGGGGATGATAAGTGATAATCGCAGTTACACCGAGTGCCAGGCACTAGCCCACCTAACCCTCAGGATTCCTGGGGCTGTGGGTGACCAGTACTGCCGTTCCAGAACACAGCGTGAGACATGTGGGGATAAAGGGGACACGCGGAACATGGAGGTACCGTGTGGGAGCCAGTCCTTCTGCCCTGGATGCTGGGGGATAGGGAAGCAAGCCTTCATGGCAGAAGAGACATCTGAGCTCATCCTTAAAAGATCAGCAGAATTTCATCCGGGCGAGAGATGAGGAAAGGGCATTCCAGGTCAGGGCACAGCCTGAGGAGAGGTGCGGGAGGAGGGGGGCCCGGGGCAAGGCTGAGGAACAGGGCTCTGCTCTGGGGAGCACACGTGAGGTTCACAGGGGCTCTGTGGCAGCCACGCTCGGGAGTGGGGCATTTGAAGATTGGGGAGCAGCAGTCAGGAAATTTGATGCATGTTTATTAGGAGCTGGCACTGTAACAGGTGTGTGTGTGGCAGTGTCGCCCATAAGAGCACAGCTGGGAGTGTCCATCTAGGCCAGGGAACCATGCTCTGTCCCTGGCGCCAGGCGGCTCCACTTAGTAACCTGGATCCAGCGCCTTTCCCTCGTGGGACTGGTCTCCTTCCATAAAACAGGCTTGAGCTCTCTGATGAAAGAGCATCAGCAGACTGGGCGGGGTAGGGTAAGGAGCCCGCCTCAGACTCTGGAGGACTGGGGGGCTGGCTCCAAGATCCTCTGAAGTAACTGCCTCCTGAGAGCTGCCAAACGTGTTCCTGCAGCCAGCAAGCCTGACATTAAAGTGTCCCCCTCCCTGCCCCACCACCAAGGATACGCTGCCTGTGATGGTTTAATGACAAACGCCAACACCCTGGCTGCTGACCGATGCCGACAGTGGCGAGAAAGAAGTGGAGGTGGCCTTGGCTGCAAGGAGCTGGCTAGTATCCTCCCTCTCGTGGTCATCTGACACAAGCACACTGTCTCCTACGGACCCGTTCCTGGCACACATTCTGGATCCATGGGGGAGGCAGACAGGTACACAGTTCATTCCACCCCCGTGTGTGGGGGGGGGCGGGGGGGGTGATGGGGAAGCCTTGGTCTCTGGAAGCACAGAGAAGACACCTGACTTGACTATGAGTCCAGGACAGACCAGGGGCCCAATCTCCCTGCTTCTCCTCCCAAAGACCACTGGTGGCAAAGCCTTTTGTGTTTCAGCAAGCGGTTCATCTCTCTCTCACCCTCACAAACGAGGAAACAGGCCAGGGAGCCTTGTCGGCTGGTCCGAGGTCCCGTGGCCAGTCATGTGACAGACGAGATGGTTGTTATTATTCGCATTGTACAAATGAGGAAAATGGCTCAGAGAGGTGGCTGGCCCAGGGTCACAGAGCAGATGGTGCACCTGGCCTGGAACCAGGCTGCAGGTTCCATGCCTGTGGGCATGGCCCTTGTCTGAGACCAGGGGAAGGCACACCGCCTCCTGCTTCACAAACCAGCACATCCTGGGAGGCAAGTCCTTCTGCCAGAGAGGAAGGGAGGCATCAGGTTCTGCAATGGAGGTGGCGGGATCTGGAGACTCCCCTGGAATTTGCTAGCACAGAATTGGAGAGTTAAGCACCCTGGTGAGGAGAAGGTGTCAAGAGAGGGCCCCTCCCTTACCGAGATGCTGCCCCTCAATCTGATTCAAATTCTCATTTCCCTCGTTCCATGTTCGGCAGATACGCAGACATGAGCCAGGCCCTGTGTCGAGCCCTGCAGAGCCAGCCCTTGACCTCAGGGAGTTCTTCATGTAACACCAGAAGCAACGCTGACCAGCACCATTCTCTTCAAGATGCTGTAAGTGCAGGTGAGGCCCCTCTTTTCCAGGTGGGGCGGCAGAGGCCCTGGAAGGGAGGAGGAGGGAGGCTCATTTTCCTCTGAAGTCAACTTAGCGCAAGGGCTGCGCATTTCCTCAATCCCCTACCCCCAGCGCCTTCCCCTGTCCGGTCCTAGTGATTTTGTCATTTTTTCTTTCTTCCTCTTGGCATTTTAAAAGTGAAATAACGACAACCTGTTTCATCTTCCCTTAGAGGAGCTTCCTTTAGAATCACAGGAAGTGACTCCTCTCAAGCTGTGCCTGTGAGGAGCCAGGGCACAGGATCCCTGCAGTCAGGCTACATTTTACTCATTCAGTATCTACCCATGCTCATTGCACACCGCACATCTGAGTAAGGCAGAGAAACAGGGAGTCAGCCTGCCTTTCCAGCACCAGTTGTGGCTGGCTCCCTCCTTAAAACTGAGAAAAGCTTCTGTCCTGAAACTCGGGACTTCTGGTGGCAGATTGGAAAGTGGCAGACCCTCCTGCCATATCTAGAATCCCAAAATCGACCCCGAAATGGAAAACACCGGCTTGGATGTGCAGAGAATCTTCTAATCTCAATTTTGTCTTTCTAGCTGTGTGACTTTAAACGAATTGCTTAGAACCTCTGAGCCCGTTTCCTAATCTGTGAAATGAGCATAGAAAAGCCTGGCTAAGACGACAACTACGCACGTGCTTTCGACAATCGTTTGAGAGTCCGTGGAGGGCTAACTACGACCTACTCCGGCCAGGGTGTCTTCTATCACTCCTGCTCCCCATCTCCTCGGGCCATCCTCGGGGAGCCTGTGTCCCCCAACCACCCAATATCTATAAGGTGCTAAGACCCGGGCCTTGTCGAGTCAGACTGAAGGGCGCTGGGACGCCACGGCCTTGTCTAGAATCCCAAAATCTGTGTGGGATGGGGCGCATGAGGGAGCCCTAAGGTGTTCTGAACCACTGGGCCGAGTGTCAAGTGCGCAGTGAGTCCCGGCAGAGCCCCAGCCTTCCCGGTCCATGTGAGCGCTCCCGCGCCGAGGCGTCGCCCCCACGCCCGCGCCACCCACGCGCAGACTCGCAACTGGGCACGCCCGGCCCTCGGGGCGCACGCGGCGGGCGGGGCGAGCCGGGGGCCTTTGTGTTCAAACCGCCCAATGGGCGGTGGCGGTGGGCGGCGAGGCGGGCGGGGCCTGGCCAATGGGCTGCGGCCTGTCAGCGTTGACTGACAGGCGCACACATACACACTCGGCCACGCGCGCGCCGCCTTGTCCCACTCGCACAGCCGGCTTGCGCGCGGGCCGCATTGTCCGCCGCGCTCGCAGCCCCAGCGCGCCGGCCTCGTCCCGCGCTGCCGCCTTCTGCGCGCCCCTGGGCCCAGCGCCGAGCTCCGCTCGCGGGATTCCGACGCGAGAAGGGGGCGCGCCTGGGCGGCGCGGCGGGCCTCGGACGTCCCCGGCCCCTCGCGGAGCGACTGCAGCAGCAGGTAACAGCCGGCCGTGGGCCTCGGGCGCGCGGGCGCGCGGGGCGAGGGGGTGGGCCGGCTTCGCCCGCCTCCCCGCGGGCGCCGGGCCCCGCCTGGCCCCGGGGTCATCACTGGGCCGCTCCGGCCAAGGCTGAGCTGCCCAGGCCTGGTTCTTGCTCTCCGGGCCAAGCTGGGCCAGGCTCGAGCCCCGCCTGGCGCACGCCCCTGGGCCGGTCGGGAAAGGCCAGCGCCGTGCCAAGGCCAGCCGCCCTGACTCATCTCCACCGGGCCCCCGCCCCACTGGTCAGTCTGGAGGGCGGATGGTCTCCAGGCGGGACTTCCTGGGGCAGAACCTCCCTGAGAGGAAGAGAATGAAGACCGGGCTGCCCCAAACCGGCCCAGGGCAGTGTCTGTGTTTTCGTGCCAGTCTGGCAGTTTCCAGGGACAGGCAGTTCTCTGCCGCCGCCCGTCAGAACTCTGGGAATGGGAGGGAGGGAGGCCCATTTTGTTCAGTTCTAAAAAGAAACCAAATAGGGGGCGGGAGTGTGACTTAGAGCAGAGAGGCAGAGAAAGCGGGGCGGTTGGTAAAAAGCTCTTCAGGTTCAGCCCGTAGGAAATAAAGGGAGAAAGGAATTCGCACCTGGAGCGTTTCACAGGCCCCACGGGGGAATGTCGTGTGAAACTGCCCCAGAGTGAAAATGCCCGTGGGAGATGCTCAAGAGCTACATAAAGTCTGAAGACTGGACAGTTGTGATGGGCGTGGGGGAAGGTGGAGTTGAGAAAAGGATGTGGTTCAGCTCAGAAGTGGGGAAAGGTGTTTTAGTTGAGGGTTTCTTAACTGATTGTGTGTGTGTGTGTGTGTGTGTGTGTGTGTGTTGGGGGACTGTTTTGATACGCAAAAGATTTGAGCTCATAGAGGCTCACCTCCTGTTTTGTTTTGGAGGATGGAGCCTTGACCTTCTTCATCTTTTGAAACCCAGACTCAGTTGCAGACTGTTTTGTGATATCAGAAAGCCACAGGAAAGACTTATGGGTACCTCTGGGAGGGTGGAGACGCTGACAGTTTTCAGACACCCCCCCCCCCCATACCCACATGCCTCTGTCTGAATATTTATATTTTTGCCAGCCAGCCCCAGCCTTCAGTATTGTGTAAACACACTGCTTTGTTTCTGCCCCAGGGTGAAGGCCTCCACTTGCGCAGGGCAGGGGTGAGAAGGAGGAGCCTGTGTGGGCATCTGGAGCTTTCTGGTGGAGAGGGCAGTGGGGGTGGAATTACCTTATAAGGAGTGAAATATAGCAAAGCACGCAGGCCAGCTTCCTGCTTTGACTATACTACCTTTTGGGCCCTTTACCAACACCGACTAAAACCAGGGAAGAATGTCAGGTGAGCATCCTATCTGAGAAGATGCCAATAAGATCAAGGCACGAGTCTGCTTGTTTTCAGAAGAGGACTTTCTAGAATTTTCAAGCCGGATTAACTAGACCTTCTGGATTCCATAGTCTAAGTTGGGATGTGTTAGAATCTGTGCCCACTACACAGCCCAGAGAACTAGCAATCTAAGTGTCAACCAGGAATATTAGAAGTGATAGCAAGTCGCACGGACTGGAAACTCTTGAGTGGGTCTAAGTGTAACAGTGGCTTTGGGACATGGGCCGGCAGAGGCACCACACTGGTGATCCGAGATTCTGAATCCGGGTTTCCAGAGCTTATCGTCCTCTGGCGGGAGAGCTCAGCCTTTTCCACCTTGGCCTCCTTCGAGTCCTCATCAGTTCCAGAGCCTCGATGTCCCCATCCCTGTGCCTATAATCTCCCACTGATCTTCTACCTCCCCGATTTGTTAGTCTGCCTACAACTCTGTCTGCAGCCCGTTCTGAGTGTATCTGAAGCTATAAAAGACTCTAGTTGGGGACAGAAAACACATTCCTGAAACGATTTGAAAACTTCATGGTGGAGTGGAGAGACCCAGGCCCCGTCACCTGTCAGATCCGAGCTCAAAGCCTGGCTCTGTCACGTCCAGGCTGGGTGGCTGTGGGCAAGTCACTGATTATCTCAGTGTCCCAGGCTCCGCCCTTGTACAGTGGTCATGAGGGACAGAAATGGGTGTGTAAGGAGCCCAGTACCTAGGAGGCATTTGACAAGGTGGTTTATCATCACCATCACGTTGAGAGGTGAAGACCGGCCGAGGGGATCCAGCACACACCCACTGAGTGCGGGGTCCTATGCCAGGGAAAGGGTTTCTGGAGTCACAGTTTGACTGGGGCCCTGACCTGTGAGGAGAGCTATGAGGAAGGGAAGGTACAGCCCATCAGGGAAATGGCTAGAATAAGAGTATACGCCGCTCCAGGGGGAGGACCGCGTGGTGGGATGGCTGGGCTGGAGGTCTCTGCAGGGCTGCGGCGACCAAAGGTGTCCCTTTAGCATCTCGTGTGTGCCTATTATGTGCCACGTGTCCGAAGGTTGTGGAAGTTCCAGTTTCGCTCTCTCAGAGCTCAGTGTCAGATAAACTGAAAATTAGAGAACCTTGTGGACAGCAGAGTCCCCCTGGGCACTAAGCGAGCCCGGGGCGGGGTGGGCTGTAGCAGGGTGGGTGGCGCCCCAGCGCAGGCGCTTTTGGTTGAATGCACAGGGGGGGTGGTCTGTTCATTGGGAGGCAGTGCCTTGTCTCTCCTCCCTCAGGGAGGAGCTGCCCCAAGCCTCGCGCGTCCTCCTCTCTTTCCCAAGGCTCTCTTTAGAAGGGTCCTCCTCCCACCTCATCATGTCTCGACGAAGCCAGCGCCTCACGCGCTACTCCCAGGGCGACGACGATGGCAGCAGCAGCAGCGGTGGCAGCTCGGTGATGGGGAGCCAGAGCACCCTGTTTAAAGATAGTCCTCTCAGGTAGGGGACCCCTGTGGATCGCAGAGGGCTTGGGTAGATCACCGCGTGGCCTCTTCCTGTGGTGACCTTTGTGAATGGAGATCACATCCAGTCAAAGGGGACGTTCACACCTGTGAGGAGGCCAGGACCCAGCACTGCTGCTGCTTCTCCCCCTTCTGTAAGCCAGGCTGCTGCCCTTGTGTTCAGAGAACAGGAAGTGGGGAGAGGCAGCTTCAAGAATGAGCCAGGCCGGAAACCCTGACACTGCAAGCTGGCTCCTAGGAACCCCTTCTGCTGTGGATGGGCGTGTCCGTCTCGTCACCCTCCCCAGACCCACACCCATGTGTCTCACCATCTGTAGGGCCTCAGCTGGGCCGGCCAAGCAGCTGGGGAGAGGAGTGGGTCCCAGGGACGCCAGGAAAGGCGGGCGCCTGCCCCATCCTGCCCCCTTTGCAGACATGAGCCCCCATGGCAGCCCCCAAGGTGCTAGCTAGCTCTGGGAGGCCAGATCAGGTCTGCCTGGGTTTCCAGTGGGTTGAAGAAATTACTAATCCATTAAGAAACATGAGAAAAAACTTTGGCTTTGAAGTTAGTGGATTTGGGTCCTGGCTCTGTCACCTACTGACAGTCTCACCTAACTGCTGCTGAGATTTGGAGATAATGGGAACTGAGAAGGTACCTGTGCTGGCTTCTCTGCAGTTGTCATCGGGAGCTATTAGTTGCCTAGCAACAAGGCCAACCCACTCACTACGGGAGGGCAGAGTGGCAGCGCCCCATTCCTGGCTTGCTACCTGCCTGTCCCCCCTCTCCTCTCCTGCCTGACTACCCGCAGGACCCTGAAGAGGAAATCCAGCAGCGTGAAGCGCCTCTCCCCAGCACCGCAGCTGGGCCCCTCCTCCGACACACACACCTCCTACTACAGCGAGTCCCTGGTCAGGGAGTCCTACTTTGGCAGCCCCCGGGCAGCCTCCCTCGCCAGGAGCTCCATCCTCGACGACCAGCTGCACGGTGACCCCTACTGGAGTGAGTGTCCGGAGCCTTTCTCCTGGGGCTCGGCTACCTCTGGACACTTAGGGTCCCAGATGTGTGTTCTACGCCACCACCCCCCCCCATGCCCCGTCCCTCTATACCTCTTCTCCCCTAACCCTGCCATGCTGGTTTCCTAACCACTGCGGGGCCAGAGGAAGGGCTCTCTGTCCTTGGAAGAACAGCCAGGTGTCTGAACTTCCAGGTGATAAGGTAGCCACGAAGCTGCTCCAAAGCCTGGAGACGGAGGGGCGGGGCCCAGCTCACCCTCCAGGCCCCGGAGAGATGGGGAGAGGCCAAGGGCAGTTCCATCTGTCCATCGGAATTGCTCCTTAGTGTGTCCCCATGAGGCCCTCCGGAGCACCTTCCCCAGGCATCTCTGCCCCGGGAGAACCCTGCATTCTTCCTTCAGGTGAGGACCTGCGGGTGAGGAAGAGGAGAGGCACAGGTGGCACCGAGAGCAGCAAAATCAACGGGCTGGCGGAGACCAAGCTCTCCGAGGACTTCCTCGGGTCTTCTTCCGGCTACTCCTCTGAGGATGACTATGTAGGTAGGTGACGCCCTCCCCCACAGCCTCTGGGACTGCAGGAAGGGGACGGGAAGCCTGGGGAAGCACCCCTGGCAGCTTGAGAGAGCACAGTGTCCAGCGGGTGTCTCCGCAGACCAGCTGGTCATCCTTCCTGTGCCACCGCGGCACCCTGAACCCCAACGCACTGGGCTGGGACTGCCCTGCCCCCAGTAGCACTGCAGCCAGCTCTTTTGTTTGGCTTGTTTCCAGCAAGCATTTTAACACGGGCTTCACACAGAGAAAGTGCCTGATCCCTCGGTCCCGTTCTGAACGGTGGTTGAGGGACTGCCCGTGAGCATAGGGACGCAGGCAAAGGGCTCAGGGAAAATCCAACATAAGAAACCTATCGTTTTGTCTACGGCCATGCTACCCTGAACAAGCCCAATCCTGTCTGATCTTGGAAGCTAAGCAGGGTCGGGCCTGGTTAGTACTTGGATGGGAGACCACCCAGGAAGACCAGGTGCTGTAGGCATAAAAATTAAAAAATGAAGGATTGTAAGCCGACAAAGTCCTTGCAATCTGTGAGGTCAACCAAGAGTTGCCTCGCCTTGAAAAAGGAAAAAGAAACCTATCGCCTTGTTCCTTTAGCAGATAATCACTGACCTACTAGGTGCCAGGCCTGTGTGACACCCTGGGAATGTCAAGGAGAATGATATGTTGTCTCAGGTCACATCTAAGGGAGAAGACAATAGACGTTCTCCATGTCTCAGGGCCCTTCGGAGTGAGGACAGGCTGAGCTGGTTTCCTCTGTCCCTGCAGGATACTCGGAGACGGGCCAGTGGGCTTCAGGCTCTCGGCTGGGGAGTGCTGTCTCTCAAGCAGGCTCTTTTTTCTGGACGTTGGTCACTTTTCCAGGTGGGTGCTCGCTGCTCTGTGCACGGTTGTCTCTGTTCTTAAAGCACTCACTTCTCACCCATCTGCAGATGGGCGGCCAGCCCACACAGAGGGACTAGGATCAGCAGGGAAAGCTCATTCTAGATTAACCGCTGGGCACAAGAGCTGTGGGCAGATCCTGTCCTGGATGGGCAGGGGGAGCTGTGGAGCAGGGTGGAGGGTGTCGGCAGAGTGGGCGGGGGGCAGGAGAGCAATGGGTAGCCGTGGGACAGGCCCGCTGGGAGGACTGCGGTAGAGGGAGAGCAGTGCTCTGAAACCACAGCCCGCAGGCCACCGGCTCAGGGTGACACTTTGGTCTGACGGTCCCCCTTCCAGCCCGGCTCTTCGGACTCCTCTACTGGTGGGTTGGCACCACCTGGTACCGCCTGACGACAGCCGCCTCCCTCCTCGACGTCTTCGTTTTAACCAGGTGAGCGAGAGTCCGGACAGTGAATCGGAAAGCCCCGGACGAAAGTCCCAGACAAGCCTGGCCGCCTCCTGCTGGTCAGGCCTTAGGCTCGGGCCAGCCAGCAGTGTCTCCCAGAACAGCGAGCTTCCCTCTCAGCCCTGTGACAGCGTAGTCCCCAGTGTTTCCTGCCTCGCGTTCCGGCGCTGCCTGAGGACGCTGTGGGTTTGTTCCCCAAGGGCCTGACCCAGCGGAGCCAGGATTGGGGAACTGGATCATTGGCAGGGGAGGGAAGACTGAGGCGGGCAGCCAGGGCCCCTCTGGCCATAAGCTTGGTTTGAGTGGGCATCGAACTATGCTGCGAAGAGGGGCAAAGATGGATTCGTGTCACCAAAGAAAAGTGTCCTCATTTTTCTAAAAAGAAAACATTTTCTTAAGGGGTTCCATAGTTTTTCTATGTTCACTTGCCTGGAAGACCTCTAGATATGAAAATTTTAGTTTTTTTTTTTTCAAAGACCCCGCTACTTGCTTTTAACAACATCAATAAAATTCACAATCATGATTGTCCCCGTTACACTCAGACCTGTAAAGCTCTAAAGCGTCCAGTCTGGCCCTGGTGAGATGAGGTGCTCAAGGCTGTCCCCATCGACTCTAGTTTAGCACTCAGGAAAAGTCTTAAGGGACTCCCTGGGGAAGCCGAGAGGCCCTGGGGCCCTCCTGACACTCCCGCCCTCCCCGCCCTCCAGGCGCTTCTCGTCCCTGAAGGCGTTCCTGTGGTTCCTCCTGCTGCTGCTGCTCCTGACCAGCCTGACCTACGGTGAGCCGAGCCGACCCGCTCTCGCGGGGACGGGGTACAAGGGCCTCCGAGACAGGGCTGGGGAGCCAGAGGGCCGGGCAGAGTGGGCGGAGGCTGCGCTGAGCAGAACTGAAAGCTGCAGTTCTGGAGGGATGGCGTCTCCCACGAGAAAGGGAAGGAGGCAGGAAAGTGGGGCCAGCCTGAGCACCTCCCGAGCCCTGAGCCCGAGGCCACCCCTGCATTCTCGGGGTGTCCAGTGGGTGAAAGGGGAAACGCCCTGACCCACTGATCGCGCCCTCAGTTTGGGTAGCTACACTATGCTGCCTGGCGTGCCTAGAGCATCCTTGGAGCCACCTGGGTCAGAACAGGCCCCAGTCCAGGAGTGCTGAGGTAAAAAGCAGGGACTGGGACTCTGTTACTAGCAGGCATTTTCCCTCCATTCCAAACCAGGACACCGTCTGGGTGAGTGAATCATTGTACTCTGTTCTGGGGCCACATACAGCCTCTCTGGTGGGGATTCTCAACCATGGCAGCCCATTCAAGTCACTCGGGAAGCTTTTAAAACACTTTCGGAGGGTATCCCCAGACCAGCGAACTCAGTCTCGGGAAGCAGGGCCAGAAGCTACGTGTTTTAAAAGCTCCCTGGTGATTCTGATGTAGTCTGGGCTGAGAACCACCCCCGGGGCCTCCGAGTCCTACCCCTGCATTGTCCCTAGTTTTTTCGTTTTCTCCAAGTTTGGCCATCTACAGAAAGGTGATTCCGGAGGAGACGTGAGTGCATTCAGTCTGGGGCTGTCAGGTGCAAGATGCTGCCTCAGAGAGGCACTGGGGACCGCCCTCCCTCATGCCGCCTGCGGGCAAAAGCACAGCTCACACGAACAGGCTACTGGGAGCCAACGTTGATCAGGCTGCTGTCCTCACCATGTCACCCCCGTGCTCACATCCCCCGCCTGAGTACCACCCTCTCCCTGTGTGCAGGCGCTTGGTATTTCTACCCCTACGGGCTGCAGACGTTCTATCCCGCTGTGGTTTCCTGGTGGGCAGCGAAGGGCAGCGGCCGGCAGCATGAGGCGTGGGAGTCCAGAGACTCGTCCCCACATTTCCAGGTGCGTAATTTTGGGTCGGGTCGCAGGTCCCTCCCTCTGCCTGTGTTTGCAGTTAGTTTCTCTACCCGTACACCTGACACACACAGGTGAAGAGGTGCTGTGCTAGCTGGAACACCGCCTCACCTCCCTCTCTCTGTCATTCGGAGTGTGCGTATTTGGGGGCAGTTTGCTTAAATATGACTCAGAACTGTCCCAGAGTGAGTTGCCATCCTGAGAAGCACAGAGAACAGAAGGAAAAGGAATCAGACAAATCATCTTGTCTGCTTCGTTCCTTTCAACATAATTTCACAGATATTTACTGAGCACCTTTTACGAATAAGGTAATATCCCGGTCAGTTACCTATTAGCACAGATAAACCACTCCTAAAATCAGTGCCTGCAAAGTACAAGCGTTTGATTAGCTCATGAGTCTGCGGGTCCTGTGGCCGGCTCTTCTGGTCTGAGCAGGGACAGGCCGGCCGTGGCTGGGCTCCCTCGTGTGTCTGCAGCTGGCTGGCAGATCCGCTGGCCAGGCTGTATACTCCACCTGCGTTTCCGTCACCCAGCAGGCTAGCCCGGGCTTGTTCTCACAGCAGCCGAGCGAGGTTCCGAGAGAGCAGAACCAGGCCAGGCTTTTGAGGCCTGGATTCAGAACTAGCACGTTGTCACCTCTGCCGCCTTCTGTCGGCCTAAGCAAACCCCAGAGCCAGTCCAGATTCAAAGAGGGGAAACGGATTCCACCTCTCGATGGGAGAACCTGCAAGGCCCCATCACGCGGCGCGGGGTGGAGGGAAGGGTACCGCCGTTTTTGCAGTCTTCCAGAGGCTGAAGATGAGACGTGTCTAGGCCGTGCCCTCAAGGAGCCTGCAGTCTGGTGGGGGTGGCAAGTGCACAGATAACCAGAATGTGTGTGCGCAGGTCCTGGGGTCCATGATGAACGTTTAAAACTCTTTACCCCCTAATTATAGCTATTTAACTCTGCTGATATCTTGCTGAATTTAATTTGGTATCATATTTTTGGGGGGTATCACATTTTTAAACATTTATTTTGGGTGATAATACTTTCCTGCCTATAATCTTCTTATATCATAAAATGACAATCTAGCATTTATAATTTTTCTTTTTTAATTATTAGTGAAGACATTCAATACAATTCAATTTTAGGGTCACTTTTTTTATAAAAAAGGAAGCGCGAATATATCTTTGTATTTACTTACATTTGCATAAAGACACTAATAAAAATAGTTGCCTGGTTTGGGAGGGGGTGGTGACGAGGGCACTGGGCGGATGGGGCAGAGATTAGGAGCATGACTTTTTGCTGTTTGTTTGCTTTTTGAATCATGCACATGTACAGCCTATTTTTAAAATGGAATTTTTTAAAATCAGAAGCAACCTCTGTACCCAGTCGGCCCCTGTCATTTAACTGATAGTTGACAGACTGCGTTTTATGATCTCTCTTGGCAAAGATTGTCATTGTTAAGTCAACAAGGTTCTCAAAATTCATGGCATGCTATCAAATGCCACCCTCAAGTCCAGTGACTTGTATTCTGTCTTCTCCGTGAGGCATCCAAATAAAGATGAAAGAGAAAGCTCTTTTCAATTATTTTCTTTTAGCTAGTTATTGACGGGAGAAGTGGAAGCTGTTGAAAGTCAGCAGCTGAATCTCAGCCCCACACACATAGGAGAGAGAAGGGGTGGGCTCCGCCCCGCAGGTCACCTGGCCCCCTGTGGCCATTCTGTGGCTTCTTCCTGTCCTCTTTTTGGACTCTCCTTCCATTCGGACCCTCTTCTGGGAGGGCACTGGGCCATCTCACCCGGCCCCTGTGTGCTGCTTCTTGGGGCCCAGACGGCTTCAGCCCCGCGTGGCCCGGTACACCCCGTGCTTTGCTGTCAGCACGCTCACTGCGCCCATTTCCTGCCGATGGACTCGCTCACCTGCAGAGCAGGGGGACTGTCCTGAGAGCCCAGACCCAGCGTGTGTCCACATTTGGGCGTGTCTGGGGTTCTCTTCCGTTCGTCTTCAGGAAGCACCGTGGCCATGGCTCCCTCACCTCTGTGGCTTTTCCCTCCCTGCCCCGCCAGGCTGAGCAGCGCATTCTGTCCAGGGTACACTCTCTGGAACGACGCCTGGAAGCGCTTGCCGCCGAATTTTCCTCCAACTGGCAGAAGGAGGCCATGCGCCTGGAACGCCTGGAGCTGCGGCAGGGGACCGCTGGTGAGGGAGGCGGCGGCGGCCTAAGCCATGAGGACACCCTGGCGCTCCTGGAGGGGCTGGTGAGCCGCCGCGAGGCTGCCCTGAAGGAGGACTTCCGCCGGGACACCGCCACCCAGATCCAGGTGTGGGAGAGGAGCTGCGGTCTCCAGGCAGCAGCTGAGGGTCAAGTGTGGGTGACACCATGGGCATGTGGGGTGGAGGGGGCGAGACTCTGCACACTCTGACGAGAGAGACAGCCCTGCCATTTGGCAGTTACCTTCTGTAAGCCTCAGTTTCTCCTTCTTTAAAATGGAGACGCTTGTCCGCTGCCCCTGCCCCGGCCGTGAGCGCACTAGACTGTAGCGTTGCCGGCACAGCGCCCAACACCACACAGGTGCTCAGTGAGGATCACGGGGCGGCTTGTCCATTTCTAGGATGCACTGTAGCAGAAAGGCCATGAGCTGAAAGTTGCTATCGAATGGTCCGGTTCGAATTCCAGTCACACCACTTATAGGTGGTAAGTGGCCCTCCGAGCATGACTCAGGAAAATCCTCTCTCCTGTGCCCGACAGGAAGAACTGGTCACCCTGAGAGCAGAACATCAACAAGACTCAGAAGACCTCTTCAAGAAGATTGTCCAGGCCTCCCAGGTGGGTGGGCTTGTGTGGAGCCCTGATCCAATTCAACGTCTGTTCTTGGGCTGAGAGACACCTTGGCCTCCTGAAGGGTCTGCTTGGATGTAGAGTGGGGCGGGGATGTGTAGTCTCCTGACTTCTGCTTGTACTGGACCCCCCTGGGCTGGAATGCTCTGCAGGAACGCATTGGGAGCGTGCTTGACGACAGGAAGGGCCACTTTCAAGAGGTCTGTTTTGTTGAGTGTAACACGCCCAACGAATGAGCACACATATGAATGTCTAAGTGCACCGGAAACAGGGTGAGACACTCGTAAGGAGCTTGACCAGGAGGCCAGCTTGACATTTGCTGGAGCAGTTGGGAGCCCTTGGGGCATGGGTGTGGTTCATAAGCAAAGACCCCTAAAGGGAACAGATCCTGCCCTGGGAGGCCGATCCCTTGGAGCCTGACGTTGCATGTATTTATCCTTCCTTCCTGCTCACAGGAGTCCGAGGCTCAACTCCAACACCTGAAGTCCGAGTGGCACAGGTAATGGGCCCTGCAGTCTGGCCTAGGCCTGTCCCTCCACCCAGCTGCCCACCCCCCACCTCAGGCAGGACCAGGGACCAGAGTCCCAGAGCAGAGTTCTGTAGGTGTCCCAAGCAGAGAGCGAGATGGCTGAAACCTAGCTCAGGACCATGAGCAGAGCTGGAGTGCAGTGGAGGCTGCACTGCAAGAGATTTGGGATTCGTGGGTTCACATACAGACATCATCTTTTCTGTACAACCTCATGCTCTAGATATCGGGTGAGGGTGTGAGCGGCCGAGGCAGAGTGAATGATGGATCTGGGCTTGGGGAGCAGGATAAGAATTCGCTCCCTGGCACAGGCAAGACCCGGGGCTGTGTTCACAGCCAGGATCATCAAGAGCAGGCCTTGCCTTCACCTGTAAACGGTGGGCGCACATTACCAGGAGCTGAGGGGCTCCTTGTGCTTTCCTCAGCATGGCCCTACCCCTCACCAGAGATCCAAAGCTTACGCTTCTCTCTTTGGAAGTAGGATGACCCAGGAGTCCTTCAAGGAGAGCTTCATGAAGGAGCTGGGGCGGCTGGAGGGCCAGCTGGCAGGCCTGCGGCAGGAGCTGGCAGCACTGACCCTGAAGCAGAGCTCGGTGGCAGACCAAGTGGGCCTGCTGCCCCAGCAGCTCCAGGCCATGCGGGACGACGTGAGTTGGAACCGTCCAAGTCTCCTGCTAGACGCGCTGGGCTCTGAGACCGTCTGTCCTAGGAGTCCGCCTGGGGCAGAGCCTCTTTCCCTGCAGCCTGTTAGTCCCACAAGCCCTGGCCTTGGACTTGGCACAGGGCTTCCTGTGACGGGAGTTCTTCTATTGATAACATGGAGAGTTGTCCATAGCTCTTTCTTCCATGTGGCCCTCATAGGCCTTCACTCCTTCCTTGCCCCTCTACCCAAGCCAGGGACTGTCCCTGCCGGCCTCCCATAGTGAGACCTTTTCTCTGTCCCTAGGTAGAGTCTCAGTTCCCTGCCTGGGTCAGTCAGTTCCTGCTCCAAGGTGGGGGAAGCCGCACTGGGCTCCTGCAGCGAGAAGAGATGCAAGCTCAGCTGCGGGAGCTGGAGAGCAAGGTCCTCGCCCACGTGGCTGAGATGCAGGGCAAGTCGGCGAGGGAGGCCGCAGCCATCCTGGGGCGGACGCTGCAGAAGGAAGGCGTGATCGGGGTGACAGAGGAGGTGAGGAACTGTGCGCCGGGACTCCCCTAATTCCACACACACTCTGCTCTCCTCCCTGGAGAGCACCCCCCTACACACACGCTGCCAGCTCCCTGCTATGTTCCAGGACCCAAGTGACATGCAGGAGGCTCCGATGTTTGTTTTGGGGCTGGTATGCCTGGGTGTGGCATGTGTGCCTGGACAGCAGGCATAGGAGGGGTCAGCCCATGTGTCCCTGGCCCCCAGCATTGGAGGTGCAAGGGTGGCCAATCCTGTCACAACTGCTCCGGGTGCTTGTTTTAGGAGGTGCACCGCATTGTCAACCAGGCCCTGAAGCGCTACAGCGAGGACCGCATCGGGATGGTGGACTACGCGCTGGAGTCGGGAGGTGTGTGCGCCGCTCTCCGCCCTTTGCTGAACCTGGGTCTCCGTACTAGCTGGCCCTCTGGCACCTGCTGGGCCAGCTGTGCCGCTAGGCAAGCAGGGCTTATCGACAGAAGTCACCCAGCCTAGAACTCACAGCAAAGGCGAGCAACAGCCCCGGGAAGGCAGGACCAGCACCATCCTCGGACAGCACAGGCTGATGTTCACAGCTGTTCTGTGGCCTGGGTTAGGTGTACAGAGGGGCCCGGGGCGTCTGCCCATATCCTCTTGTACTAGTGGACCCTCCTTGGGCTGCCTCAGCCCTTTAAGCCTGGGGCCCTCTTGGCTGTTGAGCTGAGATGGTTGTTGGGTCTCCCCTGCTGATGTCCAGGCCACAGGTGCCCACACCACCTTTCTTACCTGCCTCAGGGGCCAGTGTTATCAGCACCCGATGTTCCGAGACCTACGAGACTAAGACGGCCCTCCTCAGCCTCTTTGGTATTCCCCTGTGGTACCACTCCCAGTCACCTCGAGTCATCCTCCAGGTAGGTACCCGGCAAGGGTCATCGAGTGCCCTGAGCACAGTCACCTATGTAGCTGGGTCACTGTCCCACCCGGGGTCAGCTGGCGCTGCACTCAAGGAGGGGTCTTCATCACCAGCCCTGCGCTGACCTGACTTCCTTCCCTTCCAGCCAGACGTGCACCCAGGCAACTGCTGGGCCTTCCAGGGGCCCCAAGGCTTTGCTGTGGTTCGCCTTTCTGCCCTTATCCGCCCCACTGCTGTCACCTTAGAGCACGTGCCTAAATCCTTGTCGCCCAACAGCACCATCTCCAGTGCCCCCAAGGACTTTGCTGTCTTTGTGAGTATCCCACCTGTGCGGGCCGGAGGGCTGCAGAAGGATCCTGGGGGCCTCTACTTCCAATAAAGTCGGGGTCATTCTTTGGCTTGGGGGAGGGGATCAGACTTGGAAGAGATGGCGCCAGGGTGGGAAATGGCACCTCAGTCCCAGCTGCCTCGGGCTGTGGAGGCAGAAACCGAGGCCTAAGGAGCTAAGTGACTTGTCACAGAGCACGCAGCAGCCCCGTGTCCAGTGCTCAGGCCCCCTGCTGTCCCACCAGGGTGGGAGGGGACCAGAGTGAGGGTGAGAGTGGCCAGGGCATGTGTCTGAGCAGAATCTTTCCTCCATCCTTCACTCTTCAGGGGCTTGATGAAGAGCTGCAGCAAGAGGGGATGCTGCTTGGCCAGTTCACGTACGACCAGGATGGGGAGCCCATCCAGACGTTTCACTTCCAGGTAGAGGATGGCTGTGCTAGCAGAGGCAGCATTCTCATTTCCCATCCATTCAGCAGACGTTTTCTGAGCAGTGACCCTGTGCCAGGAACTAGGGGTCTAGAGCAGGAGACCGCAGCCCCTGCCCTCAGGCAGCTCACGGTGTGGGGCAGACAGCTCTCTGAAGTGGCCCAAGCAGATACCAGCACAGGGGAGGGCCCCTTCCAGATAGGGCGTTGGGGAAGGCTGCTGGGAAGGACAGGTGTCTGAATGCGTGTGGCCCACCAGGTCTCAGGCAGTACAGTGCGGCCACTCAACTTGAGTAGGCCTCAGAGTTCCAGGCCCTTGCTGAAAATGCAGAGTCCCAGTCTCTACCCCTTAGGGCCACTGGGATCCAGGAATCTGCGTTGACAAACAGCCCAGATGAACTGATGCAGGTGGCCTCTGAGCTCCGTCGGGGGGTGAGGGCTTGGAATACACTAGTGAGGATTGGGCGAGGTGGGGGAGGTGGGAGGTGAAGGGACAGTGGCACGAAAAAGGCCAGAGAGGCAGGCTGGGCTACTAGGCAAAAGGATTTCAGCCCTTGGAGCTGGGGTGGGGGTACGGGGTGGACATTGCTGTTTTAGGCAGAGACGTGACAATATGATTATGATAAGATCACTGTGACCGTGTGGGAATGGTGAGTCTAACGGGGACAAACCTGGAGACCAGGGGACTGGCCAGAACTGAGGTCCAGAGGGTGTTGGGAGTGTGGGTGAGGAGGCAGCGAGACAGTTGGGGGCAGGCACCCTGAAGTCCGGTTGGATGGGAGCAGGGAAGGAGGTGGAGGTGAGGGAAGCTGAGAGAGAAGCTAGAACAGAGGCAGCAGCAGGTTTGGCCACTGAGTTGGTGGGACAGTCCAGTGGAGCCGTCATGGGGACAGACCGAGCTGTGAGGTCTGAGGTGGTAACAGAGCCATGGGAGTAGTTGGGACTTCGCAGGGACGTGTGTGGACTGAGTCTTTAGGAGAGGGGTGGACAAGAGGCTGCCAAGAGACTGCCTGGGAAGGCTGGAGAGGGAGGACGAGCAGGAAGGCACTGTGCCTGGCGAGTCAGAGGTGAGATTTGCTCCAAAAGCTGGCTCAAAAATTGTGGCTTTTTGAGCATAGAGGACAGAGACCTGATGGGAACTTGCAGAAGAAGAAATTCTGCTTAGTTCAGAGAAAAGGGATTCTTTTCCAACATCTCACAGCAAATCTTCTGTGAAGGTAGTTCTGTCCGTTGACAGTAACGATCAAGACTTCTGTGAACGCGTCAGCTACAAAGCCATTTTTATGTGGCCCTGGGTGGGTGGCCCCAGTAGGACCTCTGAAGCCTCTGGGGCACCTTGGCCCACCAGCTGGAAACTCTCCTCCAGGGTTTGAAGACAGGAGCTTTGGCGCCCTGTTCTCTGCAGAGGCCCAGGGGAGCGGGACATCTGGCCCCAGGGGTGGCATCGCCCCTCCTGCCTGCTGTCAGGTCTGAGGGCTCTGACACGCCTGATGTCTTCCTTCTCTACCCAGAAACCTACAGTGGCCACGTACCAGGTGGTGGAGCTGCGGATCCTGACTAACTGGGGCCACCCCGAGTACACCTGCGTCTATCGCTTCAGGGTGCACGGGGAGCCTGCCCACTAGGCCTCTCCGAGCCCTGCAGCAGCTGGGAGGCCAGCCCCTCAGCACGTGCCCTCCTCTCTGGGAGTGGGAGAGCAGCGCCTCTGCCACCTCCCCACACGCTTGATTCGCGCATTGACTCCAGGAGCAAGACCGCCTGGCCCAATGGAGATGAGAAATGCAGGGCTTTTCTGGCAGTGGGGCGGCAGGAGGGGGACAGCAGGCTCCAGCATCTTGGTTCTCCGTTCTCCTCATGCCAGGCGCTAGGCAGCCACTTCCCCCTCAAGGGAGGGTGTATATATGTAGCATATCCTATGGGACTGAGAGGCAGGAGAGGTGACGAGTGCACAAGTTCCGGCAGTGGTGGCTGAGACCCTCTTCCTCCCATGGTGGAGGAGTTGGCACCCAGAAAGCTGTTGGGACGTGTGTGCATGATGCACGTGCCAAAGCCACGGCTGGGACAAGCTAGGGCCTGGGGCAGGGAAGTGAGGCCTCTAGGAGGAGGGTGCTCACCACACAGGCTGGACTGGGCAGCAGGCAGGAAGCTCCTGGTGGAGGGCAGCTGGGTTTTTCCAGAAGTGCCATCAACCTAGGGGATCTTGGTCCACAGGGTCCTCCAAGGTCTCCTGTGCACTGTTTGTCCTAGGCCCTGGAGGGTCTGGCTCCTGTGAGACACTGAGGAGCCTGGGGGCCAGCCTGTAGGATACCCCCTACTGGGGATACTAGTTGCTTTTCCTTTTCAGATGCTGGGACTGGGGGTACCTGTGCCCCGGAGAAAGCTTGCCACATTCCCCCAGGGTGCAGGGAGCCCAGACCTGTCCTTCGAGGCAGTAAGCATCAGGTCAGCTAAAACAGTGGGAGCAGGGGACTCCCTGGGCTCTCCTAGTGGTCCAGTAATAACAAGTGATATTCAGGTGTCATGATGGGAGGAGGTCTGTGCACTGCGGGCCCCGCCCCATCCCCATCCCAATCAGGTCCCCCTGTAAGGGGCCCTCGCCCTCAGCTGCCCCCTTGGGGCTCTTTCAGCTCTTGCCTAATTGTTTTCTTTCTGGCTTTTTTTCTATGGGGGGCTGGGGTGGGGGGACTACGTAGGAAGAGGGCCTGAGGCAGGGGCTTTTTAACCCAGCAGGCCCTGCTATGTTGTAAATATTTTTCAAGGTCTGTTTTTTTTAACTAAAAAGCTAAGAGCTTGATTCTTAGCCCCGTTCTGTGGGGCACTGGGTGACTTCAGTTCCTTGTAACCCGGCTGCCATGCAGGCAGGTACCCTGAGGAACAGGGCTGGGCCCTGAAGGGGCTTCTGTGGGATGGAGCTGAATGGAGGCGAGGCCGCAGGCCACCCTGTGCTCCTCCAGCGCGAGCCCCTGCACAGCCTTTGCTCTCAGACAACCAGGTTTTATTTTGTGCTCTTCTGTCACAAATGCTGCACTATTGGATTCTCAATTTTTTGTCTCCAGATTCTAATTTATGCCTATGCAAAAAATAAATTATGCCCAGGACTAATG
>NW_011888797.1:11554466-11560493 GCF_000151845.1 Pteropus vampyrus | reverse complement strand
CCTTTCGAGCCCGTCCCCCGGCTTATGGCCTCTGCTATGGACTTGGGAGTAAAAGCGGGTAGTGAGTAGCATGGCCAGCCACCGGGTACCCCCCATGTGCTGGGCCCTCAGGGCCTCACATACGTCCTAAGTCCTCACCCCACAACCCCCTCCTCCATGCAGGCGGTTACCTCTTGCTGTAGATGAGGAAACTGAAGTTCAGAGAAGGCTGGCAGCTTGTCCTGGGTAAGGGCCCGGGGAGGAGCCTGGGCATGGAAGCCACGCCTCCCTGCTAGGAGAGGCTGGGCTCCCCTCCTCCCTCCTGCTCTGAGGACAGGGCTCTAGGGCAACTGTGTTCCCGGTGACAGCGCCTCCACCTGGAGGGGCTGGACAGGGAACAAGACACTGTCAACTTGGAACAAACTTCTATTTTGGGTGCTGGTCTGGTCAGGCCACGGGTCAGTGGTAACTAGAAATAGCTGGAAGGCAAAGTGAAGAGACCAGCAGTCCAGGAGCAGGACATCAGGAGAAGGGTTGGGGACAAGAGGGGAGCAAGGCTGAGGAAGGGCCCAGCCCGCTGGCGGTCTGCCCATCAGTCCACCCTAATCAGAGGGCTCCAGACCAGGCTGGCTCAGGGCCCACGCTGCCATCTCTGGCCTGGGCAATCCCGCCCCCACCCCCTCCCCAGGCAGTGATTCTTCCAGAGGGCTTAATGCTCAGCTTAGTGCTGGGCCTGGAAGAGTCCTTTTGACTGCCCTCTCCCGGTCCTCCCTGCACCCCGACTGGGCTTCCAGGGCTCAGGCCCTTCGCTGTAGCAACCATGTTGGGGCGATGTGGCGGGGGTGTGGGGGGCAGGAAGGGGTCCGGTCCCTGCCTGGCTCAGAGGAACACCTGCACCCCACCAACAGGGAGTGCTTATGAGCATGACCTTGAGCAGGCAGACCCCAGTATAGGTCATCAGTGTCCTGACACCCAACAAGATTCAAAGGCCAAGCAGGAGGCGGCTCCTAGACAAGGCAAGAGCCTCCAGCTCAGCAGAATCACAAAGCAGGTGCCAGCCAGGCAAACACAGGATTGTCTCCAAGGGGAAAGAAAAGCCACCAGCTGTCTCTGGGTGAGTGGCAAAGGTCGGAGTTAGGGGCAGGGAGGGCCCTACAATCCAATCACCTCTCCCCCCCACACACCTACAGGCTACAATTTAAGAGCTTTTGGCATTACTTGTTTTGGGGTTTAAGGAGAAAAAGGGAGAGAAAAGAGGAAGTCAGCACTACCCCCCCCCTCCTAGAAGGCCCCAGTCCCAGGAGGGCTCCCTGAGCTGGCAGCAGCAGCACTTACACCTGGAAGCCCCCCAGCCCTGAGGCCAGCTCCACAGAGGGGCTCTGGGTGCAGAAGAGCGCAGGGAGGAAGGACACCCTTCAGCTTCTGACAGCCCCTACAGGTTCTCACAGAGACACACGATGGACGGACGGATGGACAAATGGGCAGGCAGCCAACTCCTGGAGGCTGGTGGCCAGCCATGGCAGAGGAAAGGAGAAAGACTGTCCCTGACTGGCCACACTCCTGCACAACACACACACACACACACACACAATTAGAGAGAGGTATAATAAAAAGAATAAAAACTAAGGGCCCAGATGTACAAAAACTGTGGGTGAGAGAGAAGGCGGGCAAGAGGGCGGGAGATGGTCAGTCCTCCGGACGTCTGGCCACCTTCCTCAGCTTATAAATTACAACGCCCCTGGAAACGGGGGGTGGGGGAATGATGAGGCTCCAGCTGTGGCCTGGGGGGAAGGTGGGTGGCGGTCAGAGCTGCTCTGGCCCATCTGGTGGAGCGGTGGCCAGAGTATGAGGATCCCATGGGGGTGGGGGAAATTCAGCAGCCACTGGCAGGAGTCACGCAGGCCCCCTGGGACTTCACTTTGTGACGCTGGCCCCCTCGTCGCCGGCCCCCACTGCTGGGCTTGGGCTGAAAGAGAGAAAGGAGGAGCTTGAGAAGCAGTGGTCCACTGGGAGCAGGACAGGACAGCAGAGGGGCAGGGGCAGTAGGAAGAAGGGGCAGGAGACAACAGCGGGCAGTGGTCCCAGCCTAGCCTGAGCAGCCATCACGCGGACTGGACCATGGCTCCGCCCTCTGGCAGAGGGAGCAAGCACTGCCCTGCCTACCTTCCTCCAGGGCAGGTGGGTCGCATGTGATAAGGGGTGTGTGAGAATTTGGAGAAGCACAAAGACAGCCAGAACCAAACCTGCCACCACTGATAAGTGGAGAGAAAGGAATGAAGGAGCCAGAAGCAAGCTCAAGGCCCGAAAGCAGAAAGGGTGGGTCCAGGCAGTAGCTTCCTCCTCAAAGAAGGGGTCAGACGGAGAAAGACTGGAAGGAGCGAGCGGGGTAAGGGGACACCAAGAATGGGACAGAACTAGCAGCGGATGCCGAGAGCTAAGATGACACAGGGCCCAAGGCCACCAACCCCTCAGGAGGTGTCATGTCAGGGGAAGGGGCACAGGGGGGCCCTCTACAGCAGTATCTGTCAAAGCTCTGGACCACGGGCACGCACGTCACCCACACTCTCATACACACGAACAGTCTTACTATGAAAGGGAAACTTTGAAACGTGAAACCAAATACTAATCACAACCAATAAGATTGATCTTACGTAAGCCACATCTTGAAATCTGAAAACCAGCCTTAAGAGGTAAGTAGCTCACACTTAGATAGCAGTTATGTGCTAGGAGTTGTGAGAAACACCTTTAAATGCAGACATGGCTGTGGGCGAAAGCTGCCTGGAGCTCTCCTACATGTCATCCTCCACCAGAGTGACAGCCACACCCCCACCACCTTACCCACAGCCCGCCTCAGGTGGTCAGGAGCCCAGGACCAGCCTGGGGGGCCAGGAGACATGCTCACCATTGGCTGGAGACTGCTGGGTGCAGCTGACGGTGCAGCCCCTAGGGAGCAACCTTCGTCTCCAGGTGGGGGCACCCCTACTGCCGACCCTCCAGACAGACCCCCGTCTTCTCGTTTGCTCAGGGGGCCTTTTTTCGTTGACTGCATTTTAATCTGCTGAGGCTTGGAGTTCATGGGGGAGTTGTTGGTAGTCTGGAGGAGCTGCAGGAGCCAAAGGGATGAGGATGAAGCCCGAGCTGCAGGCAGTGACATCAGCTCAGCTGCTCACTCCCCCGCCTGCTCTCTTAGAGACTTCTCATTCCCTGGCCTGGCTGGTCCTGGGTGAGGGCCCAGGGTCCATGGCACAAGGACCATGCCAGGCGCAGTGAGATGGAGAGACATTCTCACCCCTGCTCAGCATTCCAGGGCTGCCTCAGCTCAGCCCAGCCCAGCAGAGCTCCATCCCGTCCGCTGCCCTGGCTGCTCTTCCCACAGACAATGGGAAAACCTTGACCCCCTCCCACTCAGCCCAGCTCCCAGCCGGAGCCTGGCAAGCTGCACTCCAGGCTCTCTTCCTTACTGAGCCCACAAAACTCTTCAGAGCGTCGACTGCATCTCCAGGCCCAGGACCCTGCTGCCTTAGAACAAGAGTCAGGGGCAAGTTTTAAGTTCAGGCCTCCCAGAGACCAAGTGAATATCTGAGCAGCTAGAAATGTCTGCAGTGTGGCTATCAGGAAATCCTAAGTATGGTCATCCAGGAGGGTTGCCCTGCTCCAGCTCTCCCAAGGCAGGGACTGGCCCCTCTGTCTCTGGCAATCGGGAGATTCTGCAGGGCTTCTCAAGAAGCACCTGCTGTGCTCAAGGTCTAGAGGTGGAATGGCCCCCAGTGTATGCTGAGGGCAGGCGAGTCTGCCCAGCCATACCTTGGTGATGGTGCCCACGGCCTTGGTGCGGCCTTCCCGGAACACCAGCCGCTGGTCTATGTGTAGGTACTCAGGGGTCTTAATGAAGCGGAAGTGCACAGTGGCCTTGTCCCCAGTGCGCAGACAATCCTTGTCCATACTCAGAATGGTGGCCGTCTGCCTGATGCTCCCACAGTGCACTGCCAAGGGAGCCAGGGGTCAAGACAGGGTTGGGCCACCCACTGGCCTCAACAGAGGCAGTGAATGAAAGCAGGAAACGTGCTTGAGCTGCGGCAGGCTGCAGACTTCAGGGAGGCCAAGCGAGCTAGAGGCTACTCTGAGATCTGACCCTGCTCCACACTCTCCTACCTTTTCCACCAGTTAGACCCCACCTGTCCCCAGACTCGCGTCCCAGTTCCTGAATACAGGGCATTGTGCTCGCGTGTGTGCCTTCTCTAGACTGTTCACTTCCTGAAGGCAGGGCTTTTGCCCATCTGGTCTTTGTCCCCAGCACCTTGGCAACACTTGGCACACAGCAGCATTCAGTAGAAACTGTAGGCAGAGAGCCACACCCGGTTCGTGTTTACAGGACTGAACAAACACTACAGCTTGTGGGTGGAACACAGGGCAATGCTAAACAGGAAGGAGGCCTGCCTTTTGGCTGGAGTTGACTCTTTAGTGTTAGGGTCGCTGGAGCACTTGGTGGAAGTTCTAGAGTGGGGGGTCCCCTGGACTGGCAATGCCCTTTGACACCTACCCATGGCCTGGTAGCGCGGGCTAATCGTGGTGGGGTGGTGGAGGACGAGGATCTCGGCCTCAAACTCCCAGGATGCTTGAGGATTCAAGCGCGGGGAAACCATCACCATGCCCTTCCGGATAGAGGAGCGCTTAATCTGAAAGAACGAGAGAATCCCAGACCTCAGGGACAATGATTCCTTCTGGTTTCAGCCCCTGGTCCCAGAGGCCCAGGAGTCCTTCTGGGAATGAGGACCACCCGAACTTGGCCTTGCCCTCACTGCACTGAACCACAGGCCTTCTAGGCAGATTCTAGTGCAACGTGAGAAGCTTAAGCACTGCAACTGGGGGGCAGGAAAGGCTTCGTGCAGGAAGTGGCACTTCAGCTGGGCGTTGAAGGGTGGGTAAGAACTAAGCGGGTGGTTAGAGGACAAAGGCAGGCAAGCATGAGGTGGAAGGGACAGGGAGAGCATGACATGACTGTTGGTGGGAATAAAGTTCCACTTTGCCAGTTAATCTGGTTGTTGAGGGAGGGAGATGACACCAGAACTAGCACCACTCCCAAGCCCCGGGGGACAGAAGGCTGAATGAGAAGAGGATTTGGCACAGACCCCCAACTGCCCTATGGGAGGTCTGCGCGCAGACAATCCTTGTCCAGCAGGGAAGCACCTGGCTGACCTCAGCACGGAGTTCAGGGCATCCTGCTCCAGCACTAGGGGAGGAACAGAGCTTAGGAGGCAGGGCGGCCTGGGTCCAAGTCCCAGCTCTAGCACTTACTACCTGTGGCTCCTGGGCATGTCACTCAGGCTCTCTGAGCCTCAGTTTCCTCATCTATAAAAGCGAAGTCAGTAACCCCTGCCTTGCAGAGCAGCCCTGAGGACTGGGGACAGCCAAGAGCCCAGCACAATGTGGAGTCCGAGGGGAGTTCTGGTATCACCAACACTCACCTTCTTCAGTGCGAAGGAGGCTGTCTGGCCCCCCCGCACCTCCTTGACAGGCATGCGCTTTCGATGGATCGATTTGACAGCAATGGACAGGAAGTTACCCAAAGGATCTGGACCCAGCAGCAGTGTGTCATTCAGCTTAATCAGGCCCCTCAGTGTTGTCCCCGACACCACTGTCCCCACACCCTGCAGAGAAGATCCTGGCCCAGTAAGTCCATCCCCACTCAGCCCCTTCCCACCACAGACTCAACCCATCACACTCTGTGGGAAGTGCCTGCCCGGCCCCTGACCCTGCTCGGCCCCCTAGGAGCCGCTCACCGGTACAGAGTAGGTGTCATCAATCTGGAACTCAGCAGGCTCCTCCTCCCGGTAGCTGGTGCGGGGGGAGAGCAGGTTGAGGAACATCTTCAGCAGATCTAAGTTCTCGCCAGTAACGTTGGAGATCTGGAATATCGGGCACATCCTACGTGCAGGGAGGAGAGAAAGGAAGAAGTCAGGAGGCCAACCCCTGCCTGACACAGGATGGGAACAGCAAGAGGGTCCTGGAACAGCTGCTATAGCGAAGGGCCCCAGTGCCCACTCGCCC
>NW_011888797.1:11508262-11553021 GCF_000151845.1 Pteropus vampyrus | reverse complement strand
AGGAGCACAGGTGAGGCCTGTCTGCTAAGGGTGTGAGTCTGAAACCCGTCGAACTTCTCCACTCTCTAGAAGACCTGCATCCTATAAGTCAGAGGTCCCCAACCCCCAGGCCATGGACCGCTACTGGTCTGTGGCCTGTTAGGAATCAGGCCGCACAGCAGGAGGTGAGCGGCAGGAGAAGCTTCATCTGTATTTGCAGCCGCTCCCGAGCTCCACCTCAGATCATCAGGCATTAGATTCTCACAGGAGAATCCCTGGTGCCAAAAAGTTTGGGGGCCACTGCCATAAGTGACAGGGGGTGGGGGCATCCATAAAAAGGACAATGCTCTTCCCAGAATACTCTGCTTCCAGGGGAAAAAAAGCACCTGACAAAAGGATCTCTAGGAGCTGCAGACACCTGCAGAAGCCCTTATGAGGCCCTCCAAAAGGATACCTCTCCACTTCTCTTCTGCCATCTGTAACAATGAGGGAGAAACGCATGAAGGCCTAGGCCTGCAACCCTGTTTTGAAGCCTTTGGTGGTAAGAAGTAACCATCCACTGTCCCAACATTGCCGCATATATCCAGCCTACATGTAAAATCTAACCCTTCTGCCTGGGGCCATCTGAAAAGAGGTGCCAGATTAGAGATCTTAAGAATCTTGCATTTGGAACCAGAAAGAACAAAAAGCAGGGGATAATTCTAAGCTGTGCTAAGGCCAAGAGCTAAACAGGAGACAAGGCACAAGATCCTAGGCTGATGGAAATTCAGGTCAAGGTCTAAGCACAAGATAAGGAAGCAGAAAGATTTGGGGCTGAAGTCCTGGCAGCGGATCAAGGAACCACAGTGGGTGACAGCTCCCAACAGAGAGACTGCTGCTAGCTGGAGGCTTCACTTACCTTGCAGGATGTTGGCAGGACACATGTCAATCTTGGTGACTACCACAAAAACAGGCACATTGAGTGCCAATGCCAAACCCAGGTGCTCCTTGGTCATCCCCACGATGCCGGCATTGCTGCCCACCTGCCCCAACACAGAAAAAGAACCGTCAGGGCAAGGGAGGCAGAGGTTGCTGCCAGAGGGGCACAGAAGCTCAAAGAAGGCTAGGGTAAGAGAGAACTCCCATATATCTGAGGCCTCCACCGGAACAGGACAAAGCGGGCAAAGTCGCAGGCCAGGAACAAAACAGCTATAGGTGAAAGCTGGGCTGGGCAAAGATCGCTTTAACTTCTGATTCAGTGATGCAGGCCATCAAAATTTGAGGAGACTTGGAAGCACAGAAAAGACAAATCTAGACAGTTGGGAAAAACGACTATCTAGGGTCATCAAAGGAGGTTCAGTTTAACATTCCTGGCCCGCAGTTTCCGCATCTATAAAGTGGGCGGATAATATTATCCACTTTAGAGGGTTCACTTGTTTAAACATTGTAACATGTCAAAAGTGTAGCACACATGAGCATGAATTAGGTGTTCAAAGGATGGCAGCTGTTATTACTGTTGCTAGTCCTTCCCATAGTGTTTTTAAGTATCACCACACAGGCTGGCCAAATAAATTAGGGCACACGCGCAAGGCACCAAATGTGCCGTGAAAGAAAAGGAGGAAACTCTTATCTACGGATATAAGATAATCTCTAAAATATATTTTTAAGGGGAAAAAAATCCAGGTATATGTAGCACACTACTGATTAAAAAATGGTGATTGGATCATTGTTTGAAAAAAAAAAACCCAGCTGTGTGACATTTGGGGAACTTCTGAAATATAAATACTTATAGACTAGATATTAGAGGATATGAGGGCACTCATGTTCACTTTGGTTACAATAATAACAGGAGACAGTTCTTACTCTTAGGAGCTGCGTGCTGAAGTATTTGGGAGTGAAGAGTCAAAATGTCTATAAGCTACTTTCGAATAACAAAAAAAAAACAACAAATAAAAACAGGCATCCAGCACATATACAGATAAACATGGCAAAATGTTAATAACCACTGAATCAGGTTTAGGTATTCATTATACTATTCTCTCAACTTTTCTGAATGTTTGAAATTGGAGGGAGAAAATACATACACTTTTACCGGTGTGATCACAAAATATCTCTGGAGGATACATCAGAAACTAAAAATACTAGTTGTCTCTGGGAGGACACTGGACAGAGCCCTTTGGCACCTTTTTTTTTCTGCATCATATAAACGTGTTACTTACTAAAGCAAATTAAAATTGCCACAATATAGTGCTTTATACGTTCCAGAGTGTTTTCAAGGATGTTCTCATTCGATCATCACAGCTCACAGGTGAGCTATCATCCCACTAGTTAACAATAAAAAAGATGTCCCTTACCTGTGTTCCCTTTCGCCTACACCAAGACACCTCCACCATCTTCCTCCTAATTCTCCCATTCCCTCCAATCTTTCTTACACAACCCAGACTTGCTTTTGTTGTTCCCAGCCTGGGTAAGAGAGAGCTTTATTGCTTTGTTGTAGATATATTTTAAAGATTTCCCCCCTCCCCCCCCAAAAAAATTGATTGCCATGGAACGATAATGAAATATTTCACTGTTCTCTACAGAAAAATTTTAATATTTGGATCATGGCCTAAAAATCTGATAATATATTTCATCTGAGTGAAGATCTTCCCATTAACTGGCCTTATGGTAGCTCAGAAAAATGTTCATTTTAAACTGATTTCTATACTTTTTTTTAGTATCAATCCAACACCCCCCACAAATATGACCCATGGTGCATCCATGGAAACTCCTTCTTATAGAGCAGCTTTCCTTAGCCCAGTTGACAAGGTCGGTAATGGCTGCTTGCAGTGATCAAAGATGCGGGAGATGAAATCACACCGAGACCCCAAGAACCTTGGGCAGAGAGCCGACGAGTGTTCATACAGATGCTCCCTCTCTCTCTACCCTCCAGTCTGGGGAGACGCTGCCTGAGAACCTGTGTTTACAGCGCAACTTGATCAAGTCTGCTCTGAACAGATGCTTGTGTTTACTATACTTATTAATTCGGGCAACTGGAGGAATTGGAATATGGGGAAGGGCTTTGAGAAGAACTTGCCAAAGTAAAACTTGCTTGCTCTCTCTCTTTCTGTGAAAGCTGTGAAGCTGCCACCAAGGCTGTGGGCCTTGCTGATTCCTACTCTCTGTCCAGGGAAGAAGGTCAAAGGGATCCAAATACAAGCTTAGCAGTAAGATCTAATGCAGAAGCTGCTGCTCCCTTTCCTTTTCAGTTCATCTACATAATGAGCTGCTTAAAAATCTATCCCCACGAGGCTGTAGGCTCTGCGGGGCCCCAGGCTGGCCATGCATACGCTGCTGCATCTTCAGGCCCAGCGTGGTACCAGAAACACAGAAGCCTCTCAACAAGCAAACTCGTTCCAGGCTTCAGACAAGGCCACTCTCAGGTCCCTCCTGAGTGCTGTGCTCTCCTCTATTCCTTCCCCCTAGCCTACCCTTCTTGGAGGGTATGCCTGGTGTCACCCCCTCAAAGTAGCCCAACCTCAGAAGAAAACATTTCTAAAGATAATAAGTACACCCCAGAGAAATCCTCTATGTCTCTCCAAAAAAATGAGAGGTCTGCAAATACCATGGTTATTCCTTAGGGGGACCTATCCAGGTCTAACCTAGGAGATCAAGGTACACCGCTGAAGAAGACTGTGATGCTCAGAGGACTGGGTACCCCAGCAAAGCCTGTCATCCTTACCCAGTGTCAAAACCCCAAACAGACTTCAGCCTCAGAACAATATCAAACACTTGCCCATAACCACATCCCCAAGAGCTCTGCTAGAGCATCCCCACCCCACCCCACCCACCCCCGCGGGGAGTGCCTCACACTCACCATGAGCATGCAGAAGTCGGGCAAGTGGCCCGTCATGCCAAACACAGTGGTCTTCAGGTATTTCTCGTGGCCCGCCAAGTCGATGAAGGTAATCACCTTAGTGGACTTCTCACAAATCTTTGTCCACTCCAGGCTGCCGCCATGGCTATCTGGCTTATTCACCACGTTGCCTTCACTGTCAAAGCCCAGAATGTCGTTGCCCACGCTGCTGGTGCGACCAGATTCAATCTCATGTTTGTGGCGGAAGAGCTTCTGGCGGGCAAAGCCTCGGCCATTGTCCAGCTCCCCATGTGTCAGGACCCCCAGAAGTGTGCTTTTGCCAGCGTCCACGTTGCCCACTACTGCTACCCTGCAGGTACAAGAATCCATATTTCCATGTGAGAGTTAGCGGGGCACAAGGTGAACCCCACTAGCTGGATTTGTAAGGACCGGTTTGCTCCTGAGTCTCTCCAGCTCACTGCTCCTCCTGTTCATGGGTAAGCACATCGAGAATGTTCCTGGAGGTGCCAGAAAGAGTTATTCAGGAGGAAGCGGGCTCCCACAGTGGGTTTCTCCCTGAACTTCCACCAGCTTCCTCAAAGCTGCCAGACAGGGGCTCCGAAGTCAGGAGAGACCCAAACGCTCTGCTCTCCTCCGTCACTCTGCTTTTTAGCCTTGCAGGCTGATGAGAAAGAAAACACAGCCCACGGAATGTATGGGTGGCCTCTCTCCCACTCTTCCCAAGTGGGAATATTTAGGGACGGGGAAGTGTGGAAATGGAATGGAGCTGTCGTGTCCTGGACATTCTCTCCATGCCTCACAAAGGGAAGGGGTGAAGCTGCCACAGTCGGTGTCGAAGGCTCAATCCCCATTCTCTATAAAGCCCTAGACCCTGAGGCCATGCTACGGGGGACCTCGGAACTGCTCTGAGGCCTCCTCACCTGACCTCCAGGAAGTCATTGTCTCCTACTCGTTTCCGGACCAGGTAATCACGCACACGACCCCCAGCTTCTTGCCGATCCCGCAGGAGGATGACATCGGCCTCTATCTGTTCTGCCATGCTCTTCACTGTAGCGTAGGAGGCCTCCATGTCAGCTTCACTCAGCCCATACTCAGTCCCATCTGGTGACAAAAGCCCAGACATCAGCGTTTCAACAAGCCAGCCAGCCAGCCAACCCCTCAGAAAAGCCCCACCCCAGGCACTGAAGAACATGGCTCTTTCTACCTGACACTTTTCACAAACAGAGCTAATAAATGATTGTGCCATGGGTTTCCTCATTAAGCAGGGCATTCATTAATTCATTCAACAGTAATCGCTGAGACTCTTGGGTTTTATGCCAAGCCTCATGCTGAGTCCTGGGAATACAGGTGCCCTTCGCAGGCTCACGGCCCAGGAGGAGAGACAGGAAATTAATTAACCACAATGCAGCTTGAGTACCATACTACAGAACTGTACAAGAAGAATGTAAAGCATGAGCAACTAGCATTGCCTGGGGAAGCTGAGGACAGCTTTGCACGGTGCTGGGTCTCCAAGCGTGAAAATGGGCCCGCAGAGAAAGAAGCAAAGACATCCTAGGCAGAGAAGCTAAGCATAGCGCATGGCAGATGACAGCACACTGAGGGACCCGTAAGCAGCTCGGTGTGTCAGAAAGCAGGATGTCAAGCGGCAGGAGACCACAGGAGAGGTGGCAGCGGTCAAGCAGACAGACGTTAGCAGCAAAACACATCAGGTATCAGGCAGTGGGAAGCCCTAGGGCTTTAGACGAGGGAGTAACGTGATCAGATTGCTGGGGGTTAGAAAAATCCACTGGGCAGCGGTATAAGGTGCGCTGGCAAGTGAGAGTGGAGGGCGGGAGCCCAGTCAGGAAGTCATTCCAACAATTCAAGCAAGAGATAATGAGGACAGGGGACAAAGGGAAATGCGGCGCGAACTGAAGAATGATTTTAGGGATAGATTGTTAACTGAGGTAGCTCAGGTGAAACGTCCAGCAAGTAGATGGAAAAACAAGGCTGAGCTCAGGATAGGGAAGGGAAGAACCAACCAACTCATTTAGTGAGTGCCTACTGACGACAATTCTCGTCAGGTGCTTTCTACTCGGTGTCCTGCGGAATTCCCACAATGACTCCCTCAGCTTTTCTCCAGCCTGTCTCCAAGAGCACCCGTGCTCCATCCCTGGGCTAACCGCTCCCAACCCCCAGCATGGGCCCAGACATTTTTACTACTTCCCAAAGACTCTGAAGCACCTCTTCTCACCCGCCCTTCCTCCCCCCTCCACTTCTCCCCTTACAAGCAAGCTCGAGCCATTCTTAAACTAGGAGAAGGGAGCCCTGCCCTCCTCCCTTGCCCCTGCTTCTCCCCTGAGCTACCTCTCCTTGAGCTGAGCACCTCAAAAGAGTAACTGAGACTTGCTGACTATTGCTACCTAGTCTCTGAATCTTACTTAAGGAATCTGGGAGAAACCAGTTTTCAAGTGATCAATGGCCTTCTAACCACTCATCCAATACCCCTTTCTTGACCTCAACAGCATGTGACACTGCTGGCCATTCTGCCTTTGTTTTCTGAAGCGCTTCCCACCCACGCCACCCGCCTATTGCATGAACTCTCCTGATTTCCCTCTCCTGCTCTCTGGTTCCTCTTCCTCTGTCTGCTCTGCTGGCTCTTCCTGCTCCTGTCCCCGAAATGCCAGTCTTTTCCAGCAGTCGGCCAGTGGCCCTCTTCTCTGTCCTCTAAACATTCCTCTTGGCCATCTCATACTATGGCTTCAAATATCATTTTGAAAACTACAAAAACATTCATTTCTAGCACTGTCCTCTTCCCCGAGCTCCAGACTGAATGACTCCTAGAAGCCCAAAGTCTAAACTCAACAACCCAACCCCTCTCTTTAAACAACAGCACAAAATCTGACACCATTAACAACAGGTTAGTCCTCGCTGCAATCCTGGAGGTAAGCCTTCCTTTCCCCATTTAAAAGGGGGCAAACGGAGTCCAGGGAGGTCTCGGAGCGGGTGGGGAGCAGAGGGGCCCTGTGAGCCTGGGTCTTCTGATTCCAAACCTAGAGCCTTTTCCTCTGGCAAGGGTTCCCCTTAATGCCAGACCGGTTCCTTCTCCTTCCAGTCCCCCAAGCTTAGCACTCAGGGCCCCAGTCCTGCTGATTCTAGCGCAGACCCGGCTCTTCTTTCCTTGTCCCTGCTCTCCTCCTTTTGCCAGTCCAATGCCACGAGTCTGATTCAGGCCCTTACTGTACCTCAGTCACCATAACAGACAGATCCCTAACCGGACTTAGCAAATCCAGTCTCTATTCCCTACAACCCATCCTGCAGACACACACGCCCAAGCCCCCAAACAAAGCACAGCTCTAAGACAGTCACATCCCAGTCAAAGCCTTGGAATGACTCCCCAGGCCCAGCAGTGTTCACTTTCAATTCCTTACAGGCCTACCCCATTCATTCCACAGCCCCTCCTGTTTTGTCCCAGTGCAAGTGGCCCAGTAACCATGCCCCTTGCTCCCTGCAGGTTTCCAGCTCCACACTTTTGCCCTTGTATTTTCTATCCTAGAAAGCCCATCAGCACATCTCCACTCACCAAAATCCTACCTATTCCGCTCCTTGATGGCATTTACTGCACACTACACCCTGTGCAATCGTGTTTGAGATGCTTGCCTTCCTCCACTATACGTAAGCATCTCCATTCGGGACAGGAATCACATCTCAAACATTCCCTGAAGACACCGATGAAGGGTCCTCTGCCTATATCAAGCCCTCAAATGTTTGTAGAATGTAAAACAAATGAATAAAGAGGGAGCGGTTGGAAGGAGGAGTTTCTAAACGCAAGGCCCACTGAGCTCCGGCCGTCTGGGTTAGCTGTACTTCAATGTTTGGGAGATTTAGCTCTTATTGTAAATTAGGCAATAACCTAGAGACAGACACTGCTGGTAGTGATCACGTGGTGACGAAAGTCAGGGTTTTGGAGCACAGCAAGGTGTCTCCACACAAAATGAGCAGGCAGGGCATTTGTGCTCTAGTCAGAGATTGGAAATAGATGTTTTCACTCTTAAGCTCTCTTCCAGTTTGGAGAATCTGCCACCCACTAGCTGTATGAACTTGGGCAAGTTAATTAAAACCCCTATACCTCAGTTTCCTTACCCAGGAAATGGGAATAATACTAACAGTTCCCATCTCTGAGGTCTTTCAGAAGGATGAAATGAGGTCTGCCATGTCACAGTGTAAAGCAGGGAAGGGCTTGCTGGAAGTGTTCCTGAGAGAAGGCCTATTAACCCTGCCATTCTTGCCGGACCCCCAAATTCTCTCGACCCTTTCCTGATTCTGACACAACAAAAAGCAACGCTTTCAGGTCCTGTTCCACACCAGGGGGCAATCACCAATGTCATCTTGTCCATCCAGGGCTCCCAGAGGATGCCCCAGTCAAAGTACCCTCCTCCTCCAGCATGCACTGCATTTCTCACGCAGTAGGACTGGAGGCAAAGGCCAAGGAGGAAAGCCACAGAGGTCCAAGTACTAAGGGCCACATTTTTGCCCACACCCAACCCTAATGGGACTTCCACCCTGCCATCTGACCTACCTTTCCTATATGTACTCTCCTGCTCAACGTGCTGCAAGCTTCTCAAAACTTTTAGGATAAGCTCTTTGGTGTGGCATTTGAAGACCCTCAAGATCTGGACCTGCCTGTCCAGCCCACCTTCCTGACACTCCCACTTTACTGAATCACTGCTGGTCCACCAAATACTCCACAATCACCAATGGGCATGTGGCTTCCTCTGCTCACTCATTTCTGCCTCCATTTACCTGAAAAACTCCTGCTCATCCTTTAGAACCAATTCAGAGGGCGCCTCCTTTTGATGCCTTTCCTAACTCCTCCGAAAAGACTATGTTCCCTGAACTTTTAATACAGTACCTGGCTCTGAGGTCATGACTTAATATCTGACAAAGGAAAAGGTTCTTTTTGAAAGAAATATCACGGTTAATCAAGTATAGCCTGGAACTCTTAAAAATTTACCACTGTAACTACTACCACTAGCTAACATTTATATAATGCTCACATATATGTCAAGGGTTAACCTTCACCATGACACCATGGGATAGATTCTATTATTATCTCTATTTAAAGATAAGTTAAAGAGCCAGGAGGCGAACTCAGACCTGCCAGGCTCCAGACCCTAGCTACTAGGACAGATTGCTTCCTTTTAAAAGATCAATCTTAAAACAAACAAACAAATAAGTAAGCAATCAATCTCAAATCAGGAATGTATACTTAAAGAGCACATTCCTCTGCAATGCTCAGAATTTTTTAATGTCTAACTTATTCATACAAAATTTCTCTGAGGGAGGGTGAGGAAAGATGTCATTATCCTCATTTTATAGGCAAAGGAGGTGATAAACAGAGATGATGCACCCAACACACACAGGAAGCAGGTGATGAAGCTGGCCCCTGGGGGCCTTGCATCTGGTTTAGTCCTCTGTTTGATGTTTGACTTGTTGAACTAGTTATGATCTCTACCTCAAAAGAATTCCAGCAGGAAGGAGTCACTAAGAATCTAACAGCATCCAATTGACAGATGCAAAGATAATGCTTGGATGTACAGACGTGTTAATGAATGTTTGACATCTTATGCTTTGCCACTGGAGGATTAATTAGTTGTGAGTTGCCAAGGCATGGTAAAACTCATTAAGAGTCCGCAATAAAGAACTGGGGGAGGGGGTTATCTTAAGAATCTGGGTCTTCAAAGAATAGTCCCAACACTTGTCAAAACTGATTTAGATGTGGTTTCTTCAATTCTATAAGCATGCATTGTTCTTTGAGTAGGTCATCCTGTTACAGCAGGCCAGATATGCACCTGACACAAAAGCTTTCAAAAGTCTGCCAATGATCCCTCAGTCACCAAATGGAATGGCTTTTCCTGGACCCGACTCTCCTTGTTGTTTCTGTAGCACCTGATAATGCTGACCAACTCCCTCCCTTTCTTGACATGCAACCTCTTAGTCTGCCTATCTCCTGGACCACGCCTTCTTTAAGGTGGTGAGCCCTGAAACCAGGGGAGGTGGCAAAGATGAAAAGGAAAGAATTGATATGAGAAACATATCGAAGGAAGGCACAGAGGTAACTGTAGGTCAAGCCCTTCTTCCTTCCTTGTGTCGCTCTTGCAGCATTTCCAAATATTGTTTTCTACTGAGGTTATCTGTGTATATGCCATCTTTCCTTCTTGGGACAGAGACCAGATTTCAATACCCAAAAGTGCTTTGCAACAGTATCGAGCCCTCAGAAGATACTAAATAGATATCTGCCAAATAGTTAAAAAGTGATTTTGAAATTTTCTCCATCTTAAACTCGGTCTACAAAAAGAATTATTATTTGCCTTTACAAAGCCTACATTAGCAAAGAACTGATCCTCCAATGATGCACTGAGGCCTACCGGGCCCTCCTGCAAAGATGACAGAAAAGTTGTGGTACAGGTTAAATTCATAATCATTAATATGCCTAGCTGCCACTTCAGCAAAGATAATGTCATAATGAAGATGAGGGTAAGCGGGTTTGAATTGAGGGTATAAACTAGGAATGACCAAGGGAAAAAAAGCCCAAGATATAATCTGGGATTCTGTCATGGGTGCTGCCTTCCTCTGAAACAATGCGCCCTCTTACAATGGAATAAGCAGATTGGAGTACAATAACCAGTTCCTTCCAGAATGGTAACAAGCCTCCATGTCTAACGGGATCTCACCGGGAGAAGAGAGGGCCTCCGTTATCACAACGATCCACACTGAATGGTCAGTGTGGTCCGGGGCAAGGAAGCCTCGCTGAAGAGAGGAATTCTGGGTGTCAGCTTCTTGCTGACATCAAGAAGAACCACGGAAGTTCTCTGCTAAGCAGGCAATAGTAGCAAGGGGACCCATAATCTGGGTTTGGAGGGAAGACCTAGAGCTGCCCAGGGAAGGCTTAATTCTAGCCTTGTGACTTGCTCTATCCCCAGGACAAGAAGTTTCCTTGCTTTGTGCTTTATTCCCCTTTATGCAAGTGCAGAGTACTGAAGGTAGAAAAGAAGCTTCTGTAAAACCGCTTGGAAAGTGACTCTTTAAAGTCAAGCATATTGTGACCACTAAGGTGAGAATTAACATTATCGCTTTGTGCTTTTATGTCCTCCCCAACAGTCCTGCAGACACTGAACAGGAAAAGTGGGTAAAAAGACAGAAAATGTGCTCTAAATAGTTTTTTAAAAATAAAGTGAAAGGAAAACTATGCTCACCTGATCCCTGCCCAATGACATATATGGTCTCTCCGCATCCCTCGTCCATCCTCTCCCACATCTGCCGAAGTAGGCTGTCATACTGCTCTGACGTAGGGCTCACTAGGACCAGCTAGGAGAGAAACCAACAGCCTTAGGACCACTTACTAGAAGAGCACCACAGCCAAAGCAGAGCAGCAGCCTGATCAAAGACCCTGACTGAATCCCACAGCACCCTAATCTGAAATAGCTACGCAGTCCTCTCATGCCCTCTCTCTGCCCCTGTTTAAATAGCCATTGAGCCTAAGGCCTTGTATGAGTTTTTATATGATGTACTAAAATGACTATATCTGAAACACAACCCACAGAAAAGAGGGCGTGAACAGCCTGCCTCCTGCTGCTTAAGGAAGGGGAAGGACCGACGATGACTGAGAATCTGACTGAGAATCTGACGTTGTGGGTAGAAATTGATGAGCAGTGCTTCACACCTACACGCCAGTCTTCTACCTGCAGCTTGCAACTCAAAGGACAAAGATCTCCTATACTGCCATGCTCCCCACCCAAGACCAATGGTTGCCATAAAAAGAATTCTGTTCCACCTTGCCTTGGCTATCTTATTTAGGAATCAGCAGTAAAAACTACTGCAAGACCCGTCTTCATCAACAAAACACCATTTCCACTCAGATGCGTATTAACACCATCATTTTGCAAATCTGTGCCAATAACATTAAAGTATCAACCACTTATATGGAAAGGCCATTTACCAATAGACATGTTTTGTTCTATTGTCTAACCATTCATGTGTGACCTTGGACAAAGAACTTAACCTCTCTGAGTCCCGTTTTTTCAATCTATAAAATGTAGCTACCTGTGTCCAAAGGTCACTGTAAAGACCAAATGAGATAATGTGTAATGCATCTAGTCCATACAGTAAGTGGGAAGTACAGCTTTCTTCACCCAATGATTCCTAGAAAAACCCTGGATGAAACTAGCCACCATAGTTCTCTAATTGTTTCTCCCTTTGGAAACTTCCAGAGCCTTAGGTCTCCACATATAACTGCAGCAAATGAATAAATGTATAGCTTCTAATCTTTTCTTCAGGAATCAATCTATCATTTCATCCCTTCTCTCTCTCCACATCATCAGTTTTTCTTTTCAATATCATCAATATTTATATACACATAGCTTCTCAGCTTTAAAATAATGAGGACTTCCCCAGCTATGTGAGAAATAACACTTCCCTATCCTAGAACATTAAGTTGATCAGGAAATAAAGGTATTACTCTTTGCAACTCTGCCCAGCAATCTCCAACTGTGTTTTCAGGTTTCTTCAGGACCACGGCCACAAACTGACATTCAGCTTATCTGCTTTTAAGTCAAGCATATCTCTCACAATTCCTGAGTTGACTCGTCAGAGTTTGTACTTGTAAAGTGCTGCCTGGGTCTTTTGCATCCTGTCACATTGCCTCACACCTTTCCCTTGACCTTCCTTCTATCCGAGCTTGACCATCCTCATTATGGAGGCACCAGGCAGGAACAATGGCTTTCAAGTGCTGGACTGGCACTAAAGGGAGAGAAAGCAGCTGAAACTTGGTTGCTTAGGTTTCAGGGAAAAGCTCCTCCAGTTTGGGTCAAGTTTCAAGCACTTTTGCCACCAAAGACTGTGAAAAGTCACACACCTTTTCGAAACTCAATAAACATCTCTATTGTGATTTTCCAACAACAGGTAGGAGGAGGGGACTGGTGTTCTATCTTCCATTGGCTGCTATTAATCTGCACAGGGAATTTATCAGTTATTCAGTTCACTTCAAATATTTACTGAGCAGTATGTGTAAGGCACCATGTACTAGGTGTCATACACATTTATTGTCTTTATAACCACCTGTACTTAAAAAATGATGTAGCTGGAGAACTGAGAGGTTAAGAAATTTTCCCAAGATCACAGAGCCTTTTTAAGTGGCAGAGCAGGAAAGGTATCTGTTAAAAAAAACACAAAATTCAACCAAGTAAATTGGCTCTATCGAACGATTCGTGAATCACGCAGCGTCCTACAGAGACTGTGCTCTGAGAGTAGTGCAAAATGGAAGGGTTTTTTTTAATAGGAAACTGGGAGAGATGAGAAAGTTATCAGCAAAGTAAAGAAAGGATTGTTTCAGGCCAGGTCACCAGTTTTTAAGGGGAAAGGAGACAGGGGGCTTTTATCATGCAGATTACCTCTCTAGTGTAGGTGAGAAAACTACAGCTCAATATTCCACATCTGGGAGAGGCTGAAACTGCAATTAAGTCTTGGTTTGCTGTCCTGGGAGCAAGTGACCCCACCTTGGGCCTGTTTCCTCTTTTAACAGAACCCAGCTTTGTCTGACTCCCAAGCTGGCATTCCTTCCTTTAGCACTGTTAAGCACCTTCAAAACACCAATCACATCTTATACTTACTTTTTATGCCCCACAATGCCAAGCAAGTGAGACCTTAACTCCTGTCCACCTTCTCAAAAGCTCAGAAGGCACGATTTGAAACGTCCTTCATTATTCCATTCATCCAAGATGTGGTTCCCCTCCCAGGATGGCGAGATTATGGGTCATCCCCATCTTTCAATTTCGTTTTGAGTGGATCCGTAAAGTGAACATTGCTCAGACATCGTTCGCCCCAACCAAGCGACTACTTTGTTTCCTTTCCCGACACCAGGAAGAAATGCCTCCCCACTCCCCCTCGGATGACCAGATCTTCCCGCGCCGCCGCTGCCCCGGCCACCTTGGACTCTCGGCTGCCATGGACAGTCCAGGATGAGGGCCCCTCTCGGTCTCGGGAGAGGCGGCACTGCGCGGGGCGCCGCCGGCGTTGAGCTCTCGCGTTCCACGTGGCGGAGCCGAGGGGTCGTGATCTCGGCGGGAGCCAGACGGCGGGAGGCCAGGTCGGCGCGGCGGGGGAGGACGGCGGTGCTGGGGGCCGCCCCTCGCCCAGGAGCCTCCCGCGTTGCCCATACCGGTAAGTGGGCGGGCTCGGCCCCTCCTGCCCCCGCCGTCACTCCGAGACTGCTCGGCCCGTCGCCCTGTCCCCTAAGCGCCCGGTCCCCTGAGCGCCGCCGCCGGCGCCAAGGCCTACCTTGCTGGTGAGGTCCAGCTCCGGCTCGCCGTTGAGCGCCTCGCAGTCCTCGCTGCAGTCCGAGTCGAAGCCGCTGTGAAGCCGGGAGGCAGCCGCCGCGGCCCTGGCCGCCCCCGGGGAGTTGGGCTCGGGGGCAAACATAGAGGCCGGGACCGGCGAGTCCATCGGGGAGCGACTCCGCTCCGCCGCCATCTTTAATAACTTAGGCTAATTCGTAGCCGGCCTCCCATCCCTCCCCGGCTCATTTGCCTAATCTATGCGTGGCCCCGCCCCTCCCTTCATCGGAATAATTTATGCAAAACTTTTCCGGCCGCGTAGAGAAAGACACGTATCTCTAGCTAAGAAACAATCGATCAGGCTTCTCAGCCACCAATCATTGCAGCCCTTCAAAGCACCTCATGAATAATTAATAAGCCCCAAACCCAAACAACAAATGTCTGAGACGTCACGCGCCTGGATCGCAGCACGGGAGTGGGCAGCACCGCAGCCGGGGAGTCTTTCCACCAACGGGAGCAGCGCACAGTGTGACTGACATGGCAGCCATCCAATGAGGAGGGAAATACACACACACAACGTTTACCCTCACCTTCCCTCACTCTACTCCTTTGGAGAGGCGGTGCTTAGCGTCCAAATCTTACTGCAAAAACAGTCAGCTCCGAGAGCCGTGGGATGATAGACAGGATCAAGGCCCAATGTGTCATCAGATAGGTCTCGCGCCTCGGGCCACTGCCCACGGTGATAGTAAACTGCACCAGGCACATTCTACTCAACTCAGTGACTCAGGGCAGTCATTGGAAGACAGAGGTCTGACTTGCTGGCAATCTCCAGGCAATATTAATAGTAGGCAGATCGATGCCTGGAATACTATAGCAGCCAGAGCGATGCAATTAATTGAAGGCTGACCTTATGGAGAAGTCTCCATTTACTGCCTCTGCGGAGAGAGCAATTACAGAACCAAAAAGAAGCAACCAGCCAAAATAGAAGCCAGAAGCATCTGTTAAATAGACTCAAAATGGAGTCACTTGTGGTAAGCCCCACCAAGTCTTAATGCCTAATTGCAAGTTTCATTCTCTCCCAGCAGTGGAATTTTAAACTGGTCTATAATTTCCTGATCAACACTTGTGAGATAATCTGAAAAGACCCTCTTGCCTTCTAAAGGAAGATGACCTGGCCTGAAATAATCCACCTTTTACCGCTGGCCCACCCTCCTCCTGCCTATAAAAACCTTCGGTTTTGTACAACGCTTTGGAGCGCCCATCTATTGGCTAGATGGGTTGCTGCTGCTTAATTCATGAATCGTTTAATAAAATCAATTAGATCTTCAGATTTACCCAGTTTAATTTTTTGTTGTTGTTGTTCTTTAACAAACCTCACCATATTGTGAACTGGAACTGAGATCTAGGGTCTGTTAAGGTAGTTTCCTATGGACCATTCAGTGTCATCAGTTGTGGAAAGCCCCAATCCAAAACACCATCAGCACAAGTTTTAGTGTCTTGAATTTGTTTCAAAAGTCTGAAAAGCTTGATGAAATTAGGGATTAGGCCACTTGTCCCAGGCAACAAGCAAGAAAGAACAGCCATTCGAGAAGGTAACATGCTCAATATTTACGGTTTGGAACACAAGATTTAGTGAGCAAGAGGCAAGGTTCAAAATGGCTTTCAGTTTCAGGGATCTACCTGAAAGGAAAGAAGTAACCTCCTCTTGTTCCTGATTTCAACCACAATCAAGTTTTATGTGTACAAAGCTGGGAACCCCAGACAAGAAGTCATCCAATTGCAAAGGTCTTGAAAAGTTATCCGAATGTTTTTTTCCTTTTTTCCTGGCTCAATTGCTCGCCACTATCCTATGTACTTGTGAGATAGTTACAAATATTAAAATCTTTGTCAGAAAAGCCAAATATCAAGGCATTGCACTCTAGAATAATTGATATTTAGTGTTTTGCCAACTGACTCTCCCAGAAAGAATTAAAGTTCAAAATGTGCTGACACCTGACGAGAGACTAAAAAGCATGCCTTTCTCCTTATAGGGCATTGCCCATAATAAATATTCTCAAAGTAGGTGCTTCTTGAATTCAATAAAGAAATCTAAAATCATATTTTAGAGTGGGGATTCCCTACTCATCTTTACATCCATTCTGAAGACAGGTTAGAGCCTGGGTTCAAATCATAGGTCCACTACTTACTAGCTACGTGACCTAGAGCAAATTAATCAACCTTAGTTTGTTTTCTCCTCTAAAAAAAAAAATTAAGTACCTGTATCACAGGATAGTTAGCAGTAAATTTTATATTTGCAAAGCACTTAGAACAGTGCTTACAAGTCTCAATACTTCATCTTACATAAATATAACTAACTCTCAGCTGGCTTACGAATTATAAAAATTTAAGGTAATTCCAAAGTTGTCTGGATCAGCGCAGAGGATCCACATATTAGGCACTCAAGCATGTGTTAAGTGGTAACTGTGTTGAGTGTAATGATGTTGAGTCCTGATGAAGCAGAATTAAAGAAATGACTTAATTGTGATCGTTTTCCAATTTTCTGAACAAAAATTCAAAACGAGGGCAGCTAAGGTGGATAGTGAATATTTGTTGATGCCTTCCACCCTAGGGGTAGATAAAGGGGGGAAAGTCCACTAGGGACTGAATTTACCCTCCTGACACGCCCAATGCGCTCGAGGAAACCCAGAGAGGAAAGCTCTGTTGCAGCCACCGTGAGGCGGAGAGGACAGTGCGTAGTAAAATCGAAATACAAGACCGAGGAACTGAAATCGGATTCTTCACTCGACTTGAAATATGACTCTCAGCCGCAGCGCGGTCGGGCCCACTAACCAAGAGAACTTGCGCCCGACCCTGTCAATAAGCTGCCCTGAAATCACCTGGTGAACGGCGCGCTAGACAAACACAAAACGGTCAACACAGGAGTAACTGCTCCAGGTTCGCGAAAGCACTCTGCTGGAGTACAACGGCCCAGAGAGAGGGACGGGGTGGGGACAGTTGCGAAGTGCAGCCGCAGGCTGGGTCGCCGCCCCGGAACGGCGCCGACGCCCGGGGGAGAGGCGGTGATGGGAGCGGCGGGCGTCGAGGCGGGACTCCGCACACCGCCCCGCCCTGCGCAGCCCGGGGAGGAGCAGAGCCGAGGAACCGGGCACCAGCTCTAACCCGCTGCCGCAGCCAGGCTCCGCAGCCCCGCATGGGGAGGGCCGCTGTCGTCGCACCCATCAGGTCGTCCAACGTTGCCGGCACCTGCCCAACAGATGCACAGCCG
The DNA here is from genome assembly GCF_000151845.1 of Pteropus vampyrus. Taxonomy (NCBI): domain Eukaryota; kingdom Metazoa; phylum Chordata; class Mammalia; order Chiroptera; family Pteropodidae; genus Pteropus; species Pteropus vampyrus. The sequence continues at coordinate 11,535,632 of NW_011888797.1, read as the reverse complement.
CTGCAGCCCCCAAAGCCGGAGCCTCTGACGTCACGCTGACGTCAGACATGACGCCGCGGCGGGGCGGGATCCGGGAAGGCGCAGGAGGGCGTTTCCGGAGCACGCGCCCGGCGAGGGCCGCTGACGTCGGGCTCAGGTGCGCGCGCTCTGCCGCTCGCCTGAGCGCGGCCCAGGTGGTGGCCAGCAGCTCCAGGTGGCGGCCTGCGGCGGTGAGGGGGCGACCGGCGGCGCGGACGCGAGTAGGCGTCGGGGCCGGATTTGGGGGAGCGACGGGAGGGCGCCTCGGCTTGCATTCACGTGACCGGCGGGGAGCTTGGGGTTTCGGTAGCGAGACGGGTGGGCCCCCGAGGGCGAGGCGAATTGTCCGGTCCCACCCCTCGCAGGCCTACAAGTCCCAGCAAAGGACTTTCCCTCGCCCTGGGGCCAGATCCGCCGCGCCACTTCCCGGACCAGCTGGGTACTTCGCGGCGGCCCGTCTGACCGCGGGAGCTGACCGGGGTTGTCTCCCCCGCAGGGCCACGGCGAAAAGGTGAGAGTCCGCGCTTTCCGAAGGAGCCGCGCCCGCCTCGACCCGCGCCCTGCGGGGCCCTACCGCACCCAAGGGGATGGAAAGGCGCCCCCGAGGCCCCTGCACGGCCCGCGATCTCACGCTGGCCGGCCCTCGCTAGCTGCTCGAATTTTGCGAACAAGGCCACCTAGGCCTTGTCTCCTGAATCAGTGGCGTTGTGGTTCTAAAGAAATGGAAGAAAAGGAGCGATGTGACAGATTCCGTTTGGCCCTCCTGCGTTGAGGCCTGGTTGGCTTTTGCAGAGAGGAAAATACAGCAAGAAAATCGTGGTTTTTTGGAGGGGGGGTGGGAGGGGAGGGTGGGAGAAGGGAACAAGGTCTTAGATTTTATACGATTTTTAAAAATTCTGTACTTTGAAAGTGGTGGCGAAATACACTAATCCAAAAGTTATTTTTCTATTGAGAAGAGAGAAGAGGTAGATTGTTTTTCCTCTTGATTCCAACCTTTTCTCCCCGTGACAAAGCATAAATCATGGACACCAGAAAATAAGGTGGACCTCAGGAATCCTGGAAAGACTGAGAAGCTTACATTCTTCCTCAGGAGGGAAGGGTGGGGTGTTTTTAGCCCTCTCTGGAACCTAAAACGAAAAACATGAGTTGCGTGCCATGGAAAGGAGACAAGGCCAAATCTGAATCATTGGAGCTGCCCCAGGCAGCACCCCCACAAATCTACCATGAGAAACAGCGCAGGGAGCTCTGCGCGCTGCATGCCCTCAATAACGTCTTCCAGGACAGCAACGCTTTCACCCGGGAAACGCTGCAAGAGATTTTTCAGAGGTAGGGGACTCGATGCTTCTTGGCATCTTGATACTTTTTACTATCTGAATTTCTGTGGGCGGGGCGATGTCTCAGCTACAGAGACTTTCACAACCAACAAGTATTATCAGCTAGGTGCCGTTAGCAGCTATGAGACAGAGTAATAGAAAGGATAATCACTACCATTTATTGAGCGCTTACTGTGGACTAGGCACTGTGCTGAGTGCCTCAGTGGTGTCATCTCAACAATCTCATGGAATATGTGTTGTTATTTCCATTTCATGGATAAAGACAGGGCTCAGAGAAGTTAAGTAATTTGCCTGAGGCAACGAGATGGAGCCTAGCTTGAATTCAAGTTTGTTTCTGTGCTGTTGACCACTATGCTATAATGCTTCTGACGTCCTGCCCCCAAGGAGGTTACAGTCTAGAAAGGGACAGGATATGTACACGCTCGGTCACCTGTTATCAGAAGTGGAATGTTGTGGGTTCCATGAGAAAGGTGAATACACAATGCTCAGCTTTTCTATGAGGCCATGTGCTGGCCTAGGTGCTTTTCATACACTGTTTTGTGTAGCCCTCCCAACGATGTTTCTCCTTCTCTATTTTACTGATAGAGAAACAGGCAGAAAGTTCAGGTAATTTGTCCAAATAGCCTCTAAGTAGCAAAGCTACATCGTGAAGCTGACTCGATCTCCTCCCTTTTCTATTTCATTCTAGGTGCCCTTTCTTACTCACTTTGCCAAATGCTACCAGACAGGTGGATAGAAGTTCAGCTTTTTTCTCTCTGCTTTGATGTTCTAAAATTATTTGATCAAAGGGTTTGAGAATTAGTTCTGCAGTGTCTGGATGGAAACAGCAGCCTGTCTGCTGTCCATAGCAACTCTGGCAGTGAGCCTGTCTCATTCCTCCAGCTCCAAAGTGTTAGGCTTGCTCAGTTTTCAGTGCAGAGAAAGCTCAAGAATTTTCAAGCTGTGCATATTGGCGGTTCCAGAAGACTCTTTTCTGACTCCTTTCACTTAGAGATGTAATTATGGCCCCAGAAGTACCTGAATTACAGCTGGAAACAACTTATTTGGGATGATTTGTGAAGCATAGGTGTGGACCACTTACCCCGAAAGAAACATAGCCCCCTCTTAAAAGAATGTTAATCCCAGTGTACCAACAAAATTATAATGAGGATAATCATTTTCCACTGCCAGTAATAACCATAGTAATGCATTAGCAGGGCAGATGTGGCATTTGCATCATGGCCATTATCTGGCAACCAGAATTAACTCTCTTGAGGAAATGGGGCCCTGGTAGGTGAAATAATGTGTCTCGGATCACCAAGTCATGTAACCGAAAAGATTAGAAACAAGGCCAGTCCATCAGATTGTTTCCTTTTGGCCAGGCGTTAATACTTTTTCTAATTCCTAATTGGATATTCGCAAATTATTTCCTAACCTAAGACTAAGGAAGAAGGAAAGGAGTGCTCAAATGGGCTGGTACCTGGGAATGTGTAACAGTCTTGGCAACAGCCTTATCAATAGTGATTCAAGGAAACTAGGATTCAGTTTAAGTAATTTGCCCAGTTTTACTCACTAGTAAATTTCAACAGTCAAGATTCTGTGTGTCCATTCAGAAGATTTTCACGTCTATAAATTTGGCCCCTGACCTGACACAATGACGATCGCTAACAGATGAACACTCACTCTGTGCAAAGTACAGTTCTGAGTGCTTTCCTTGTGTTAACTTACTCCTCACACTGATCTTAAAAGGTAGATTCTGTTATTTCCCATTTTGCTAGATGAGGACATCACACTGATCTTAGAAGGTAGATTCTGTTATTTCCCATTTTTCTAGATGAGGAAATCATGGCAGAGAGAGTTCACAGAGTTATAGATGGCAGGATTTGGACCCAGTTTTTGTGACTCCAGGGACTGCCCTCCCAACTGCTCTGCTGCTTCTCGAGTGTTGGAAAGGCATGTCAGAACATTACATCGTCAGTACCCGTTCACCCTGCCAGTAAGTTGGGACTGGGTCCGAAGAAGATGTGGACTATGATTATAAGCTGGCCGTGGATAATAGCAGGGCTCTTTCATCTGTTTTTCCTGAATGAAAGAATGCTAAATATTTGCTAAACACTCATATGGAACCAGAGTACTATTCCTGGCTTTTAAAACTTTAGAAGGTGTGCTACACGCCCCAGTTGCCGAGCAGCTCAATGTAAAGATCCACCTTAAAGTAAAGCAAACCAGTATGTCAGGAGAATATACTGTGTCCCCACTGCAGAGGCAGAATTCTATGCTGTATATATATGTACATATTTATAGTATTTATGGAAAGATTCTCTGTGGACAAATAGAAACAAAAGAAGCATGAAAAGGGAGCAGAGGAAAAAAAGCAAGGGGAGAAGAGGTGAGAGAGAGAGAGAAAAAATGGAATCTTTTAAACAAACATTTGCCGGCTGCCTGCAGTGTGCCAGGCACTGCTAGGCACTGTAGAGAAAACGAGTTGAATAGGACTCACCCTCTGAGAAGTACATCTCAGAGCTATACATTGACCAGGACTTGGGAGTAGATTAAAGTTAGAACCATGAAATCTAGAGCAATTTAAAAGGAAAAGATGATCTGTTTGGGTCTTAACAGAAAGAACAGTAATGTTGGTAGGTTTAACTAGTTAATTTTAGATTCTCAGACCCAAAGCTCTATGCTGAAGATGTGGCTAATGAATGGTAGAAATGAGAGAAAATTTTTTATTAATGCCATTTGTTGAGAGGAATTTCATCCTAGCAGTTGAATTTTAGCCAAATAAAAGAAGAGAAATACAAAAACAGGGTGGAGTTTCAATACAGTCGTGGACATGAGATGACTCATATTTGGAATAGAAATGAATGCGAACTTAGAAAGAACTAAGTTAATGACTTGGCAGCAACGTGGGGTTAGGGAAGAGAAGAGTCAGAGGTGTGACAGGCTCAGTCCAGGATTAGGAGATAGTGGTAGTATCTGCAGTGATAGCAAAAGGAGGTTTGAAAAGCATCAGTTTTCAAGATGTGAAATTAGAGAAAAGATCAGAAACTAGGCTCGTGTCATCAGTGTGCATGTATATAGATGGTGATGTTTGATCCCATTTTATCGTATATGTGTCTATGCTTTGAAAAAGAAAGAACCTAGGAGTCAAATGATAAAGTAGTAGCTTTGCTAGGTCGTTTTGAAAATCTTTTGGTCTCAAACATTTTCACTAGATTCATCTCTACTTTTTATTGATCGACTGTCCTCGCAGCTAGGTATTTGTTCCCCTCCCAAATAAAATACCTGTTAAAATCTAAATAGATAGAAACTAGCTTGGTACCAGGGGGAAAATCAAATGCAAGCTGGGACAGAGACTATAGAGATTGGTGCACAACCAGCATTCTCTACCATAGAGGGGAAGTCCTCCTGCCTCCCTATTAAAAGGTCCTTGAGCAAGTGGAAGGAGCCACGGTTATAGGCATGGTGTTTTAAATTGAGAAAAGGTGGTGTTGGGTGGTAACCTTTGGAGATTTGAATTATCTCATCCAAAAGTCAGGCAAACACATCATCGTTGTCATCATAGCCAACACCTACAGAGTACTTCTGTGTGCCCGGCCCTATAATCCGTGCTTTATATATTTAATAATTTAAAGACATCAGGAAGTTCTGAGTTATGTTTTCTAATAGTACATCTCTTCAGACCAGATAAAAAGGAAAATAATAATTACAGAAGGAATCTTGATGAATGTCTCCATCTTTTTATTAAAACGTGAACTCATTGCCATAGCTAGACACAGTGGTAACCACCAGAGAGGACTTGGAACTTACCTGAGGTGTGAGACCTGGACTAGAGCCCATCTTCTCACTTGTAGATCAGGGGTCCAAACTCCCCTTCCCCTGCTCCTCAGCACCGGCATCACCGCCTCAGCTCCACCTCAGATCATCAGGCTTTAGATTCTCAAAGGAGCACTGGTCCCTGGTGCCAAAAAGGTTGGGGACTGCTGTGTAGATCACTTCAAATCTCATGGCTCTAACCTCTGGCCGTGATGACAAAAGTGAGAAGCCTGCCTTGTTTTATGGTCTGGAATTTCTAGCGAAATCATTAAGACAGTCTAGAACAGGAGTTTGCCAAGGAGCCTCAAGAAAACAATTCATTGGAACAGAACAGGATCCTATGGAATTCAGTTTGGGACCAGTGTGTCAAAATATCCAGGACACTGTTCAGTGTAGCCTTAGTCTATTCAGAGCTGGGAGGTTGAATCCTAGCTCTGCACTTGCTAGCTAGGTATGACTGGGCAAGTCACAGTGACCTAGTCACACCTCAGCTTCCTGATTTACATTATGGAGTTAATCTCTCAAGATTGGTGGAAGGATTAAATGATAAAGTTTATAAAAGTAATTAACAGTGGGCACTTAATTATTGTTAACATCGAAGCAAGTGCTGGTATCATAGGCACACTGGGCAGACGCCACTTATTTAAATGACCACCTCTCTAGGAATGAGATGGAAGCCATTCTCAGCATGTCCTGCATTCATCCTTTTGGCCAGCACGTGGTTTACTCAGTTGCCAGTGCCTAGTTGTGAGGGATACAGAGCAGAAGAGCCATTTCTTTGGCTTTAGGAATTTACTGTTCGGACATGTATAAAACAACCGAATTCTTCAATGGTCCTGTAAGAGCAGTCCTTCCCATTTTTACAGAAAAGTTCACGGACGTGGAGGTTAAATCTCACAATTAGTATCAGTGCTGCTTGGATGTGAACTTAGATATGTGTGGTCCTCCGTTTCCCTCCTTTCTTGCTACAAGGGAGCCAGGAAAGATTCTATGGAGGAGGTAGGATGCCAGGCTGAGCCTGAAGAAGCTTTAGGATTTGGCTTGGAACAGAAGTAAGATGAAAAAATAGAGGCCACGCAGTGGCCTGAAGTGCACTAAGCCCAATGAGGGGGAAACGGCAGGCTTAGTAGGGCTTGGAGGGTGGAGCTGGCCTACCAAGCAGTTGGCTCCCTTGGCAGTTCTTCCATAAAAGAGTGGAATGATGCCTTGGTGAATGTGGCAGGAACATACAGGTGACTTGGAGGAAGTTTGGAAGCAAGGAGATCAATTTAGGAACCTGTTTCAAAAGTCCAGGTGTGAGGTGATGGGCCTCTAGTTGGGGGGGCGGTGAGAGTGAGTGTAGACAGGAAAACATTTGAACCTGAGATAGAAGATGTAGGATGGGAGAAGAGACCCTTGGAACACTAGCCCTGTAAAGTGCACCTCCAAAACTGCGTGGTCAAATATGTTTGGGGACTGAATGATACTATACGCCATCTCCTCAAGGTGAATATTAGCATATTAGGGGTTCCGAGAATTCTTGTAGGAAACCTGTTTTCTTGATTCATTGATCTGTTGTATTGAATGTCTCCTGTGATCTTCTGGGAACACAGTCAGAAAAGTGCGGCTCTAACATCTGAGCCTGGTCGGGTTAGCTGGTGAAAGAGGTGGAAGACTGAGCAGGTTCTTTGTTGGAGCTTTCATGCATCTGCCGGCTAGGGACTTCACTGAAAGTAATGAGAAGCTATTGAAAACACAGCGAAGGGAAAGGAATGTTATATATCTTGAGCCGCTCTTTCATAGGCTTTCATATTTAATCCCTGTGCCCAAGAACCCACTGAGAGCCTTTGCACTGTTAAGCTACAATTTAGGCCCAGACCCCAGGGACTCAGCTGGCCTTTCCTTTTATCAACTGGCCAATACCATCCACTCTGATCATAGGTCCTAGACATAAGACAGGCACAACTTTGAATGCAGACAAACCCAAGTTTGAATCCTAGTTCTGTCACTTGTAAGTGATCATAGGCAAGTCATTCAAATTTCAGTTTTTCAAACCTATAAAATGGAAATAATTTATAGCTTCATGGGCTTACTGTGAGAATCAACTGAGATAGATATGAAGGCATCGGTCATGGGCTTGGCACAGAAGTTTTCAATAAATGGTAGTTATTGTTACAGAGAAAACAAAGTTGCAGAGTGGAATTTAGTGTCTTCAGACACCCTTCTTTGCCAGCTCTGGAGACGAACACATAAGCTCTTCTCATTTCATGGCTCCACTATCAATATTTACAGGAAAAGAGATAGGATAACAAACAGGAACATTTCATCAAACATTCCTTGAGCACCTGTCAGGTGCCTGGCAGTCTTTGGCCCTGGTGAGGTGGCATTAACAGGATAAAGAAGGCCCCTGCTGTCATTCTGTGTGGAAATCAGACAAATGAGGAGACATGTCCAGTAGTGACATGGGCTATAACTAAAGCGGTGGGTGTAAGGGCAAGTGACTAGGAGAGAGCTAAGATTGGGTGGTCAGAAAAGGCGTCTAAGACAATAATACCTGACACCCAAATAATAAGGAGCTGGCCAAGTGACGATCCAGGGGAAGAGCATTTGAGACAGCCGCCACCGTGGGTGAGTATAAAGACCCTCAGTGAGGAAGAGCTTTGTGTGTGCAAGGAGCAGAGGTCTGTGTGGTAAGAGGTGGAATGAGGTCAGCAGGATCCCAAGGGCCTGCAGGCCAAAGGAAATAATGTAGGTTGTATTTAAATGCTTTGGGAGCCATTAGAGAGTTAAGCAATGGCAGGAGTAGGTTTTATGTTTGAAAACTTATCAGTATGTTGGCTGTGTGTAGAGAAGTTTTTTTTAAAAAACTTTTGATAAGATTTCTTAAGTTTTTAGAATTGACCTAAAGTCTCTGTTTTCTTCTGGAGATGGCATTTTTCCTCAAGTCCTGGCCTGATAAGCCTCCACCTGCCTCTGAAAGCAAAATCATAGGATTGGAGATGCCTTCAGACTGACAGTGACTTGAGATGGAGTGGCTAAAGAGGCCTGAGCAACAGTGGCTTTAAACTGGGTGGGCAAAGCAGACCGCGTTGAGTTTTGTCTGTCTGGCACAAAATTTTTTTTTCAATTGATTATTTGTGTTTTCATATTTAAAAAATGGTTTTTTTCCAAGTTTTTATACACACATATATTTGGAATACTTTAGGGGGGCCAGGCATTCCAGTTTAATACAGGCATTGCTACTTTTTATGGCTTTACATCTGGCCCCAATTCATATATTTATGTCACCTGCCTGGGCTCTTGTAGGCCGTTGAGTATTAAATGGTTAATGATTACCAAGTGTGCAAGCCTTAAGTAGAAAACATTTAAACCGTAAAAAGCAAGAGTAACAATAAATTGAAATGAAAATTAAAGTATTGAATACTCATGCAAATGAAAATATCAAATACTATTTCCCATTGTTAAAAAAGAGGCTTGTATCAGGGCAGAAAAATCATCAAGCACAAAGACTGCAGGAGTGGATAGGCTGGGGATTTCATAAATGAGACTCCCTCATGGAACATTCTTTGTGTCCACTGTCTTCACTGTAGACACACTTTCTAAATCGTAGGCAAATAGGCCCCATCACTACTGAATTACTGTTTTGCATAAAGGTAATCTCTAAGGCAGTAAAAGCCCAGACTGCAAAATACTTTGGTGAGAGCTGGTTACGGTTTACTGGAATGGGGGAAACAAACTTTTGGGGGCAGTTGTTTAAAGTGCTCTTTTGTCCCTGGTAGCGTAGGGCAAGGAGAGTTAGACCAGCCAAGTCTCAGCCCTCCTCCTTTAACATCTGTAGGTTATCTCCAAATACCATGGTGACCCCCCACAAGAAGAGCATGCTGGGAAATGGGAACTATGATGTGAACGTCATTATGGCAGCACTTCAAACCAAAGGCTACGAAGCTGTTTGGTGGGACAAGCGCAGGTAACCTGAAAGCTTGACTTGATGAGAACCAGCAGTCAGGGCTTGAATGGGGATGTGGGGGGCCAGCTGTGGTGTGGACAGCCAGGGAACCTTGCGGAGCTGGCGTCTCGCAGCCTGACAGTTTCTCTTCTGCAGGGACGTCAGTGCCATTGCTCTCACTAATGTCATGGGCTTCATCATGAATCTACCCTCCAGCCTGTGCTGGGGGCCACTGAAGTTGCCTCTCAAGAGGCAGCACTGGATCTGCGTTCGAGAGGTGGGCGGTACCTACTACAACCTTGACTCCAAACTGAAGATGCCCGAGTGGATTGGAGGCGAGAGCGAGCTCAGGTACCTGTGGTGGCTAATGTACTGCTATGTCGGGGAAGTTGAGCTTTATTTTTGGTTATTTGACAAAGGAAATGAAATTCCTAGCTTTGGTTGTAGTTGGATCCTCCACCTGCCTTACTTAGAATCATAGGGTCTCAGTCTTGAAAGACCTGAAGCTTTGATGGCCCGTGAGGTTTAGTCCCTTTGGTAGAGGAGTTCCAGCACCTGGGATGCTGGCCTTCTGTCTGGTGAGACTGGCATTGTAATGTTCTCCACACTTACCGTGACAGTATGGCTGCCAGTTCAGAGAAAGGAAGACAAACATTCAGGCCACAGAGGGTTAAATTTCCCTGGGATCAAAGAAAAAACTTTTTTCTTTTTAACAATTAGAAGTCCTTTACTTTAGAGTACTTTGGGCTGACTCTGTTCGTTACAGAACTAGCTACTGTTGGCAATGATAAATGTATGAGGAGCAAAAATTCAGATTGGAAATCTAACTGGACAGGATGAGGGGTATCCACAAGTGGAACAGATCACTCTGGAATGTTTTGAGGACTGCCAAGGGAATAAATAATGAGGTTTCTGGTGAACCGGAATTTGCAGTTTTACCAGCATTTCACTTTCTCTTTCATCTGCTGTTTTTTCCCACAGGAAATTTCTAAAACATCATTTGCGAGGAAAGAACTGTGAACTCCTGCTGGTGGTACCAGAAGAGGTGGAGGCCCATCAGAGTTGGAGGGCCGATGTGTAACAGTTCTACCCAAGCTTCCCTCACCTCAGTCCCCTAAATCCTCTGTGATGTGCTGTGGCCTATGCAGTGGGTCTGTCCTTGCCACTTCCCCAAACATCTCATCGGGTTTTTCAGATTTGACAGTGCAACAGGCCAAACGTGTGGGCTGCTAAAAGAACGAACCAGCGCTACTCGTTCCTAGGAAGGGAAGGTGAGAGCTGTGATCAGGGCAGGCGATGGGAGACCTTTTAGTTACGAGGAGAAAAGAAGGTGGGTCCTAGCTTATTTTCCCTTTTCCTGTGAGGACTTGACAGAGGCTCTGCTGGAGTTTACTGCTGCTGACTCAACCGGAGGTGCTGCCTCCACTTTCCCTCTCCTGGCCACTAGTGAGTCTGAAGGCACACTACATGCAAAGTGTGACTGACTTGAAAGACCCAGAGCAAAAGGGCCTCTCAGGAAACCACCTCCAACCCCAGCAGCACTACAGCTCCAACCCTTGATGCCCCCGCCTCACCCCGTTTCTAAGGGTGGTTTATGGCCATCTTTGGAGTTTTATAATGAAAAGTTCTCTAATATTCCACACCGGGTGGTTGAATCCTACAGCATTCTAGCATGACTGGGTGAGGTGGATACCTAAGAGGACATGGCCAAAGCCAGGCTGGGGCAGGTATGAGTGACCTGTCTGCCTCACTCCAGCATTGTCCCTGTCACTTCATTGCATTGATTTAAGAGACTCTGGAGCACAAGATAAGCAAAAGGACAGTTTTCCCAGTTGACTCACTCTGGCAAAATCTGGAAAAAGTCAGTCTGCGTTCAACATCAAGTTTCATGAGTTTAAGACAGTTGGGTGAAGAAAGTATTGTGAAGATAAGCTTCTCAGATTAAGAACAGCTGGAATCAGTAGATATTATAGGCTCAGAGTCACTCTAGTGACAAGAAGCAGGGCCCTCAGGTTGAGTGGTTATGTGCATTGTAATAGGACCTGGGTTTGTCATCTTTCTGTAGTTTTCCTTCCAAACCGAGAATTGACCCACCCCAAGCTCTGTAGGCCACTATTCTCTTGCAACTTTGGAAGCGAGGAGGGAAAGTATCATACCACACTCTGTGCCACCAGTGGTTGTGGTGCCTCAAGGCAGGTGGGCAGGCAGGGACGGCCTGTCTCGCCCTTACAGATCGGTGGTCTTGGCAGGTCTGAGAGCTGCCCCACTGGCCAGACTTTTCTCCAGCAGCAAAGCCAGCCTGGGGCTTGCATGTCAAACCTGAGCAAGCTTACCGGATGAAGCTGAGGCTTTCTCCTCCCCACTGTGACTGGAGTGCATGTTTACACCAGCACTTTTTCTGCACATGTATCTTCAATCCAACAAGGCCGTTTTTTTTATGCTGAGTAACAAGCCACCAAGCGGCTACTGCATTACACTGTCTCAGCAACTGGCTGCAGTCTCTTCTGCACCATTTTCTACACCAGACCTGCTTGGCACCACAGGGAGCTCTTTACCCCTGCACAATGACATTCCAACCACCACCAGCCAGAAGTTACAGCCAGCCTTGCTGATTGTCACAAGCAGGACCTTGGATCCATTGGCACTGTCAGTGATAGTAAGCCATTTCCTGGGAAGAGGAAGAAACTCCTCTCCGCCAATCTGCTTGGGCTTGTGCAAATGGCACTTCAATGGGGTCTCCATGCAGTTGGAGTCCGTGAGCCAATGGGATATGCAAAGATGCTTAAACATTTCAGGGCTGGTTTCTCTGTTCATATCCAATTCTGGTGCTTAGGAACAGGGACCCACGCTGATGCCCAAGGGCAAAAAGCCCATTTCCTTTAAGGAAAAGGGCAGGCCTGGCCCTGATGCCCAGTAAGGGGCAACCCTAGGCTTGTTTTTCTTGCTTTTATTTTCCCCTCTTTTTGTTGGCCTTGTGCTGGGTTTGTTTACAAAAGATGTATTTTGTTTAACCAAATATTAAAAATGGAGAACTCTGTACATGAATCTGTCTGCCTGAATTCTGTAATTATGTAAAGGAGGGGGGAAATAAACTTTAGTGTGACGCTGCCTTTGAAGGAATTCACTACCGTCACAAATCATCTTTTAGAGATATGTCGTACTTTGGGGCAGCACGTGTCTTTCCTTCTAAAATGGTCTATAATTTCAAGGTGTGTATCACAAGCACGTGCATGACACTTTCGGTTGGAATCATTTTTAATATTTAAATACAAAAAGTGAGCACTGACTTTTTTTCTTTTTAGACACACATTGGTCTAACAGCCAAACTGTGCAGAGGAAATGAGCTCCTGCCCTGCCCTCCACAGTCCCCATCCTGTGGTGAAGCTGCTCCCGGTCCTCCCTCTTTTCCAACAAACGAATTCACAGTGGCTGCTTTTACACTACAGCTGTAATGCATTTTATATTTCATATAGCGTGCACATCCCTTCTCAGCATCTCCATTCTTCAAAATAGTTGTATTTAATGGTCATGGGTGCATCCTCCCCAATGGCATCAGTTCCTACCCCACAATGAGATACGGAGGTCTTCCAGTCAGGAGTAATTTAGTGGAAGAGGTGGGATGGCCAGAGCTGGAGTAACCGTCCGTATTGCTGTACTCTGCTATCAGAGTGAGGAAGAAGTAAGGACAGTGTGGAGGGCACAGTTGCAAGTTGGGAGTCTCTCCGTGAGACGATGTGGGGAGAATTCCCCCAACTAGGTTTAGATATATCAATGTGCCAAAGTTAAAAAAAAAATTCAGCAGTTCACACACTATTGAATTTTCAAACTTCTCCCACCAAGACAGGTCAAATATAGCAGTAACAATCTAGATCTTTCCAGGAAGTGAAGGTAGAGCCCCTGGCATTCCTCCTGACAGCCCTGTGTTAGGTCCTAGAAGTATCTGAAAAAGAAGAGGAGGAGTATAAGGTATTGTACAGGCCTAGGGATCTCATTTCCATCAATCCTGACTGCGGGACAGCACAGAACAGGGACCGGAGCCCAGTGTCTTCCCACACGTTAACTACTGGTCTACTCAGGTGCTGGAGAATTGAGTTGCATCTTCACCACAGGCAAAAAGCCCAGGGTCTTGGCTCACCTGCCGCTGCTGCAGTTGCTGCTGTTGCTCCATTTGCAACTTCTCCGTCTCAAAAACAACAGGAAGAACCAGGATCATGAAGGAAGTTGTCCCAATCCACAAGGCTGCCCTGGAAAACCTGCAGATGGAGGGGGAACGTGATAGCGAAGCAAAACCAGACAGCTGCACCATGAACCAATCAGTATTCAAACCTCTCAGGCTGCATACTCCAAGGTTTTTGACAAGCATATTCTACCCAGCCCTTATACCATACTCCTACCAGAAACAAGAGGAGCAGTTCAGGTAGCTGTGTCTCTAGTAATAGCTGTTTTAACATTCTCTTGAATTCTTAAAAAGTTACTTATGTGTTAATTATCTCACATAATCTGAAATGATTGTCGCAACGACACTGCCAGATAAAAATCCACACTTTACATAAGGAAATTGAGACTAAAAAAGGTTAAGGCACCACAAGCCCAAGGTCACTCAACGATCTAGATGGCAGGCTGGCCTCCAACCCAGATATGCTGCTTCCAAGGTCCGTGTTCACTCACGGCCCCCAGTCACCCCCGCACATCCCAATCTCTTTGCCCTTGCCCCTTACCTGTACATTTTTTGAGCCACAAAGAGCGAGAGATCAAAAGTGGCTCCAGCCGCGGACCGGATCCTCTCCGGGAACATCTCCGTCAGACCCCAGAGTCTCTCCGACAGGGTCTCGTCTAGCTGTGGTGGAGGAGGCGCGGGTCTTGGCCGAAGCAGCGGCAACCACCCCCCCGACGCCGGGACACGCACAGATCCCCAACCACCCCGAGCCAGCGGGGCCCCTAACCCCGCCTCCCGGAGAAGACACCTCCGCTCCGACCTCTCCAGGCTTCGCGACGCACCTTCACCCGGATCCCGCAGCACGCGGAGCCCACACCCCCGGGCGGGCCGCTCCCGCTCGGACCGTCGCTCCCCGCCCCGCCGCGCCCCGCAGAGACCCACTACCTCCTCGTCGTCTTCCTCTTCCAGCTCCTCCTCGGTCTTCTCGGCTTCGCCTTTCGGAAGCAATTCGTCCGGGGACAGGGGAGCCCCCGGACCAGCGGCGGCGGCGGCAGCGGCCATGACTGTGGGGGGGAAGGGAACACCGGAAACGGAAGGGAGGAGGCGAGTGCGGCGCTGATAGAGCTGCTCTTCCGGGAGCCGGAGATGGGGGGGGCGGTTCGGGAAGAGCGACGCCCCCTGGCCGGCGGTCGTCGCCCGCCTTCAGCCAAGTCGGGTAGTGGTGTGGAGAGGCTTCGGTGGAAACAAACATCGAGAGACCTGCTATAACCAGTGCAGAGTCGGGGTGCTTCCGCAGTAATTCTGTCCAGAGGGTTTAGGGTGGGCCCAGAAACCTGCATTTTAACAAGCCTCCCAGGGATCGCACTTAGAGAAACGCTAAACCAGTTTCGTTTTCCCTGAGTGCTGTGTCGTTTAGGAGTCTGTTAGAGATTTGGAGGGTTATTGGTCTTTTGGGAAACGTCAAGTAAACAGTCCCAATGTATCAAAACAAAGGCAAGAGTTAACTCTGAGGTACTCAAGTACCAGGCATTGTTTGTTTGCGTCCTGAGGTACTATTATCCCCACTTTAGAATTGAGGAAATTGAGACACAGTACCAGGTTGCAGGATTTCTGGAGCATAGATTTCCAGAAATCGGTTTGCTATCGAGAAGTACAAACTTTAAAATTTTTGCTACATATTAGCTAATTGCCCTTGCAAATATATCACATACTGTTACAATAGTGAATGAAGTGTCTTTTTCCCCCACACCCTCCCCAGAATTACATATTATCCATATTTTAATTGTTGCCTATATGATGAAAATATTTTTTATAATGTGCCCCACAGTTATTTAACACAAGGGTAAATTGTTATACACTTGTAGCCAACTGACTGTGGAATCTGAGAATCTCAGGATTGGGTAGTCCAAATCCTTATCTGATGCGCCACAGTGTTGCAAGTGAGGCTCTGTCCTCTGCGTATTCAGGGGTAGAAGGGCTTGCACTGCCTCCAGATACAGCCCTCAGC
Organism: Pteropus vampyrus; assembly: GCF_000151845.1. Classification (NCBI taxonomy): domain Eukaryota; kingdom Metazoa; phylum Chordata; class Mammalia; order Chiroptera; family Pteropodidae; genus Pteropus; species Pteropus vampyrus. The sequence goes on along the minus strand of NW_011888797.1, from coordinate 11,520,396 downwards.
CCTCTTCATCTTTGGACAAGGCAGTCCTGACTAGAGAGTTTTCATGCTTCCTCTGATTCCATTAAAGTTCAAAAACGGGCAAAACCAGTCCATGGGGATGATCATCGATTCCCTTTGTAGAGGAGGAGGGGTAATATTTGGGAAGGGACAGTGACTTCTGGGGTGCTGCTTATAAAGTTCTATTTCTTGACCTGGGTGATGTTTACATGAGTAATTCATCAGGTGTACATTTAAGAATTATGCTTTTTCGCATGTGTTAAACATAAATTAGGTTAGCTCTGCATCAATGTAAGGGCAGCTTAACAGCCCAGTGTCAATGGCTTTTAATTTTTTTATGGGCTCTTTTAAAAAATGTTGAAAGACCAACTCTTGAAGATACAGAAGGCAATCTTACGTGGAAAGTGCAGGTATCAATGACATCAAGTGGAAAGTAACAATGTTAATGTGAAGAAGTTAGGAAAACTTTGACCAATTTATTTATATTCGCAAGAGCAATGTGATTAAAAAAAAAAAACCTACGTGTACGGCTAAAGAGCTCTTTCGACAATCAAAATTGTCAAAGGGTAAGAAAAAATACTGAGAATCAGGCAGTGCAGAGTATTCAAAGCCTTAGGAGTAGATAATATGATCTAGAAATGGCAGAGTGGCAAGGGAAAACAGAAGATAGAGCCCTGTGGAATCAAACATTTAAAGGTCAGCAGGATACTTAGTCAAAATCACAGAAGAAAGTAGAGTGATGGTTGCCAGAGGCTGGGGGAGGGGGAAATGGGGAGTCAGTTTAATGGGTGTAGTTTGTTTTATAAGATAAAGAGAGTTCTGGAGATGCATGGTGGTGAAGGTTGCACCTTATGAATGTATTTAATACCACTGAACTGTGTGTTTACATATGGTCAAGTTGGTAAATTTTGTTATATGTATTTTGCAACAATCATTGTTTTTAATTAAAAAGTTATAACAACTATTAAAAAAAAATTCCTCCCCCCTGCCCAAAAAAAGTAAGGCCGGGGTGAAGGTGTCTCTATCCCAAGAAGTTCCAGGAGGAGCTGCTGGAGAGGAAGGAGGAAAACCCAAGTGTGGCTTCACTGAGGGTTTCAAGAAGAAATGCCCAATGGCAGCAAATATGGTAAGGCTGATGCAAGGCCAGGGGTCACAGCTGAAGGACAAGGGGACACGTAAGGGACCACCAAGTGAGAGGTGATGCCCCGTGTGGGAAGCACATGGGTGCAAAGGTGACTCTGCCTTTTGGATAGAGATGGGGTATTCTAGAACCCCGCTCCCTAGCCACTCATTCCACCTCCCCCTCGAGTCCATGATTTCCACCCTTCCTGTCGTCTTGTTGAATCTGAAACTAGTAAAACAGTAGTTCTTAATGGGTCGGTGGAGGGCATAGATCCCTTTGAGAATCTTACAAAAGCTCTAAGGCCTGTCCTCTGATAAAAAACACCCAATAGCTCTCTATCTGTACAATTGTGCAGATGGATTTCTAGATCTCAAACTATAAAACTTCCTCTGATTATTGCCTGTAATCCTGTCCTCACTCCCTCACACCACAGAATGTTCTATTTCAGCTCTTCAGTAACAGTTCTTCCCTAATCTGACACTTGGCACAAAAATTCACAAAACTTTTAGTGATTACAAGAGATAATAAATGTCAACCAGATAGCACTCTTTACTTGGGTGGCCCATTAGTAGTAGTTTGGTTAATGAAGGCTTTGAGGAGGAAGAATTTCAACCAGAACCTAAAGGTTGTATCTGACTAAATAGGTAAAATCTTGCAAGTATGTAGCATCTTAATGGGGGAAACAAAGTATTACGGTGGTGAGATATGGGTAATTTTCCCCTTTTCTCTTAGAGACTTCCATCAATAGGATTATCCTTGATGCAGCTCACAGCCTACGTCCATCAGCAAACACTGGTGGGCTCCATCTTTAGTTCATTTCTGGAATCTGACCACTTCACCGCCTCTACTGCCACTTCTCCAGTCCCAGCCTTGACCCCTTCAGTCTGTTCTCAGCAGAGCCTTTTTAAAAACAAGTCAATCATAGCATTCCTCTGCTAGAACTCACCAATGGCTTGCTTCCCTTATCACTCAAAATAAAAGTCCTTCACTGCAGAACTGTCCCACATACTGGCTGCAGCCCCATCACGTGCCAGTGGGGGTGTGGAGGGGGGTACACATCACTGTAACAACCAAATCTGCCCCCATGATTCTCAAGGGTTCCGTCCTAGCTCTTTTTTCCAGCTGTGTCGCTTTGCTGAGCTGGTTTCTTCATCTTCTTTAAAAGCAGGGGGTGATGACAAGCTTGAAGAATTCTCATGAGAATTAGAAATAGGTGTCTGTTATCAAGGGTGCTTGATAAATGGTTGCTAATTGATAGTGGTCTAGGAAGAAGCAAACTCTCAACTGCAACTCTCAACTGCTTCTGTTATCTGCACCTGGAGATTTATGCCCTGCATATATCTGTATCCTTCTCCAATTTCTTCTGTTATTCTCTATGTCGGAAAGTAAGGTTACGGGCTGGAGCTCCTATGCATCCACTGAGCGGGCCAGAAGGATGGACGAGAACCAGCAGAATCCGTCTGAGGCAGGGCCCCACCCAGCTCCTCTCTTTTACTTGGGCTGAGTCCACAGGCTCCTACACTTCCGCTCTCTGATCCTACGTTGCGGAACCTCCCAGAGTCTGTTTCCCTGTCTGTGAATAGGCATACCGATGGCCCCTGCTCCACGGGGCTGAGCTGAGGAAATGTGTACCAGGTCCTGGACCCTGTCCCGAGCATGTAACTGCTGACCATGGTAGCCATCCCTGGACTGAAGCCCTGGGCTCTGTCCCAACCCTCTGGGCCCTCCCCGCTGACCTTGGGAGCTGGATTCCTTCTGACTTTGGCCGGCTCCCTCCTCTAGCCAGAGCAGCTTAGCTCACTGACTCAGGCATGAATTCTCTCCCTAGGAATCCAGTCTCCACCCCAATTACTTGGTCCCTGCGGGATCCGGGCTCGTCCCAACTCCCCAGAGGAGGCAGGGGAACTTGGGCAGAGGGACTGTTTCTGTTCCAGGTCAGCCTTGCCAATGGCCAGGAAGCTGGAATGTATCTCCTGCAATGGTGCCATGTCCCATAACCTGAAAATTCTGTCTTTGGATAGAGCAAAAGAAGCTAAGACTCCAGGTTCCATTTACTTCTTCAAGAACTGATGCTTCTTTTTTCACTTTGGCCACAGATTATATAACATCATTTAATTAAAAAAAAAAAAATAGTGTAAACAGGAAAGTAGCACAAAAATATAGTGTGTGGAAGGCTGGTGCTTGCTACTGAGAAGCTGAAGCCAGGAGGTTGTGGGTTTGGGGTACACATACTTTTTGAAGGACGGACAGAGTGGCCCGAGGGGCAGAGAACCAGGAGAGCTGCTCATGTGAGACCTCCTCACACAGGACTCTTTACAGGTGGTGCCACGCCCCAAACACCAATGTGAGGGGGTGGCAGGATAATCTCCAGCTGCTTCTCCCAACAGTGCCAGTCCAATGAGGATGGACCAGGGACAGATACGTTTGTATGTTCAGTGACTGGAGAGCACCCCAAGTCTTACCATCACTCCAGACCTCACAGACTGGCCTCCCGGTGCCATGCAGCCACAGTACATTGCTACTAACTGCCCTGGCCTGGAATCCCTGGTTTTCTCCATTACGTTGTCACTTTCCTCCTGCCAACTCAAGGGTGCCAGTGCCTTCTGGCCCCATTATATGACACTCTCCCAGGACCTAATCCAATAGTTTGGCTATAAAACCCTCAGCTATGTCCTACTCCTCTGCTCAACAGATTTCTCCCTGTTCTCATGAATGTCTTTGGGGCCTTCATTTCCTCCTCCGACTGACACTCTTCAGTTCGTCCAATTCCTTCTCCATTAAATGGGATTCAGCAGTGGTCTCAGAGAGCTGAAAGCGAAACAGTAGACTGTTAGGACATTTCTGGGCTATAATTTAGGTTTGCAAGGTCAGCCCTGTGCGCTGGCAAAGGCCCCCGGTGTTTCTCTAACACTGCCTGCCAGCCTCCCTGATGGAAACCCCTTTGTAACTGGGCAGAATGGAACCACCTCGAGTACTTGAAGAACACTCACAATCCACTCTCTCAACGTGTTTGACCACCTAGCATTGCACGGCACTCACGCGTTAAGGACAGCAGGCCTCGGGATGAAAAAGGCAGATACTGGCAATTCTAAGCTAAAGGATTAGTTGTTTCTGAGCTGTAGCTACCTTAATGGTGATTAGGGGAGAAAGTCCTTAAAAAAGAATGCCACTTTCCTCATCAGAACCTTTCAATGACCTCTCTAAAGCAGAGGTCAGCTTACAGTGAAGTAAGAGCCATGCTTCCTGAGAAATCCACTATTCCAAGTGCTTTACTAGTATTATTAACTCACTACGAGGTAGATCCTCCTATCATGTCTATTTTATTGCTGAAGAAACTAAGTTTCTTCACACGGGTCAGTTAAGTAACTTGCCTAAAGCCACATGGCCAGCGGAGGAGCTGGGCAAGGACGTAGACAGTTGAGCTCCAGTACGCGTGCTCTTAACCACCCCAGCGTCCACCAGCGAACGCTCTCCTGCCTCCCAACAGATCTTCACCTGCACCTCTAGGCCCAGCAGGCTGCTGGGTTCTTTGCAGCCACAGAAAACCAACACCAATGCGGAGAGTGCCCCTAGGCAGGTCTGTGCTGGGCACTGACTAATGCCTGCTTGGTATGGGGCATCTCCAAGCCGTGAGCAGGCTATCCTTCCTGGAATGCGTTCATCCCCAGCCTCCGGTCCTCCCTTTACCGTTCCACATTCAGCTCTACTATGCCTTCCTCTGTGATGTCTCCTGTCTCCCGTCTTGACAAAGTCCCTTTCTTTCATGTGCTGATGCCAGGTCCTGCAGACTCTAACACTTGCCATTACCACGAGGCACTGTCATTACATTTACTGTCTCTCTCTCTCTGCTAGAATGTGAGCCCTTGAGGGTAGGGACTGTGTCTGATGTGGTGTTGTGTCTTTGGATTCGAAGCAACGTGCCTGGGCACACTGGCCCTCCAGATGTATGAGCTGGCCGGGCTGACCTGGGGTGGAGCAACCCTCCCGCACCTTCCTCACCATGTCCAGCAGGATGTCCACTTTCAGTCGCAGGAGGTTGTTCTCTTCCTCCAGCTGCTGGTTCCGCCGCCGCAGACGCTGTGCCTCTCTCCGGTCCACACCCCCACTAATCCCTGTCTCTGGAGCAAGGACAGAACCAGCGTTACGTGGAGTTTTCTTCCCCAATCTTGTTGGACAAAATGGCAGGAAATCAGCTCACCTGCTATCCACAGGCCATTTTCAAACTTCAGGCTCTGCCCCGCCAAGTTCATAGTTGGGGTTCCATAGTCGAGGCCCAGCTCCACCTCCCGGGTTGACCGATCCAACTGTGGGGGAGACACTACATGCTGGCTTCAGGGGGCCACAACCAGCGCCTCTCCCGCTAACTATAGGATCCCAACCACTCATTTCTTTTCTCTAATCGTTACCCAGCACATTTGATAATTTTTTTAAGTCAGAAAATCAAACGAGGTACAACAACTTTTAAACTATAAGAGAGAAGAAATGTACTACTTTATAAAACAGATGTTTTCTGAAAAAGCTATGTATGCTGAAATTTGTACAATGAATTATTTTATATCTGTGAATAATCCTTTTTAAATGTAATAAGTCCTTAAGTTATCATTTGCTTATGGAGCTATATACAGCATGGAAAAAGTATAAAATGCCAACGCCCTATCAGTGGTAATAGCTGTTCTTTACCATGTTTTTCATGAGCACCCACCCTGCGTCAGGACTAGTACTAGGTATTCAGAGATGAACGCGACCAGCTCTGCCCTCGAGGAGCTTGGAAATGATCTCTACAGCTGTGACATATCCTTTTGAATGCCATTAGTAGTGGCAAAACATTATCCTTTGAATATGAATTTGATTCTTAGACATGACTAAAATCATTTTCTGGCCAAATCTTGGGCATAAAGTGAAGTCAAATTGGATAATAACATTTGGAGCCGAAAACCATAATGAGATTAACTGTCTTATTAGGTTCTTGAAAAAGCTTTGATGATGATTCCCAAGCAGGAGTTAAAAATGATTTTAGCAATAGCAATATGAATGGAAAGGATGCCCTACTACCTGGATGCCTCTGCAGGACCCCACTTCCCATCAGAGATCAGGCTTGATGCCCCCTCACAGCACACCGGGCTGAGCCCCGTACTGACACTCACATTGTGCAGGTTGGAGAGAGAAGCAGACTTTCGAGGGGGTGTCTTCTTCGGACTGAACGTATTCCCAAAGAGAGGCATCTTTGGCCTGACAAAGGCAAGGTCAATGCTCCCTTGTCCTAGGGTCAGAACAAGTCAGGGGCACAAATAGTTGGGACAGTGAGTGATCTTATGCCACTGTCCTCAAACACAGAAATGTACATCTCATATATTCACAACTCCGGTAGTGGCTCCCACGTGTCGAGCGCTATGTGCCAGGCAGCATGCTAAAACCTTTGCAATATCTCAACTCTCGTAATCACCCTTTGTTTAGCCCTTCTTATGGGCCCCATGTGACAGATGAGATTTGGAAAGGCTAAGGTCCTAAGGGGGAGCTAGTATTTGAACACAGATGTGTGTAGCTCCAGAGTTTATGTTAACCGCAGGCATGTGCCTAACTCGCCTGTCTTAAGTTTTGTCACAAGTTGGCACCGCCAGCCAGATTTACAGTCTAGAGTGAGGAATGTAATCCCACTTCTTCCTGTACACTGGTAAGAATCGCAGTAGGCAACAGCCTCTGCACATGTCCCACTTTAAAGAAATAAAGCTATACTTATACTTCACTTTCAGACTGGTAACAGTGCCCCTCACTCAGTCCATATGTCAAAGGTCACCTGTCCTGTATGGTGAGATGTCCAGTGAAAGAAGAAGGCCCATAACATCGCAGCCATATTGTTTACAGCATATTGCAACCTATTACAATTCACACAGGCCCAGCTAAGTCGATTTACTGACACTACCCATTTGAGGGGTAGGAGGTAGGGAGGAGGAAGAGGAAATCTTTTAGTATATTTATGTATAACATAAATATAGAGAAGTATACAAATCATAAGTGTATGACTTCATGAAGTTTTACTGAAACACACACACACACACACACACACACACTCTGTGTAGCCACCTTCCAGATCCGGATACAGAACATCTCATCGTCCCACAAGCTTCGCCCAGCAGCTTTAGAACCATGGACTCATAAGGGCTGTCCTCATCTGTGTCTAGATTTTTCACTCAATATAATGTTTGTGAGATTTATCCATGTTGTTGTATGTTGCTGTAGTTTGTTTGTTCACATTGCAGTAAAATATTCCATTGCATAAAGCGGACACTTGAACTGTTTAGTTTTTGTATATTAAAAATGTGCTGCTAAGAATATTCTTGGATGTGTATTTTCGTACACGTAAGTATACTTCTCTGGTTCTAGCCCTACGGGTGGAATTATTGAGTCATAGAGTGTCCAGTTATTCAGCTTTAGCAGATACTGCCAAACGGTTTCCAATCTCTCCTTGTGAACAGTGTACAAGAGATCCTTGTAAGCATTTGGCATTTCCTATCTTTCTCATTTCACCCATTCTGGTAGGTATGTTGTGGTATTACACTGTGTTTAATTCGCTTTTCCCCAATAACTAATTAAATTGGGCACCTTTCCATATGCTCATTGTACATTTGGATAACCGTATTGGTGACATGCACGTTAAAGTCTTTTGCCATTTTTCTATTGGGTTGTCTGTCATTTTTTAAATTGATCTGTAAGAGTTCTTTACATATATTGAATACAAGTCCTTTGTTGTATATATGGGGAATACTGAAAATATCTTCTCTCAATCTAGAACTTGTCTTTTTGCTTTCTTACTGGCTTCTTTTTGATTAAAGAAGTTCTTAATTTTAGTGGAATCTAATTTCCCAATTTTTTTAAATTAGTGTTTCTGTGTCCTATTTAAAAAATTCTGCCTACTCCAAGGTCATGATATTTTCATATATTAATTTCTGAAAATTTTACTGTTTAACTTTCACATCTGGGACTACGATTTGTCTGAAATTAGTTTTTGCATATGGTCTGAGACAGGGGTCAAGATTCATTTCTTCCCAATATTATTCAATTTTAACTTAAAATACACAAGTAGCTTAAAAAGATTCCTTCTAAGAATCTGTAGGCTATAGATAACAATGATGAAAGCATAAGCGAGCGAAAGAAAGTAACAGCTCTCACTTTCCCTACTCCTACGCATAAGATCTTCCTTCACCATATTATAATAAAAACAGTAATGAGTTAATCATATCTGACAAGAAGTTGGCCAAAAACAGAGGAAAGTTCTCAAGACTATTTGAAAAAGGTTTTATATTAACTATCATTAAAAGATAACTCATAGGATAAATGCATCACAATTAGCAAGACATTTAATGAGAACATGAAGAAAAACTTCTGTGCTATTTTCAGTGATGTAGAAATTAATATCACTAAAATGAATAATAAAAGTTTAAAAGCTTCTTTGGAGGTTTTACAATATATAACACAGAAGTATATGTATATATGCATATATGATTTATAAACAAAAATAAAATAAATAAAAATAAAGATATTTAGCGGTGTATGCTCATGAGAGTTTTACTGGTAGCTGTGTGTTTGCTATGAAAAATACCAGTAGACCCACAACCTAGAGGATGGCCTTTGGGTCTGGGCACAACAATTTAGAACTCGGACAAACCAGAATGTTTCCAGCTTGGTGATGAACAGGACAGCAGTGGGGACCAAGATGCTGAGGGAGTTTGAAGTTGTGCTACCATGTCATCCAAAACATAGTGGATGTTTTGCTTCTGTTGGAGAAAAGAAAAAGGGTGGAAGAGAGAAGGCAATTAATCTTACGTCTGTAGAGGGCAACACAAGAATGAAACAAGAATATCCAGGAAGAAAGATTTTAACTCATAAAAGAAAAGGGCACAGTAACAAAACTACCTACTATCACTTCCTGCGTATCCACTATGGGTTGGGTCCAGTGCTGGGTACACTTCATATATTTCTTGTATTCCCTGCAGCAACCCTATAAAGTAAGTATTTTCCTATCCACATCAGAGATGAGAAAACTAGGGCTCAGAGAAGTTAGGCGACTTTCCCAGGGTCCACAGCCACGGTCAGTGGGCTAAAGGTGTATATCAAATTATCCTGGTATTCATAATTTGTGGGATACACCATAAAAAGAAGCATTTCCATCCATCATACAGGCAAAATTTAAAGGATGACTAATACCCAATGTTGGTGAGGATGTGGAGAAAAAGACATCTTCATTTACTCTTGGTGGAAACCTAAGATGCTATAATTTTTAAATTAGACAAAATCTAGCAAAATTTTAAATATGCATACTTTTTGGCAGGCAAATCTACTTCAAATGTTCTCTATTGTTGATAACATTTGATATCAGAAACAATCCGAAATGGCTACCAATGGTTGCTATAGCCAAACACATCATGGCACATTCTTATAAGAGAATACTAAAGGTCAAGAAAGACAATGAGACAGCTGTACGTGGACTGACCTGAAAAGCCTTCCAACACACTCTAACATTAAGAAAGCAAGTTGCAGAACAACCTGTATACTATAATCCCATATGAGATGACAAAAAAAAAAAAAAAAGCAATAATATATATAAGGGTGCATGTAAAAAAATTGAAAAAGATCTGGAAGGAGACACCAAACTGCTCACAGTGGTTAAATCTGGGAAGGGGAGCAGGATGGCTGACTCCAATGGAATTGCCAAACAGTGGCAATTTCATATGTTACAATATAAAATTATGTTAGAGAAATATATACTTCTGGGTTTAATGAACTATTAATAACATATTCATGTACTACTTAGGAAGATAACAAAACAAATGAATAACAACAAAAAAAAAACAATAAATAAAGGCAGCTTCTGTCTCTCCAAACATCCAGAGACGTCTGAAGGGGAAAAAAGCCAAGTTGTTCTTGCAAAGCCCACAACTGTGCTAAGAGCACCACTGCGCCTGAGCGCATACATCACCAGGACACAAGAGACCAAGTTCCTGGCCTGGCTCTGCCCCTCAGTGCCTACTGAGTTTTAATTGGGACACTTCACTCATGACCTCACGAATTCTCATAATCCTTAAACTGAGAAACAAACATCACCAGAAACAGAAGAGGAAAACGAAGGGTCTGGACTAGCTGCCTTTTCAGTCGGATCCAATAATCCACACACAACTCTGGCTGAGATCCTGGGTTCCTGGAACATTACTGTGCACCTAGAGGTCTTGGTCGGCCCCTTGGCAGCCCTCTTTCTAGTGAAACTCCCTGGTGAGAGAAGGCTCAGAACGAACGAAGTGAAGGGAGAGCATCTGGGTTCCACCCTTCGCTCTGCCGCTTCCCCCGCAGTGGGACGGACCCCAGTACTTATCATCCAGCGCTCATCTGGGCCTCAGGCTTCTTGATTTGTAATCAGAGAAAATAACGGTCCCTGGCGCAAAGGTTGTAAAAGTGCTTTAGTGTTTATAATAAGCTGTGGCATGTGATTCTCACGGCAACCTTGGCAAATAAATTATGTCCCCATCCACAGATCAGAAAACTGAGGCTTTAAAGAAGCTAAATAACTTGCCCGCATCGCAGCGTGGGAAGGTGGTGGAATTGGCCTTCAAATAAGGCCTACCCTTCTGCGCTGGTGATAATCACTTCATCGCGGTGCAGCGCTTCACAGTTTGCAATGGGCCATAAAATACATTAGCTTATTTTGATCTAACAAGGGATCCGCGTCCCCCAGAGTTCAGAGCCGGCCAAGTACATGCAGCGCAGGTACACCGCCTCCCAGGGCTGATGGACTCAACCGATGCCAGAGAACAAACAAACGTTCATGGGCACGCCCTACGGGGAGGAATTGCTACTCCAATTGACAATCGAGGAAACACACTTCTGGAGGGGCTGTGACTGGCCTGCGGTGAAGCCGGCCTCCGCCCCCCTGCCGGGCACCCTCCGGCAGCTCCAGCTGCGGGGACGCCCTGAGTCCCCAGGGGAGCGCCCGGGAGTCCCACCCCTCCTCAGACCTCGGGCGACGCCGGGCTTGGAGACGTACCTGACGCGACCCAGAAGTCGGTTTCTCAGCAAACTCTGAGACCACCAGCAAGCCCGCTGCCGGGGTCCACGTCAGGCGTCGCAACAGCCACAGCCCGCCTCTCCGCCACCCGCCCAGTGCGCGCATGCGCAGCCCCGCCCCGGGATCTACCATCAAAGAAGTGGGGGGGGGTGTTCCCGGCGCGGCAGAGTCGCCAACGAGGTCCTTCGCGAAGCACCAAAAACGTGTGAGAAGTGTCCTCGAGATGCTGAACGGATTCCACAAAGGTATGGCCTTATGGAGTCACTTAAGTGCCCCCCTGCTATAGGCTAGAACAAGGAACTGCACTCGCCCTCCCCACAAACCTATTGGTCTGGTCTCCCCAACCTACTAGGGCCGTCGCCGTGGTAACGGAGTCTGGCGGTGGCTCGCGACCGTTCCTTTGTCGTGGGAAAGTGGCACGTGGTCGCGCCCGACGTTGCCTGGAGAACGCCAGGACTCACAGTAGCCAAATGGGCCTCACCCTGTTGCTCCTCCTCCTCTTCCTCCCCCCCCACCTCACCACAAAGCAAAGGTGGGCACCCCATAGCAAAGGTGGGCACCCCATCCGGGTGGATGTGGGGACAAAGGAGATCGGGTGTCCCATCCAGAACTTTGCAGGGTCTCCTGAGGAGCCCGTGGCGGAACCGTCCTCGAGATCGTCTGATTCCGTCCATATCTTCAGGTAAGACGGACAGAAGAATGGTGACGCCCGACTCTCATAGGCTTCTGCAAGCAGGGGAAACTGAGGCTCAGGGGCCGCTTCAAGGTCTCACAGTGAGCAAGGGCCAGAGAGCTACTAGAGAATCAACTCTAGATCTCCTAAAGTTCTAACAGAGTGTATTGGTTCCATTTGAGAAATGAAGAAACGCAGGGTTGTTAAGGGATATTTATTGGGTGCCTAGTGAGGGCACCAGGTCATCCAGCCAGTGAGGGGCAGGACCCATGAGTCTCTGGCTTGAA
>NW_011888797.1:11488588-11507077 GCF_000151845.1 Pteropus vampyrus | reverse complement strand
CAGGAAGAAAAGCAGAGATGGGCCCAGTTTTTTGGAAGAGAGCAGAAAACCTAAGGTCGATCAAGACCCTCATCGAGGAGATGGACATGTATCATAGAATCATAGCATTTGAAAGCTGAAAAGGATCTTAGGAACCTCATCCAAATCTCTTGACTTTCTAGGTGTAGCTCAGAGAGACAGAAAGATTTTATTTCATTTCTTACTTGGAAACTAGCTTGCCGGGTGGTCTGGAGCCCCAGATTTTTCAGCATTCCAGTCTCCTCATTTATTTATTTGTTTGTTTGTTTGTTTGTTTCAAATGCCTACAGCACCTGGTATTCATAGGTGGTCTCCCATCCAAGTACTAACCAGGCCCAACCCTGCTTAACTTCCGAGATCAGACGAGATTGGGCACGTTCAGAGTGGCATGGCTGGAGACCCAGTCTCCTTATTTTTAAAACTACAGTTGACCCTTGAACTGGGTGGGTCCACTTATAGGTGGATATTTTTCAATAAATACATAAGTACTTTAAATATTTCATCTCATGATTTTCTTAACATTTTCTTTAGCTTATTTTGTTTTAAGAATGTAGCATATAATGCATATACCATACAAAATATGTGTTAACAATCAACTATCTATGTTACCAGTAAGTCTCCTAGTCAACAATAGGCCATTAGTAAAATTTTGGGGGAACCAAAAGTTATACGTGGATTTTCAACAGCATAAGGGGTCGGCATTCCTAAATCCCACATTGTTCAAGGGTCAACTGTACAATAATTTTTGTCGCAGCCAGAGGGTGGGCATCAGCAGGTAGAAGGAAAAAGTATATATGCCTTGAGATTCTCATTTGACAATGGGCTTCTCAGACAGAAACCTTTATCCCCCATGTGGCATGCAGCACGTGCCTGTCCATCAGCCCTGCTTGACAGATAAGCGTGCTTGTATTTTCTGAGATGGTTCTTTGCTATTTGTGATTTCCAGGAGGCTGGTTGAACAGAGAACAAGAATAGAGTGAGAAATGAGGGGCTCTTAAAAGTGGAAACTTACTGTTTGTCAGGTTACAAGAACCTGGACAATGGCTTATTTTAAGAAGATGGAGGTCATCAATGTCACCGCCTTGCCAATGGTACCGATGGATGAGCACCTGGCTTCCTCACTCACTGCACGGACTGCAATGCAGAAAGCCGTGAGGAGGAGTCTGGAAGACAATCCACCCTGTATCCTTCTGTGGTGCTGTTTATAATCGAGACCAAATACACCTGCTGCAGAGCTGTATGTAACCTGTGCTCAAGACTATAACATGCATTACTTATTAGCTTGTTCCTTACACATTCATTAATTTTTTTCATTACTTAAGCCCTACCTATCCTCTAAAAGAATTTGAGACTGTGAAGGATTGTTTGACTTGAATTTGTTTTACTAAGATAATCAGAAAAAGCCCAAAAGGAAGAAGACTGGAAATATTTGTTGAAAGAATGAAGAAGAATAGAAAAAGCTCATTTTTTCCATTGTCTCTTTCCCTTCTACCTTCCAAAGAATCATAGATAGCAACTAAGAAGTCATGATCCAGCCCTCTGCCCTCAGACAAGTGAACTTAAGACCTCATTTTTTAATTTTTTTCTTTTTCTTTACTCCAGTTGACCTCACCTCTTCTTACCTGCCAGCCCTTTTGCCTAGGCTCAGAGTTTGTTCCTTCTAGCATCATCCAGGCTCTACCAGCATCTTACTTCTCCAGCACTGCCTTCATTGATCCTCATCTCACTTCTGACCCTGAACTATATCCCGGGGACCCACAGAATCCCATCTCTGGAGGACTTAGAGCTCATCCAGCAAATAACCCTCTCTGGTTATAAATAACACAGGTCTTTCCATCTCATAAAGAGCTCATTTCTCTTCAAGTCATGCTGCTGCCTGCCCGACTGAACGTTCCCTTCTGCATCCTTTCTCTCCCACGCCTCTCAGAACCCCTCCTCGAGGTGAGCACGCGTGATCCCATCAGGATCCGCTTCAGGGTCTCGCTTTCCTGTGCCTTTTTCTAATGTCCCTCTTTTGCTTAATCCTGTGCTCGTCTCAGCCTAACTAATCCATTTCGCTCCCTATGATTTATTGTGTTCCTCCTTGGCATCTTCATTTGTCAAGCATCCTCCAATTTCTAAGAACACTTGAGGGTAATGGAAGTAAAGAGAACCTCGCTTTAGATGAAGGCAGCTGAGGAGCGATAGGATTATGGAGCTTTTACAGAGGATATGTTCCCAGACCAATTGAGTCTGAGATAGAAAGAAATTCAAGCGTAGAGCTGGTAACAAGATGGGCCATTGAACTGAGCAGAGGTTTCAACAGTGATAAGCAAGGTCAAGATACCCTTTGACTTAGTCATCCCTCACCTGAAAATCTCTCTTAAGGGAATAATCCAAAATATGGAAACAGCGTTCTCTGTGACTTTGTGCATCACAGCCTTATTTCTGATTGCAAAAAGTTATAAACAACATAAATATTCAGCAGCCAAGGAACAGTTAAGTGTATTAAGGTTAATCCTCTAAGCAGGTTCATATAATGCCATTTAAACTATTATGAAGATTATTTAGCCTTATGGAAACTGATCATAATAATGAGTGGAAAATGAGTCAGTAGTAAAATAAGCATACACCAAGATTATAATTATGTAGAAAAGTATGTATGTAAAGATTCCTGGAAGGAAATCTCCCCAAATCCTAACAGAAGTTGTTAGGGTGGCAACATAATAGATGAGTCTTTATATATTTTTTAAGGTGTCTAGAATATAATTTTCATTTGTAATTTATAAAGCAACTCATTTAAAACAAGATGAAAGAAATATTGAATGTTTACAAAGAAAATAATTAAGTGGCCAGACAGCACAGAAAGGGAGTAAGCCTTCACCCCATTTGTACGTAATTACCACCCCGAGATTCTCCTTAGCTGACTCCCCACCCAGCGTGCCTCATTGGTTCCATCCACCAGGTGAACCAGAAGATTGCTGAGATAGATCTGAGTTCCAGCCCATTGGACAACAGCCTGGTAAGTTATGGGTGCCAGGGCTGAGGCCAGGCTTCCAGGAAGGAAGGGCCCTGGGGGCCCCTCCATTTATTTGAAAGCATATTTGCCCATTTGAGTTCTCAAATATATATATATTTTTAATTAATAAACTATTTTTTGGAACAGTTGTGGGTTCATAGCAAAATTGAGCTGAAAGTACAGAGTTCTCTCATATCCACGTCATGCACGCTCTCCCTGCCCCTCCACAGTGGTACATTTGTTACAGCTGAGGAACCTAAATTGGCACATCGTTATCACCCAAAGCCCATTGTTTACATTAGGGTTCTCTCTTTGTGCTGTGCAAGCTATGAGTTTGGAAAAATACGTCATGACATGCATCCACCTTTGTAGTATCATACAGAATAGTTTCACTGCCCTAAAAATCCTCTGTGCTCCTTCTATTCATCCCTCTCTCCCTCTAACCCCTGGCAGCCACTGATCTTTTTATTGTCTCCATAGTTTTCCCTTTTCCAGAATGTCATATAGTTGGAACCATACAGAATGTAGCCTTTTCAGATTGGTTTCTTTCGCTTAGTAATATGCACTTAAGGTTTTTCCATGTCTTTTCATGGCTCGATAGGTCATTTCTTTTTAGCATTGAATAATGTTCCATTATCTGGGTGAACTACAGCTTATTTATCCATTCACCTACTGAAGGACATCTTGGTTGCTTCCAACTTTTGGCAGTTATGAATCCAGTTGCTATAAACATCCCTGTGCAAGGTTTCGTGTGGACATATGTTTTCATTTCATTTGGGTACATGCCAAAGAGCATGATTGCTGAATCACATGCTAAGAGTATGTTAAGTTTATAAGAAACTGTCAAACCGTCTCCCAAAGTGCCTGTGCTGTTTAGCATTCCCACCAACAGTGAAGGAGTTTCTGGTGCTCCACACCCTCACCAGCACTTGGTACTCTTCTCAGTGGTCTGACTTTTGGCCATTCTAATTGGCGTATAGTGATATCTTCTTGTTTTAATTTGCAGTTTTCTAGTGACATGTGATATTAAACATCTTTTCATGGTCTTACTTGCCATCTGTATTTCTTCTTTGGTGAGGTGTCTGTTAAGGTCATTGCCCCCTTTTTAACTAAGTTGTTTGTTTTCTTACTGCTGGGGTTTAAGAGTTCTTTCTATGTTTTGGATAACAGTCCTTTATCAGATGTGTCTTTTGCAGATATTTCTCCCAGTCTGTGGCTTGTCTTCTCATTCTCTTGACATTGTCTTTGGCAGACCAGAAGTTTTTAATTTTAATAAAGTTCGTTTATCAATTGTTTCTTTCATGGATCATGCCTTTGGTGTTGTATCTAAAAAGTCATCTCTATGCCCAAAGTCATCTAGGCTTTCTCCTATGTTATCTTCTAGGAGTTTCATAGTTTTACTCTTAACATTTAGGTCTATGCTCAATTTCGAGTTAATTTTTATGGACGGTATAAGGTCTGTATCTAGATTCATTTTTTTGTATGTGGAGGTCCAGTTGCTTGAGCACCATTTGTTGAAAAGACTATCTTTGCTCCATTGTGCTGTCTTTCTGCCTTTTTCAAAGATCAGTTGACGGCATTTATGTGGGTCTATTTTCAGGCCCTCTATGTTGGTCTTTTCGTCTATTCTTTTGCCAATACCACACTATCTTGATTACTGTAGTTTTATAGTAAGTCTTGAAGCCAAATAATGTCAGTCCTCCTTCAATATTGTATTTGCTTTTCTGGGTCTTTAGCCTCTCCGTGTATAATTCAGAGTTAGTTTGTCAATATCCACAAAATAACTTTCTGGAATTTTTATTGGGATTGCATTGAATCTGTAGATCAAGTTGGGAAGAACTGACATCTTGACGGGGTGGGGGGGGGAAGTGTACTATATAGTTCTATGATTCCATCTCAGTGTGTTGGTGAGTCTGTGCCCCTGGACTGTGAACTTCACCAGTGCTTCTCAGATTCCACCCTCCCCACCCCCCCCTTAGGTGGGACAAGATAGCCAAGTGAGGCTAGAGCTGGGTATTTCCCTTCCCCCCGGCAGGTTAGGTTCTGGTAAAATAGTTTCTTCCAGGAGCAAGAAGAACACAGTGCTATGGTGTATTTAAAATGGTGACTTTTCCTCTCTCCCTGTGAAGAACCAAGGGATTCTCTGATATTTAGTAAGGACCTGGTGGAGCCCCTGGAGGTAAAATTTAGAAGTGGGATCCCCTCCCCCCACACACACACCCTGTACCCTGCCCTGGAGTTTTTAACTCTCAGACTTGTCCACACCTTACCTCCAGCGACTTGTCAATTACAGTCCCGGTTTTCTTATCCTGGCGCTGGTTCCCAGGGAGGTTTCTGCTCTGATAAATTGAGATTCTCTGTGTCTGCCTGTGGGTCGCTCCCATTCGGGGGACAGCAGTTTGCCCTGTGAGCTCATTTTTCTGACAGATCTAAGAAGAGTTGTTAAATTTTTAGTTTGTTCGGCTTTTCACTTGCTAGGATGGACTGGAGACTTCTGAGCTCCTTACATGCTGGACTGGAAACTGAAAGTCTCAAAGTTAATTTTGATTCACTTATAAAAAATATAAAAGGAAGCAAATAAACCCTCCAGCAATTCGCGTGCGCGTGCGCACACACACACACACACACACACACGCATGTGCACACACAGCTGGCGTGTTGGGAGACAGGAGTTCTGTAGGTTAAGCAGTAGTGGTTGGTTGGGTGGCACAGCTCCCACCAAGTGGAAGCAAACTGACGTGAGTCATCAGGAAGTGTCTTTTGGGCTCTCTTGGCTTTGGTAACACGTGCATTTGATTTTTAAGTGTGTTTAAGAAGTCTGAGGTATAAATCAAAAAATCCTCAAGATACAGAGATTTGAAATAAAGCAATGAAGTGACGTCAAGCGAGCAAGTTGCTAAGAACCTGCTCCCCACAGCACTGAGAATACTGTTGAGAAGGTCAGCTCCACACCACTCAGCCCCGACAGGCCCTTACGGCCCCGCGGGCTCACCCACCACCCTCCACACGTGGCCGCTGGAGGAGGAGGATTGTGATGATGAACGTTTACTCTTTGGCGGACACTGGGTGCTGTGGGCAAGCTCACTCTCTAACCTGCAGGTGTTTCATCTACACCGGAGGTCACTCACTGGTGGCCTGTGGGCCCAGTCTGGGCTTCCCATGTGTTTTGTTTGTCTGCACCAGTGGGCCTAAGCAGGCTTTGGATTGGTGTAACGCAGGAGCCCCAGGCCTGGAACATGCACCTGAGTTTGAATATTCCGGAAGAACCACCAGGAGGATGAGAGGGGTGAGAAATGCCATTTATTACTCACAAGGCAGGGAAGCTTCGGCAGCGGCTGGTTGAAGCTACAGGAATAAAGCTGCTGACCAAGAGCAAGCAGAAGTTTTTATGCCCACAAGCAGAGGGAGGGGTCATCTCATTGGGGGAGCAGCTTCTCCGACAGGTGGGAGCAAGATGTGCTGCTTGGTGACAGGAGCAGATAACGTCCTTGGGAGCAGGCACTGCTGACAGCTCTTGTGTGCTGCCTGCCTTGGCTGCTGGCTGGGCAGCCATCAGTCTTCCGAGTATGTGGAGGGTCATGCTCTGAGTTAACCCTACAGTTGGGGTCTGCATTTCCATGTGGCAGTCATCAGCGGGAGAGAGTTTGGCCGCGTTTATCAGAACACGAGCTCTCTAGTTTGCCCCAGTCCCCTCCTCTCCTACTGTTCCCAACATGGCGGCCAAGTTTTGGTTGCCACATGGTCTTACACTGGACTGCTTCATTCATTTACAGGACCATCCATGTCTCTAAATACAACAAGAGAACCTCAGATTAGATGCAAACCCGAGTCATGGGTTGGCAGCGCAGTTCCGTAGACTGGGGAGACCGCCTCTGGGAGGCTGCACTTGGCCCGATCCCTGATCTTCGGTCCGCTGTGCTCTCGTGGCTCTTCTCCTGCTCCTCTCTCATCCCTTCCCTCCACGTTTTTGTTTTGTCTCAACCCTGCTCCTTTACTTCCTGCCAGTTCACTCCACCTGAATATCCTAACCCCTTCCCACCTGTTATCTTGCTTTCGGCAAAGTTCCTCGGCCCCCAGGGTCCCAACCTGGTGATTTGTCTCCTCAATGTTTAGCTTCACCGTCGTCCCAACTTTTCCAGTACTAACTTTAGGGTCAGTTCAGCTTTAGAGTCAATCTTTTTGTTTTAGTTTCAAAAATTTAAGTAGCGAGATAACACGTGCTTGTTCTCAAATATTCAAATCACCTGCGAGTATATAAGTAAACAGTTAAAGTCACGTTTCCCCTGCCCTGTTTCCCTCCCTGGAAGAAACCATTGCTAATTGTATGGTGTGTATCCTTCCAGAACTGTTTTTTTTATACATTTAGAAATATGTAACACATATATCTGGGGTGGTTTTCTTTGTTTAAGGTAAGCAGGATCATACCGTAAATATTGTTTTGTAATCTGATTTTGGTTTTATTAATTTTTAACAAACATACCTCTTGGAGATTTTTCAAAGTAGATACTGTTGACCTGCCCCCATTCTTTCCCCCCGCTCTTTAATTCTCCCCTCCCTTCCACCCCTGACCTACAGAAGTTGACGTCTCCCTTTAAGAACTGGATCTCTGGCAGTGGGGCATCACCTCCCACGTGCTGGCGGTGTGCACTGGGCCTGGCACCCCCGGTGCACTGGCGGGGCCTGACGCACCTGAGGTATGGTCCGTGGCTCCACCTGAGGTGCAAACCCAGGACCTTCTGCGTGGAAAGCAGACGTGCTAACAACCACTACACTATGGAGCCACCCATCTGCCCCCATTCTTCTTGTGGCTGCATAATATTCTGTAGGTTGGATATGGTGTAATTTTTCCCTATTGGTAAATATTTTGGTGGTATTTTCATCATAGTGAACATATGAATATTTTTGTACATGTATTTTGGGGCTCATTTGAAATTTAAAAGTGAGGGGCCATGCTCTGAGTTAACCCTACAGTTAACTGTAGTGAAATTTAAAATTTTGGTAAATACAGTCAAATTGCCTTTCACAGAGGTTCAGCCATTCTTTACTGATGCAGGAAAGAGAGCACTAGCTTTAGTCTACCCCCGCCCCCCCACTGTTGAGCAGAGCTTAGAATGGAATTGTGAAGAAAAGCAAAATATACACACACTGGTTGGACTGATTCCATGTAAGTTAAAAGTAACAATATATCTGTATATGTGTGCATTTACATATGGGAAAAGGTGTAGCACCAGAGGAACAAGTTCGGGCGTGAGACTCAGTTTCAATTCCTACTTTATTTTCTTACGTTGTGATATTATGTAAATTATTTAACCTTTATGAGTCTCTGTGTCCTGTAAAATGGTGATTAAATGGTATTTACCTCACAGGGTTGTTGCAAGAATCGGATGAGTTAAAACTCATGAAACCCTTAGATCAGGGCTTAGAAGAGTACCTGGCTCACAGGAAGGACATTAAACGAGTATGAATAATGTGTAGGGAAAAAATCTGGAAGGAAACACCCCAGATGGAGTCAGTTCTGGGAAGGGGATGGGATAGAAAGTGGGTAAACGCTTTTACTCCACATACTTCTGTAATGTTTGGGTATTTTACAACAAGAATGTATTTATATGTCACCTCTGTGATTTTTTAATGACAATTTTAAAGCCAAGAAAAAGAATGCCATGATCCTCCCAGAAGCAGGATCTGGTGGCTTTTCAAGACTGCCCAGCATTGGCATAGCTCCCTCAAATTGCCAGTCAGAACCAGGATGGGGCTGGCAGGAACCCTCTTGGTCTTCAGATGACATGAAGGAAGGGACCCCTCGCCTGTCCTTGCTCCTCTGCCCAGGCAGCTGGTCAGGTCTGTCAGATGCTGACTGCCTGCTGCCACCAGAGCCCATCACTGGGCTACCCTTCCCAACCTCTGTTGGCCGCAGTTTGCCCTTTATATACCAGGCCTCGACTGGGTGCCCATTTCTTCTGAGTCAGCACCTATAGCCAGACTGGTTTCTCTAGCCTCCGTCCTCCCCTCCTGGAGGGCATCTAGCACAGTGCAAAATAATAGCACAGTGCAAAATAAGTGCTTAATACATGTGAACTAACGCACATGTGAGCCGTCTCCTACTGAGTCCCAGAGCCTCTTCCCCACAGTCCACACAGCCAGGTCCTGTTTCTGTCCCATCTCCCATACCCTGAGTGTGGGTCTCCTTCCAGTTTCTGGCCGTGAACCTTGCTTATCTCTTTTTTCCAGTCTCCTTCCCTTGACAGCTCATTCGCCCACTCTCACAGCTTCACGATTCACTCCAGCAGTAGGCTCTTGCCTTCCTCTCTCTGCCTGTGGGTCGCTACCTCTGGAAAGGCCTTCTCTGCACCTTCCACCCCAAGATTAGCGTAGGTGCCCCTCCTGGGCACGCTCCGGGCATCCTGTCTCTCTCCAGGGCAGCACCATTCACGCCATGATCACCGGCGTCTCCCCACTAATCTGTGAGCCCTCGGAGGGCAGGGACAGCGTCACTTCTCATTGCTGCATCCTCGACATCAGCACAGTGTTCAGCTTGTAGTAGATGCTCAGGAAATATTTGTGAATGAACAATACGTTCACAGAGTCTAGCTTCTCACCTGTATTTCAGGGTCATGTTTCCACCTAGAGGAATGATACCTAAGCCTAACCAATCATCAGACTTCCCTGGAAGTTCTTTAGAAACTAAAAGTGGAAAGAGCAGGGTGTGGGACTATGTACCTTGAATGCTCCTAGGGGAGGAGTCAGAGATCAAGGGAAATCCCTCAAGAGGTCAAAAGTATAATGATGAATAGTAACAACAGTTACCCTTTATTGAGCAGCTCCATCCGGTAGCCTCTGTGCCTGTGTTTTAAGATGCATTAAATAACTTTATATCTGACCTTATAAGAACCTTGGACGGTAGGTATTATTATCCCCCTTTTACAGAGAGATTGAACAGAAGCTTGTAACCGGTGGAGCCGTGATTGGAACCGTTCCAAATGCTGTCCTCAGAGGTGCAGGCCCGGGGGAGATGTTGCCAGGAGGAGGGGCAGTGTGAGAGAGCGGGCTGGGGAGATGTGTTGGTGGCGACAGGGAAATGAGTCAGTGACCCTGCCTGCCACCAAGGCCCTCCCGCCTAGGGGAAGACAGTAAGGCGCTGTCCCAAACTTTGCTCCGTGCCTTTTACACACCCACAGGAGAAGCGGCCCTGTCCCTGACCCCCACCCTCCGCCAAGGTTTGCATCGATCCCTAATGCCCCATTTCTTTTTGGTTTTTGAAGGCAATTGAGAAATTTGAGTTGGAGAAGAAGTCTTTAAGAGAGAAAAGTCGTGGCGGCTCAGGAGACAGAGGCAAAAATCCTTTTTCACAGCCTTAGATGATGTTTTTGTGGGGGTTGGTTTTTTCATATCTAAAATGCATTGAGTAGGAATCCAGAGTTTTGGATTGAGGGTATTTTTCTCCTCTTCTGAAGGAGCCTTAAATCTGACTTCTTGACATCGGGCAAGGAAGGAGGGAAGGACAATACCATTTAGAGACTACCTGCTATGTGCTGTGTTGCACCAGGTGCTTCCATACGTAGTCCCCTGTTAGATCTTCCAAGGGCCTCCTACCTGTGCGGTCGGTGCCACTGAATATATTTCATAGAAGAGGAACAGGCTTGAGGGAAGGGAGTAATTTCCCGTAAGTCACACAGCTTGTCTGTGGCAGGTCCTGGATTTGTCCCAGCCTGATTTTAAAGCCTATGTTTGGTCTACTCCTCCTGGCTGCTTCTCTGGCTCAAGCAGTCTGATCAGATAAGGAGGGGACTCCGGATAAGTCAGCAACAGGAGTGGGATCTAGTGAGACTAATAATGTGTGTCATCAGGCAGCTCAGGTCAAATGAAAAATCACAGCAGTGGACAGACCCGCGGTTCCTCACATCCTGTTTCTCTTCTTCCATTCTTCTGCAGACAAAAGTCAAAGAAAATTACAGTACACTTGCGGTGACCCAGAATCCAGGAATGTCAAATCTTCCGTTGTTAAAAGAGTAAGTGATCTATTCCTGGGTCTGACTGTTTTCTGCTGGGCATGAAATCGATTTTATTCCTGGGGGGTTGGGTGGGACAGATACTTGGTATCTGGATGGTGATTATGCAGGAAAATTGCAGAATTCCCTTTTTAGAAGATCTTAAGGTATTTGAATAATGGTAGAATTTCTCATAACACCCTAGAAAGGGTAGAATGAGGAGTGTTCCAGAGGCCATCTGTTTATTTTCAGAACTTAGAAACAATGAGTTCAAATCCGGTCACACAGAGTCGCTCAGAGGGGCCGTGGACACAGCAGTGCCAGTTATGGCGATCACTGCAGATGCCCTGGGAAGCTGAGGTTCAGGGGTAGTCAGGTGACCTGCGGCATCGTGCAGCTTGTTGATGGCAGAGCCCCACTTCCTGCTCAGATCCTCAGCCCCATGGCCAGGTGCTCGCTGCTGCCTCTCCAGCAGCCGCCCCAGTTAAGATCCTCCTAAGTTTGCTCTTTAAACCACCCAGGTTGTATGTATACAAACTTTTCAGTGCTGGAGAATATGAACCGGAATGGTATCGCTATCTTTTTTTCACCTTTTAGCCTGGGAAATTCCTACACAACATAAAGCCCAGTGGTTGAGAGTTTGGACCGAAACTGTCATATGACCCATGATGGTGGCCAAACAGATTTAAATGTCTTGCCCAAGGTGGCACAGCTAGTACAGGGTGATGCTGACATCTGACCACAGGTTGTCTGACTCAGTCAGTGCAGTTAATCACTGAATTCTTCCATTGTCAACTCGATAGTCCAATTAGGGAGAAATTCAGTTCCTCAAAATGTTTCCAGTAGGTGCCTTTGGGTGATGGTAATTGGTTTCCTCTTTCCACTTTCCTGCATTTTTACATTTTATTATAGTCATATTTTATTTTTATTCGGAAATCCACTTAATATATATTAAGAACCATGAGGATAGTCATATTCTTTGATCTAATATTTCTGTATTGAGAAAGTCATACTAAATAAATAAGCCAAGGAGGGGGGAAACTATGTTCCAAGTTATTATTATTAACTTTATTATCATGTGACAGTAATATTAATTGGAAGTAACAGTGTGTAGTTGACTAAATTATAGCACATCCTCTTAACAGGACATGTTATTTTAAATGATAAATTTGAAGACAGTGTAGCAATGTGAAAAATCTAAAGTTAAGTGGATAGAGCAGGACATAAGTGTGTGTGTGTGTAAATGTATTATAAAATGATTGAAGGTACATATATTTGCATACATGTACTCAAAGCCTGAAAGAGAAAATAGGAACCATGTAAGTAGATGTTTGGCAAGGGGCATTGGGGTCATGAACGCACCCTCATTTTTTTCTGCCTTCTGTAAGGTCGTTATAATTGTCTTCATGATAAAAAGGAGAAGATATCCTGTTGTCTTAAACTGTCAGAATGATGGGCCCCATTTTCATATTCTGCTTTTTTGCTTTAGAAAACAGCAGATAAAAATCTGCTGGCAGAGCTGTACCAGCACCCACCGTTTAACAGCTCCAGGCCAAACGAGCTTCCCAATGGGGTGGACTTCTGTGACATGGTTGACAATGTGGTGCAGTCTGAGAGAAGCCCCCTTACCGGTAAGGTAAGAAAGGGATGGGCAGCTCACCTCTGTGAGGTCCAGCTGTGGGCCCAGCTGTACTCTACAGCCACCCACACGATGGATGCAGCTTTACATCCCAGGAAACCGAGAGTCAGGGCAATCGAGTAAGCCACTGAGGGCCACACAGTTTGCAAGTGACCGAGCTGAGATTAGATCGCAAGCCCACGTCTTCTCCAAAACCTAGATTCTTTACACCAGAGCACCGGTCTCCAGACTGTTTTGATCATGAATCCTATTAACGAAACATTTTGAGTACAAATCCTCATGACGTATTTTTTTAATGAATGATATACGTGTTCTGTTGTCCATCGCTATCTTGTATATTGATAAACTTAATTCCTATTTTTTTCTTAATAAGACATGAGTTACAATATTTCTTTCCTATGTCGCATTGGTACCCCTTGGGGTGAGTTACCTGCTTGGAGAGCAGTACACACTGGGTTCCTTAGGAAGGAAGGGCCCAGAAGAACTTGTGTGCTTATGTGATACAGCGCTGGCCACTCAGGAGGTGGAGATAGTTGTGAGGAGGTGTGGGGAGGGGAGGATGCATAGAAAATGGTCTTAGCAGCCCTGCAGCTGTGCCTCATCACACTTCATGATTGCACAGCAACTCCACTGTCCCCAAAGCAACACTGGTCATTGTCCTGTCAGCTCCTGACTGGTCACCTCAACATGCCTGGGACCCGGTTCCTCAATCTCTTCTACCTGTACTTCTCACTGCTGCTTGCTTCAAACTACAGGCTGCCCCTCCCCCCACACCCCCCACTCTCTATTTCTTTCTCTCCCTTTTATTCTTTCCCCATCTTCCTCTCTCCTTCCTTCCTTCCTTCTCTCCTCTCTTCGTCATGATTTCTCCCTGCTGCCTTCTCTCTGGCTGGGTCTCCAGTTCTATCTGTCTCATTCCTCTGTGTCTTGCATTCAGACTTCCTAAGAGTGATGATCTGTTTGGGCCAGTCACTGCCAAGTATGACAACGGTATTTGCTGAAGTTCCGGTGTCAGGCTCCAGCATGGACTGCCATCAACAAGTGGATATCTGCCTTTCACCAGGCACTGGTCTCTGGGCCAGGCAGTGGTTACGCTGGGGTAGGGTACCTGATCTCCTGCTTTCCTCAATGCAGACAGGGAGGAGCAGCGGGCACCCAGAGCATCACATTTTCTCAAGGACAGTGCGAAAAGATGTTCACCACATTGTCATTTATGACAGCAAGGAACTGGAAGGCAGTACATCTTGGTGGTTAAGTACCTCTCTGGGCTCTGGTTTCTTCTACTGCAAAAGAGGGACAACAACAGTCTGCCTTTAAGAATTATTGTAAAATTAAATAAGATAGGTATATAAAAGCACTTAGCATAGTGCTTAGTGAGTCATAAGTTCTCAAAAAAATGGTAGTTTTTATTATCAATGTTATTAGAAACAGTTTAATCATCAATAATGGAAGAATAGCAGTCATTTGGGGTATATCTATCATGGACTACTTAGCCATTGAAATGAATATTTTATAAAGAGTGTATTTTAACATTCTATGCCGTGTTGTTAAATGAAAAATATCGTATATGAAAAACTCTACAAGGAACAAGACAAGGATGTCCACTTTCACCACTTTTATTCTACATAGTGTTAGAAGTCCTAGCCACAGCAATTAGGCAAGAAAAAGAAATAAAAGGCATCCAGATTGGAAAGGAAGACGTAAAACTCATTATTTGCGGATGACATACTATGTAGAGAACCCTAAAGATTCCACCAAAAAGCTATTAGAACTGGTAAATGAATTCAGTAAAGTAGAGGACATACAGATGGCCAATAGACATATGAAAAGATGCTCAACATGACTAATCATCAGAAAAATGCAAATTAAAACCATAATGAGAGGTATCACTACACACTTGTCAGAATGGCCATCATCAATAAATCAAAAGAACAGGTGTTGGCAAGGATGTGGAGAAAAGGGAACCTTCATGCACTGTTGGTGGGATTGCCAGTTGGTACAGCCACTATGGCGAACAATTTGGAGGTTCCTCAAAAAATTAAAAGTGGAACCACCTTATGACCTAGAACTTCCACTTCTGGGTATTTATCTGAAGAAACTGAAAAAGACATATGCACTCCTCTGTTCACCCCTTTGTTTGCGCTTTTTACAATAGCCAAGATATGGAAGCAACATAAGTGCCCATCAACAGATGACTGGATAAAGAAGAAGTAGTAACATATATACAATAGAATATTACCTGGCCATAAAAAAGAATGAAATCTTACCATTTGGGACAACATGGATGAACCTAAAGGATATTATGCTAAGTGAACTAAGTCAGACAAAGACAAATACCATATGATCTCGCTTATATGTGGAATCTAAAGAAGTAAATAAATGAACAAACAAAACAGAAATAAACCCATAGATACAGAGAATATTTTGATGGTTGCCACATGGGAGGAGATTTGGAGGGGTTGGGTGAAAATGGTGAAAGGATTAAGAAGTACAAATTGATAGTTACAAAATAGTCACAGGATTGTAAAGTACAGCATAGGGAATAGAGTAGTAAAAAAAAAAACTATCAATACAGTGTGATATAAGCACACAGGAAAATCTGGGGTAAAACCATACATGGATATCACAGGTGTTCTCTGAGTGATAAGGTTATAGTTTTTTCTTCTTCCTTTCTCTATATTTTAAAAAGGAAGAAAGACGAGAACAAATGAATTGCGTGTTTCGTGGATCCACTGTGTTTGTGTGACCTTCCAGCCACACTTGGTCATGTTCCATTTGCTGTGTGGGTAGCCCCAAGGACAGTGACTACTGTTATTACTTCATGTTCCATTATTGAGGTCCCATGGGGGATGTTTCCTTAGGCCTTAATCCCAAGAAAAACTGCATCTCCTGGAATTCTTTTTAGCCTTGTAACTGATGCTGTTTCCTGCTTTTCTTTGGCTCCCAGGAAATTCAAGGAAAATTTGTACTTTGCCTTTAAAAGGACCCTCTTGCATCCTGCTCAGGGGCCACCCCACACATTCACTTGCCTTCTTAAATCCTCTCCTCCATCACCTCCCACTCCCTTTCAGCAGCTGACTGCCTCTGCTTCAGAGATTGTGGAGGCCATTGCTAGGTCATGAGCCCCATGAGGACAGAAGCCCTATGTCAGCAGCAGGGCACCGACTCAGCACCGAACCCCACCTGGGATTTCTCGGAAGGGCTGCCCACACTTGCTGGTTTCAGTTCTCACCTCCATTTTCTTTTCATGCTACTACGGTCTGGTTTCCCACCCTCCTCCCATCACTGAAAGTGGCCCAAGTTTACCTACCAATAGCTTTCATATCGCCAAGTCCGAAGGATGTGTTTGTGTTGTCATCTTAGAGGTCATCTAAGGTCACCTCTGGGTCTCCGTACAATTGACCCAGAGGACAGCTAGCTCCCTGCACGTGGAAATTCTTTTCTGTGGTAGCATTCTCCCTGTCCTCGGGCAGCACCATCTTGGTCTTCCAGGCCCCTTCACCATCCATGTTGTCCAGGACCCCTCCCTCTGCACAGACTCGTAGGGGGCTGGTAGACCTTGGTAACCTCCCCACACGAGGCTCATCACCACTTGGGAACTGTGTCCAAGCTACCGCCAGACTGCTGTGCTCCGACTCACATGTCCCCCTGCCTCCTGCCCTGATTCCCCTCAGATCCTCCAACCCCCACCCCGTGCCGGTTCCCTATCTTGTTGACAACCACAGCCTTCCACCTCAGAGTCACACAGTCTCGTCCCTTACCCTCGCCCCGCAACCGAGCAGCCTCTGACTTAACTACCGCCTTCACTGTGACTCTTCCTCCTTCCCAGTGCCACCATCACGTCCACAGCTTCCCATCTGGATCACTGCATCTGCTGCCCTGTGCATCGTCTGCCTTGCCATTTCAGTCCCCTCTAATACATCTTCTACACGGCCTCCAGGGACGTTTCTAGAACATCAATCTCATGTTTTCCTGCCCTGTTGAAAATTCATTGGTGCCAGCAGCCACCCTTCCTCGTCCTGTTTCAGAACAGCTCTCAGCCCCAGGACCCAGGTACCTCATGGTCTGGCTCCTGCAGGCCTCTCGCCACTGCACAGAAGCCCCGGGAGTTTCCCGAATGTGCGGCGCGGTTTCACAGCATGGGCCGTGCTTTTCTCCCTGTCTGCGGAGCTCTCCGCTCTCCCTTCATCCAGTCGTACGTGCTGGTAAAACCTTTCCCGGCTCCCCCAGCACACATGCCCCTCTGGGCTCCACACTCCCTGCGGTTCCTTCTCCCCGGGGACCTATCACACTGTATCGTGTTTGTTACTGTCCCAGTATCTGCTGAAGGCCTGAAATGAAATCTTTTTGAGAGGAAGTAGGAATCTGAATAAACAGACAATAAGAAACTAGCACACTCTTAGCAACTGTTTCCAAGTGCCTGGCACTGTTTTCCGTGCTTCGGAAGTATCGGTCACTCATTTAATCCTCACAGCCGTCTGTGGTAGGGACTATCATCATCATCATCATCATCATCATCATCATCATCATCATCATCATCTCTATTTTCTGGATGAGGCAACGGAGAACACACAAGTTCAATAACGTTGCTCAAGGTCACACAGCTAAGTAAGAGCTGGATTTGAATCCTGGCTGTCCGGTACCAAAGTCTGTGCTCTTCACCGCTGTGCTCTACTGCCTCTCTAAGGAAATGTGAGGAACGGTGACAAAGACAGAGCCAAGAGCCAGGCTCAGAGAGCTTGCTAGAGAGAGGCTTGCTTAATGCACGATTCCCTCGGCTTCCCAGGTAGGCTTGAAGGGAGCACCGAGGAGTCTTCCCCTTTGCGTCCCGGAAGGTGGCCAGAGTGAGTTCTCTTTGCTCTTCTAAGGGTCAGAGGAGAGGCAGCGCGTGTGGTGTCTCTGGGGCCAGACCGCCTGCGTTCGAACCTCCTGGGCTGTGTAAGGCGTGGCAAGAATCTTAACCTCTCAGTCCTCACTTTCCTCTCGCATAAGCTGGGGATAACTAAACACCTACCACATAGACTGTGAAAAAATAAAGTGAGATAAAGGATGAATGTGCATAGGCCAGTGCCAGATACGTGGTAAGCCTTCATTTTACGTTATTATGGTAGTAGCTTTGGAGTCAGCACAAGTTTCAAGACCCAGTTGCCTGACAATGAAGGCCGAATTTTCTGCCCCCGGAGTTCACTGATAGTTCCATTCTAATTTTAGTATTCCAGGTGCTTACTACCAACTCAGCAGACTCTTATGGTCCAGTGATTTGCATTTGTCTAATATTGTGTGTGTTGATATTGATGACTATGAATTGAATATAGGTGAGAGCATAGAGCACCCATCTAGAGTTATGGGTTCTGATCCTGGCTCTGCCACTTGCTGGCTGTATTACTTTGGGCAAGTGACTTCGGCTCTCTAGACCTTGGTTTCCTCATTTGTAAAACAGAGATAATGATGCATGCCTTGCATGATTATTACAGGAGTTAAAGGGGGAACATGTAAAAACACCTGGCAAGGTAAATAGTCAGCACTCACTAAAAGGTTAGGTGTTTTTTGTTTTTTTTTTGAGTTGACTCCAAAGTATGTTGACTCAGAAGACGACGAGTAGAAAGATGGTGTGATTAATAGCAGTAACAAGGTATGGGATGCAAAGGAGGAAGAGAAGTTTCTGAGTGGAGATGATTATGCATCTGTGGCTCCAGGTGAATTTTTAAAAGAAGAACAATAACAGCAACAATAATAATGTGAATTTTGTTTCTTTTCAAGTCTTTCTGTACAGATAGAGAGTTAGAGAAGTTTTTCTGCTCTCCTTCTCTGACAGCCATATGGCTGGATAGCTTCTGGTGGATCTTCCA
>NW_011888797.1:11433645-11487663 GCF_000151845.1 Pteropus vampyrus | reverse complement strand
TCCCCTCTAATACATCTTCTACACGGCCTCCAGGGACGTTTCTAGAACATCAATCTCATGTTTTCCTGCCCTGTTGAAAATTCATTGGTGCCAGCAGCCACCCTTCCTCGTCCTGTTTCAGAACAGCTCTCAGCCCCAGGACCCAGGTACCTCATGGTCTGGCTCCTGCAGGCCTCTCGCCACTGCACAGAAGCCCCGGGAGTTCCCCGAACGTGCGGCGCGGTTTCACAGCATGGGCCGTGCTTTTCTCCCTGTCTGCGGAGCTCTCCGCTCTCCCTTCATCCAGTCGTACGTGCTGGTAAAACCTTTCCCGGCTCCCCCAGCACAGATGCCCCTCTGGGCTCCACACTCCCTGCGGTTCCTTCTCCCCGGGGACCTATCACACTGTATCGTGTTTGTTACTGTCCCAGTATCTGCTGAAGGCCTGAAATGAAATCTTTTTGAGAGGAAGTAGGAATCTGAATAAACAGACAATAAGAAACTAGCACACTCTTAGCAACTGTTTCCAAGTGCCTGGCACTGTTTTCCGTGCTTCGGAAGTATCGGTCACTCATTTAATCCTCACAGCCGTCTGTGGTAGGGACTATCATCATCATCATCATCATCATCATCATCATCATCATCATCATCATCTCTATTTTCTGGATGAGGCAACGGAGAACACACAAGTTCAATAACGTTGCTCAAGGTCACACAGCTAAGTAAGAGCTGGATTTGAATCCTGGCTGTCCGGTACCAAAGTCTGTGCTCTTCACCGCTGTGCTCTACTGCCTCTCTAAGGAAATGTGAGGAACGGTGACAAAGACAGAGCCAAGAGCCAGGCTCAGAGAGCTTGCTAGAGAGAGGCTTGCTTAATGCACGATTCCCTCGGCTTCCCAGGTAGGCTTGAAGGGAGCACCGAGGAGTCTTCCCCTTTGCGTCCCGGAAGGTGGCCAGAGTGAGTTCTCTTTGCTCTTCTAAGGGTCAGAGGAGAGGCAGCGCGTGTGGTGTCTCTGGGGCCAGACCGCCTGCGTTCGAACCTCCTGGGCTGTGTAAGGCGTGGCAAGAATCTTAACCTCTCAGTCCTCACTTTCCTCTCGCATAAGCTGGGGATAACTAAACACCTACCACATAGACTGTGAAAAAATAAAGTGAGATAAAGGATGAATGTGCATAGGCCAGTGCCAGATACGTGGTAAGCCTTCATTTTACGTTATTATGGTAGTAGCTTTGGAGTCAGCACAAGTTTCAAGACCCAGTTGCCTGACAATGAAGGCCGAATTTTCTGCCCCCGGAGTTCACTGATAGTTCCATTCTAATTTTAGTATTCCAGGTGCTTACTACCAACTCAGCAGACTCTTATGGTCCAGTGATTTGCATTTGTCTAATATTGTGTGTGTTGATATTGATGACTATGAATTGAATATAGGTGAGAGCATAGAGCACCCATCTAGAGTTATGGGTTCTGATCCTGGCTCTGCCACTTGCTGGCTGTATTACTTTGGGCAAGTGACTTCGGCTCTCTAGACCTTGGTTTCCTCATTTGTAAAACAGAGATAATGATGCATGCCTTGCATGATTATTACAGGAGTTAAAGGGGGAACATGTAAAAACACCTGGCAAGGTAAATAGTCAGCACTCACTAAAAGGTTAGGTGTTTTTTGTTTTTTTTTTGAGTTGACTCCAAAGTATGTTGACTCAGAAGACGACAAGTAGAAAGATGGTGTGATTAATAGCAGTAACAAGGTATGGGATGCAAAGGAGGAAGAGAAGTTTCTAAGTGGAGATGATTATGCATCTGTGGCTCCAGGTGAATTTTTAAAAGAAGAACAATAACAGCAACAATAATAATGTGAATTTTGTTTCTTTTCAAGTCTTTCTGTACAGATAGAGAGTTAGAGAAGTTTTTCTGCTCTCCTTCTCTGACAGCCATATGGCTGGATAGCTTCTGGTGGATCTTCCATGAAAGGTACCAGGTAAATGCAAATCTGATCGCTCCTCTCCCTTGCTTAAATTATTTTATTATGGCACAAATCCTCTTTAATATGGGCTATAAGCCCCTTCGGTTCCACCGACCACACCTGTAGCCTCATTCATCACCTCATCCTTCCCTCTCCCAAGTCTTGCCCATATACCCTGTGCTTTAGCCATTACCCAATGTCCTGCAGCTCCCCTGGGCTTTAGGGACTGGTCCATGTAAAATGGCTGGTCAAAGGCAGGGCCAAGAGTAAAGTCAGGACCTCCTGGTTCAGAATTAGGGTGCTTTCTTCAACACCCTCCCTCTATGCGCATGTCTTATAAATCCTAGGAAACAAACTGCTGTATTATTTCCTAAATGATAATGAGGCTCAGTATCTTAAGAATAAGATTCCTAAAAATGAGATAAATGCTCAGTTAAGAATCTCTGCCCTTGGCTGTTTCAACATGGGACTCTAGTAATTCCTTGTCCATGTTTATTCCTGGTAGCCAAACAAGGAGATCCAGAATGAGCTGTTCGACCGGATATCCCTCCACTATGCCTTTCTTTTGTTTCATGAATCCAGGTCCTACCATGAAGAGGCTATCTTAAAAGTGAGTATTAACCACTGTTTAGAAAAATAAATCACATGAGATAGCTATTCACTTCTAATGCCAATGGAATGCCCTCAACATTCTTTCCATAAGGGAGTAATTAGTAAGTTGTGATATATCTGTACACTGACTTGTAATGAAAAATGAGGTAGGTCCATATATACTGTTTGGGAAAGATGTAATAATATATTTTAAGTGAAAAATAAGGTAATTTATATAATTCTGTTAAAAACGTATATGTGTATGTGTGTTTGCCTATGAATAGAAAAGAAATCTGGAAAAATATTTACCAAACTCTTAGCAATGTTTATATTCTGGAGAATAAGGTTATAAGAGACTTCTATTTTATATATTTCTGTAGTATTTAAATAAACATTATTTAAAAATTAAAAGTGTGAATATACATATTTACTTTTTATATATGAAGGTATGGATATATGTTCTGAAAAGATTGCTAGAGTGAAATATAAGTGAATATTTACATGATTTGGGAGTGGGGGAGGACTTTTTAAATATGACCCCAAATAACCGTAAAGGAAAAGACTGATCAACTTAATTATAT
This sequence comes from Pteropus vampyrus, assembly GCF_000151845.1. NCBI lineage: Eukaryota > Metazoa > Chordata > Mammalia > Chiroptera > Pteropodidae > Pteropus > Pteropus vampyrus. The sequence continues at coordinate 11,484,551 of NW_011888797.1, read as the reverse complement.
AAAAATGTTAAAGATTACTATAAAGTTAAAAAGCAAATGAGAAACTGTGCAAAAATACCAATACCATATATGTCACATAACATAAATAACTCCTAACAAATCAATAAGAAAAAATAAAACACCCCATAGACCAATGGACAAAGTACATAAACTAGAAATTCACCAGGGTTAGAAATACAAACAGGAAAAAAGTTCATCCTAATAACAATCAAAACTATGAATTAGAACAATAATAATTCAATACCCCTGTTAGCTTAGATTTAAAAAGTATAATTCCCAGTGTTGTTAAGGATATAGGGAAATGGCACTCGGACAGTATGAGTAGGAAGTGAATTGATACAATTATGCTGAAAGGTGGTTATGTGACCGCTTAACATAACCTTAGTTTTATCACCCATAAACTGGGGATAATAATGCCTCTCACCAAGTTGTCCTAGGGATTCCATGAGATGTTTGCAAGGCTTTTGACATAGTGCCCAACACACGATAAACCCCCAATATACCATAGCTGCTGTGATTAGCAGTAGTATACCGTCTTCTGGAAGACATAATCTCACAGGAAAAGCTGCTTTTATTCATGCATGCATTCATTCATTCGACAATTTTGACTGCCTACTATGTGCCAGACAATGAAATAGCTTAATAAATAAAAACAGTTATTCAGCATAATTTGTAATGCAAAGTCTTGGAAACAGGGTAACACCCACCAACAGGGGATGTTTACTAAATTTTGATATGCCCACTCAGCACAATATTATGAAGGTCCCTTGGAAAAAAGAATTCCCAAAGAGTTTATAGCAACCGGGCGAAGTGCTTATGTTATAATGTTAAATCTGACATGATGTTATAATGGCATAAAGCCAGATATAAGTGTATAATTTGAGCTCCACCATAGTTAAGAAACATAGCAATACCTGTGGATAAAAAAAAACCGAGTAAGTAGTACTTACTAGTATTCTGTCTGAGAGACAGAAAGATAGGTAGGTCAAATGTATCTTGTCACCTTCTGGACTACTGTTTGGCCAAGTTGCAGAAGGGGCTGAGCCACAGACCATGTGCAGAGGGGCTGGGGGAGGGGTTGCTGACCTAGCGTAGCATGATGTTTGAGGAGTGGTCCCCAGGTAGCATAAGGAGCCCACCCAGCTGTGGAACAGCTGCAGATGGAAATTGTTCCCCTAATAAACAGGAAGGCCTCAGGGTGTTGGGTAGAGAATTTTATCATAGTTCCTTTCTGAGGTCAGGGGCTCTCTTCTGGGTGTAGAAGTGCCCAAAATATTGCCTGAACACTGCTTGCCCCTCCCCGCCAGAGATTGCCATCACTTCTGAGCAAAGCCCTGTACACCAGCTTCTGTTGCTGCTTCCCGCAGTCCTGGTTCAACACGCATGAATTCAAGTCTAACATCTGTAACACGATGAGTCTGTGGATTTCAGGTAAGCGACACTGTTCTCTCCTAGGGAAAGCGGTTCCAGAAACGCATTTTTCACCTGAGCCCAGGTATATGATTGTTTCACCTCGCACCCCTTCGTTGAGACAGCTGGACTCTTCTCTCTTTGACATTAAAGTGTGCAGGTAGACACCCAAAGAGCGCCAATTGTCCTGTTTCCTTAAAACCATTCTCAGACATTCTTTGTCCCTTTTCTGTGCCCAGCTGCATCTGTAGGGAGCAGATCTGAACATAGCCCCATTTGCTGTCCAGAAGTTAACCTTGTGCTGTGGGATGATGGATCCAGAACTCAGTGACTCAAAAGCAGTATGCTGGTTATGTCATCCTACCCTTCCACACCCCGTGTGACGCCAAGTGGCCCATCTGTAGTCCCCCTGCAGCACACAGCATCAGTTCAATGTCTGCTTTTCAACTACTTTTCTGTCTCCTCCCCCACTTTCCCCATCTCAACCCAGACATTTTCTAAGGTCATTGAAAACTACTATTTATTGAGAGGTTCCTGGGTACTAGGTACTGTGCTAAGGACTTTTTATAGCTCCTACTGTGCTGGGGGTCTCCAAGATCACTGCCACATTAGATTTGCTAGGAGAGCTCATAAGTTGTATTCGTGGCTAAGATTTCTTACAGCGATGTAGTAAGGCTACACAGCCGGATCATGAGTGAACAGACAAGCAGAGTTTGGAGGTGTTCACATGCCGGCTTCCTGTGCTCTCTCCCTCCCATTCTCCTTTGCAGAAGTTTTCATTCTTCCTCTTGACTCTGTCCTAGGTATCCATCCTTGCCCACAGAGCTATAACAGTTGGGACTACTCGAAACTGGATCCGGAGAGATTTCGGAGAGAAAAACTGTGTCAGAGAAAAACATTGATAAACAGTAAGGCATCACTTATGGACTTCTGCCCCTCTGCCCTGGCCACACCCAGCCACCGTCTAATTGGGGCACAGAAAGGCCTTGGTGTTGAAATCCTCAGGCCAGCTTCTGTCTCATGTGTGCCTTCAGCGAGATCCTATTATTTCCATCATATAGCAGCAATCTGAGATACAGAGAGGTTCGTGTGCCCAAGGTTTCCCAGCACAGTTGGGGAGCCAGGATTTTGCCCAGACAGGCTAACCAACCTGGCACTTTTGCCAGTCTTTGGCCTCTGTCCAGTTAACCATTCTCCTACTTTAGTCTAATGTCCTTAGGGAAAGTAAGTGCACTGGGCAGGAAGGAGGGACCCACAGGCAGTGCTGTCTCACACGATGGTGAGCTTCCTGCCCCTGGAGGGGCCCTGGCAGAGCTGCTCGCATGTTGCCTGCAAGGTTCCAGGTTGGGTAGGAGCTGGGGCAAGGTGCCCACTAAGACCTTCTTTCCGAAGGCTAGGAGCCTGCAGTTGTGGGGCAGCATAAGCAAGGGTAGGGGAATTGTCCCCAAGACCACACTCAGGTGTGATAATTCCCTAAGAGTCTCACGGCTGTGATTTATTACAGCAAAACCATGCAGTGCACAATCTGCAATGGGAAAAGGTGCAGGGGGCAAAGTCCAGGAACACCAGGTGCAAGCTCCCAAGGGGTCACACACAGGATGTGCTTAATCCTCCAGCATGGAGTCGTGCCAACACATGTGAAATGTTGCCTACCAGGCAAGCTCATTAGAGACTCAGTGCCCAGTGCCTCTGACTGGGAGCTGATCATGTAGACTCTCCCTGCCTGGCACATATATCAGATGTTCAACATAAACTATAGTGTTTATACAAATGGTTTAGGCACAGTAAGCCATTAAGGCACAGTTAGTGGTGGGGACCGTCCCAAAATATACGTTCCCAGATGCCAGCTAAGGGCCAACCTTGCAAGCAGAACTCTTCAAGGATAGCAATGAGGAGTGCTATGTTAACACTTTTTTGCACAGAAGATGGATTTGAGGCCATAAAGAAGATGGAACCTCGTGGAAATCCAGGGACCCTTCAAGCACTTTAGGTCAGGCCAGGAAGAGACTAGGGCTGGGTGTATTCCAGATTCAAAGCAGTTCTAAGCATCCAGCAGCCAGCATTTGCAGATATTCCATTTAGAACTAGGAAGTCAAGGGGAGGATCAGGTCTGTGGAGAAAGGCCATAAGTTTGACCTTAGATGTGACAGAAATGAGACGATGGGACAGCCCAGTGGGCATGTCCAAGGTGCCATTGGTGATGTGATTAGGGGAGGATTAAGGCCGGGACTCTCAACTGCAAATTTCTGAAAGCAGATGTGCTCCTTGATGTTTTTCCTAGATGAGAATATTAAAGAAGGGAGAAGAGAAGGAGGCTGAGGTCAGAGCCTCGGAGGCCTCCTGTATGCAGGAGGCAGAAGAAAGGGTCCACAGAGGCAGGAGGTGCCCAGAGAGAATGGGGCCGTGGAGGCTAGAGAGGGCTGTGCAGAGGGAGGGTCAGTGGTGCCAGCTGCTGCAGAGGGGCCACAGGATGAGGCCTAGGAAGGAGCCATGCAATCGTATATTTAGGTTGTTTGTGATCTTTATCTGTATATCAGCTTTATTGAAATATAATTCCCATAACATAAAATTTACCCTTTGAAAGTGTGTAATTCAGTGATTAGTATATTCAGAAAATTGTACAGCTATCACCACTATCTAATTCCAAAGCATTCTCATCACCCCCAGAAGAAACCCCTGTTAGTGTTACAGAAATGTTGCAAAAATCAGACCCGCGAGAAACCAGGCACCACTTGGAGAGTTGGAGAACTCAGGTTTATTATGCCAGTGGTCCCAGAAATGGTAGCACTCCGAAGATCTGGGCCCCGAGCTCAGGGGCAACCTTGCTTTTATAGGGCTTAGTTGGCGTGGGCCGATTGGTTAATTTGTCCTCAGATGGTTACAGAGTGTGGGAGTTGCTATGCAGTTGGCAGTTACATTTGTTATTTAGACAGAACAAGCAAAAGGGAGGATGAGTCTTTAGTTAATTTCGAGGTCACCTTGCCCTACAGCCTATGCGGCAAGCACATCTACAGAAGCAGAATAAAAAGCTGATTATAAGGTTAGCCTTTTGAGTGAAAATTCCTCTTCATTAGTGAACTTTGGGACAGCTGTTTCCATCGGATGGTAGGAGGCAAGACCCAGATTTCAGAAGAAGCGATGCAGAAGTGTGGCTCATTCTGAAAGCCTCAGCCTGTCAGAGAGAAGTGTGTGGGAGGAGCTAGCAGGGTTGGTGGTGGGAAAGCCACCTTCATTTAAACAGACAGCAGCATCCTGAGGTACCAGCAGAAAGGAGCAGAGAGGATAGGTGGGGAAGGAGGGCAAGGTGGTTCTGGTTGGTTTCCTGGATGGGGGGAGGCAGGCTGCCCCACTTCCTGTGTTGTGGCAAACTTTCTACTCAAAGTGTGATCCAAGGAGCAGCAGCATCAGCATCAGCATCTCTCCAGATGGATTAAATCAGACTCTGCAGTTTACTAAGATGCCCTGGTAATCTCGAAGCACATTCCAGTTTGAGAAGCCCTAGTCCAGGGCACAGGGAAGAGAACATCTAACAGCCTTAGAGAAGAGTGTGGCTGCAGCCAAAGGAAATTAGAACAACCTCAGAGCCGAGCACTTCCATGTGCTGCTTTTCTATGCATTTACAGTTACTGACCCACTTAATAGGTTTGCTTTCCTAGCGGTCATCATGGATACACAGGAATTTCATATGAAAAAAATCTAATCCGTAAATCGTGACGTTTCAGTGAATACTAAATTTAACACTTTATGAGGTTGATAGCTTGTTTTTCCAGCATTTAATCCAACATTTATTCATTTCAATTTTGCCAGGTTCTGAGTTTTATTTTACTTTTGAAGTCAGTACTCTTTTTTTTTTCATACGTTTGAGTGCTCGTCCTGTGTTTTAGGCTCTGCACACATTGCTTCCTTTAATTGAGTCATCAGCCTATGAGGTCGTTAGTATTCACTATTTGTAACAGGACCAGAGAGGTTAAATAACTTGCCCAAGGTCACTCAGTAGGTGTTCCTCTTGCTGTTACTGATCCCTGCAGGGCAGGGGCTGTCTCAAAGCTCCTGGTCTGCAGTCACTCCCAGGACAACAAGGAACTGACAAACAACATTTTCTCTTTCCTAGAAAGAGAGATACCCGTCCGCCTTTCTAAGAGCTACTCTTTCCAGAAGTCTCTCCAGGTCAGACAAGTCCCCGACCGTCCGGTGAGTGGGGAGGCACAAACCTTGGACCCCTTGGGGCCCTGTAAGCGTCAGTGACTTCTGATCGATCCCACACTCTGCGCTCCCTGCCCCTTCATCTCTGGGGGCGCCTTGGTTGTCCTCATCTACATGGATGAGTGGAGCACTAAGGGGTGGCCACAGAAATGCAGTGGCTGTGAGGAGGGAGGAGAACCAATATTTATTTCAGTAGAGGCTGCACTGCTAGGTGCTTTTTTACATCTTTTTCTCCCCTTTGATCCTCATCACAAGCCTGAACCTGGCTGTCCCCCCCAACACCTACTTGCCCCTCTCTGCCTTGTTCCCGTTGCCTCCTGCCTACTTGCCGGCAGCACCCTCTTCTCCCTTCCACTCCAGTCTGAGCTCCCTTCACTGTGGCCGTAAGCTCCTGTCTCCTTCAGGCTCTCTGGTACCCTGCAGTCTTTTTCCAAAATGCAGACTAATTATTGCATCCCATTACTGCCTGGCCCTTTTCTACTCTCTCGTACCCCTAACACCATCCTCTAAGCCCAAGTGAAAAACACCTTCAAAACCTCAGAAGCTTCCTCTTGCTTTGGGGTGGACTGACCTGTGTGGCCCTGCCATGTCTGGCCAGTGCCATCTCTACCCTCCCAGGCTCTTGGGGCTCCTGCTGCAGGGGCCTTCTTTCTGTTCCTTAGACACAGCATACCCCGCACCTGTCTGGCCTCTGTGCCCGCCCCTTGGCCCTCCACCAGTGCCATCATCATTGCCAGCATCTCCTCTTATCAGTGGCACGAAACAAGCCAAACACTACCAGTCAGGTTCTGTTTTTTTCCCGAAAGCTCAATAAAAATAAATGTCCAGACAAACTACGAATGAGGCCTTTCCCTGCCTGCTTTTGTAAATAGAGCTTTATTGGCTCACAGCCACAGCCACTGGTTCTCCATTGTCTTCGGCAATCTCTGCGCTGCAGCCGCAGAATCAGGTAACTGCGACAGAGACTTTATGGCCTGCAAAGCCAAATGCACTCACTCGGGCTCTTGGTGGAAAAGTTTGCTGGCCCCAAAACAGGCTCCCCTGCTGCTCTGACCCATCATAGCTGAGCCCTCGGCATTTGGACTCTGAGCAGGAGGGTGTCCACGTGGGGTAGAAGGATTCTATCTCTCCCGTACCATGATGGGAAGGGGGCCCCGGAGCAGTCTTAGTCTACCCCCATCCCAGTGGTGGTCACCCTGCCTCGTACACTCGGGGTGGTTGCTGGTCACACGAGGATAGACATACAAGAACTTTGGAGATGTTGCCATGTGCAGGTTGTCTTTTCACATCCTCTCTACTCTTTACAACATTTCTACAAGGCAGGTGAGGATTAACTTTATTTGACAAAGGAAGAAACAGACCCAAGAGGTGAATAACTTGCCCCAGGCCACGCAGCTGACTTCAGCTGACGCAGGAGGCTGTCAGTCTGAGCTCTTTCTGCATCAGCAAGCTGCCTCTCCAATAGGAGGGCCTGATAACTTACACCAAGCCAGTCTCCTTGCACGTATTCTCCGCTCTAGTACAGAGCTCTCTGAAGCCTATTAAGAATGAGCGTGGGGCTTCATTGAGTCTGGGAATGGTTTCTCTCTAACAAATCCCAGTAACCACTTAAACTCTACAAACGTCATAGCTGTTGGACAGCCAGCTGCACGGTGTATGGGAAGTCTTTTCTGCTTGCTTTTTCCTATTCAAATATCATATTGATATAAAAGCAAAGTGCTGGTTGTTGAGGTGGCGGACTGCTTGCCTGCTACTTGGTGGGTCATCTGTTTAATATTGTTAAACTCCTACTCATCCTTAAAAACAGAACAAAAGTGTCTTCTCTCCTTGGAAGCCCTCCAGCTCTCCAGCAGACAGAATCAAACATCCCCCATTCTGTCTTCTATGATACTCTGCTTGAACTACTTCTGGCCTACTATTAGTTATTTTGCAATATCTGTTGTTTCTTCTTCTATAGAAAGAGAACCTCCAATTTTTATGGCCAGATCAAAGACTACATTTCCTGGCCTCCCCTATATCAATGTGTGGCCATGTGACTAAGATCCTGTTAATGAGATATAAGTGGATGTGCTATGTGACAGTTTCTGGGAGCCTTCCTTAAGGAAACAGTCCATGTGAAGTCTTTGCCTCTTTGTCTTTTTTTCCGTTCTGCTGCCTGGAATGCGAATGTGATGACTGGAGCTCTAGCTACCATCTTGGATCCTAAGAGCAAGGGTCTTAGGAAAGGTGGAATCATGAGCTGGAAGAAGTTGGAATCCCTAAGGACTTATCACAGCAGAAATACCATATAAGTCCTGGATTGTCTACCTTCAGACTGTTATGGGAGAGAGAAATTTCTACCTAGGTTGAGCCACTGTTATTCCGAGTTTCTGTCACTCACATACAAACCTAATCCTAACTTATATTGCCTCTCTAATAAATATGTGATACTTTTCTCACCTTAGTGTAATTGTCCATTTACCATTATCTCCCCTGCTGGACTGGGAGCTCCTCTGGGCAAGGACCAGGTTTCAGGATCTGCCCAGTGCCAGACACATTAGAAGTTGCTCAGTGAAATGTTTACTGAAAGAGATGTGGTGAGTGTGTAAACAGTGGTGGCAGTATTCATGGAGCCCCTACCGTGAGCAGCCACTCACGCACTTTGCATGCCTTAGCTGACTTAATCCTCACAAGAACCCTGTGAGGAATCCAAGGCAATCCAGAGGTTTGATGACTTGCCTAAGATCACCAGCCGTTGAGTGACAGGGCTGGGACTGGAGCCCTGGTCTGCCTCCGTCTGCAGCCCACGTGTTTTCTACATCAGCCTCTTCTCTCCACCGTGCCCCTGGGTTGTCAAGCTGGGCCTGCAAGCTCTCCCTCTACAAGAACGATCATAAGTGTCTAGGAAATAGCACGTATGCTTTTCGTATTTCTCTCATTACCAGTTTTACTAAGTTGTTCTTTGTTTTTTTCTCCCTCAGTCTACAAGTATATATTCAAACGAGAGAGGCTCCTTATCTAAGAAGTCAGAGGATAGGTCACAAATACAGAATATCATGAAAGGTACAGTAACTACCTAAAACGGAAATGTAGGCTTTTGACTCAGTTATTTTCTCCAAAACCCTCGTTTCCTGGGTTTGTTTGAACATAATCTGCCACCCTAGTTTATACTCTTGCTTCTAGCCTGGGCTTTGGCACCAAGTAGTTTCTTGAGAGGGCATAATTGTCTTTTCAGTTCCACAAGCAATGATTAAGTTCTACTTTTATAATGATGAGTTCACACAGTGCTAATATCTGTGGGAAAGAGAGGTTGTAGGCAATGGAAAAAAATAAATTTAAGACCTGATCACTGCCCCTCTCCCCATCAGAAACAAGCATTTATTGAGGTAGGAACTGATTTGTGCCTGGGTGTTAACTTATAAAGGTGACTGAGTGAATACCTGGAGAGGTCAATGCCATTGAAAGAAAAGTTTGCTATTTACAGTTCTCCTAGAATCAAGAGGCATGACTTGCCATGCAGGACCATGGGAGGAAGCACCAGTGTCAGTCAGGAGACAGAAAGGCGCCAGAGGAAGGCTTAGGCCACAGCCTTTATTGGGATTTCCTTGGGAAAGACAAGACATGACATGGTTAACAGCTTAGGATCGCTAGTTTGAGTAATTCTGGCTGGCTTCGGGATATAGGAGCTGTCCCTAGATGTCTGACATCTGGCCCTGGGTTGATTTACGTCAGGGGAAATGTTAGCTTTGTGTGTGGGAATTAGATAAAGGAGGTGGTTCACAGTATGAGCTCTGATCACAGGGGAGCTGTATCCACTTTGGCCGTTAGTTTGGCCCTGTAATTAATGGATGCCATACAGACAAATATAGAACCTGAGAAAACAGAACAGGAACTCTTAGGTGTCATCATTAGTCGAAAAAATTAAACTATCTTTTCTTTGTTGGAGAAATGGAGGCTCAGAAAAGTTAGTATGTAAATCATATTACAATAAAGCTGTTATTAAAAAAGTATTTGGAGACCACTTGTTGAGGAGTATAGCCAGGGTTCCAAATACAGACGGACCTCAGAGACATTGCAGGTTCAGTTCCTGACCACTGCAATAGAGCGAATATCTCAACAAAGTGAGTCACACGAAGAATTTTTTGGTTTCCCAGTGCATATAAAAGCTACATTTACACTATTCTATAGTCTATTAAGTGTGCAACGGCATTACGTCTTTAAAAATGTATTACCTTACCTAAAAAAAGACTTTATTGCTAAAAAATGCTAAACATCATCTGAGCCTTCAGCGAGTTGTGATCCTTTTGCTAGTGGAGGGTTTTAGCTTCAATTTGGTAAAAATATGCAATATCTGTGAAGCTCAATGAAGCAAAGCGAAATAAAATGAGATATGCCAGTAAAGGTAAATATTTGGGGAAGACTTCAAGTCCCCAAAATATACATATATATTCAATTGATAAAGATCCATAAGTCAAAGAAGAAAATGAGACTTTTATTTTCTAATATGAATGTTGAGTGCTATGTACATTTCCCTCTCAACACTGAGGCATCCCACATGTTTTAGATATATAGTTGGGTTTTTTTATTCAGTTCGGGTTGTTTCCGTTTTGTAGCTATTATGAATAATACTACTATGAACATCCATGTTCGAGTTTTTGTGTAGACGTATGTTTTTATTTCTCTTAGGTGTATGTATACCTAGGAGCGGAATTACTGGGTCATATGTTTAACATTTTGAGGAACCGCCAAACTGTATTCCAAAGTGATCATACATATTTTAAAGAATATCAGAGAAAGAAAAGTCTATTATATTTACCATATATCATCATATATATTTACTATATACATTATATTTGCCATTTACAATTTCTGTTACTTTTCATTCATTCCCAAAGTTTCATATCTCCCTCTGGTATCATTTTCCTTCCTTTAGTATTTCATTAAAAATAGACCTGCTAGCAATGAATTTGCTTAGTTTTCTTTCATCTGAGAATGTCTTTATTTTACCTTCATTCTTGAATGATATTTTTTCTGGGTATAGCATTTTCAGTTGACTGTTCTTTTTCCTCAGCATTTTAAAATGTCATTCCACAGCCATCTGGCCTCAAAGGTCTAAGGACAAATCCACAATCATTAAAACTGTTGTCCCCCTTTTGCATAATGCATTTTTCTCTGGCTGCCCTCAGGGTATTTACTGTGTCTTGTCTTTCAGCTGATTGATTATGATGTGTATGGGTGTGGGTTTCTTTGAATTTAACTTGTTTAGGGTTTGCAGATCTTCTTGAATCTGTAAGTTTATATCTTTTGCCAAATTTGGGGAGTTTTCACATGTTTTCAAAATGTTTTTGTACTGCACTCTTGCTCCTTTCTTTCTGAGACTTTGATGACACAAATGTTAGACCCGTTGCTATTGTTCCATAAGTCCCTGAGGCTCTGTTCATTTTTTCCCAATCTTTTGTCTCTACATTGTTCAGATTGTATAGTATAATAAAAACATAGATTAGGTCTTTGTCCCCAGTTCTTGGCACAGAGCTCCTGAATCTTTCAGAATTTCCTGAGCCATAGGAGTATTTTTGTTATTCATAACAAGCATCTTTCAACCATATCTGAGTATATGCTAATAAAGTGACTCAGCTCAGGGCCCCAGGTAGCTTCAGAATGCAGTCTGGTTACCTGAAAGCCCAAACATGGTTAGTGGGTGAAAACTTTCAGCCCTACCACCCCCACAACCTCTAGAGAGGAGAGGCAGACTGGAGATTGAGTTATAACAACTCTTGAATAATATGATCTGATGAACTTACAGGTTCCTGAACACACTCATGTGCTGGGAAGATGGTGGTGTGCCTGAAGAGGGCATGGAAGTTCTTCGTTCCATCCCCCAACCCCCATACCTGCCCTATGTATCTTTTCCAGTTTGTTGTTTTGAGTGATATCTTTCATCATAAATCTGTAACAGTAAGTATGGCACTTTCCTGAGTTCCATGAATCATTCCAGTGAATCATCAAACTTGAAGGTGGGTGCTGGGAACCTCTAAATTTGTAGTCAGCTGGATAAAAGTGTGAGTAGCCTGGGAACCCCATATGAGACTGCTGCCTAGAGTCGGAATAGTCTTGTCAGACTGAGTCCTGTAACTTGTGGGATCTGATACTGACTCCAGATGGGTCTGGAATTGAATTGAATTATTGGAAACCTGGTTTATTTCAGAGAATTGGTGTGGGAAAACCACACATGTGATATCAGAAAACACCACATACGATTTCTTTTGATCTGTCTTTAAGTTCATTGACTCTTTCCTCTCTTACCCCCATTTCTGCTATTGATCCCCTCCAGTGAATTTATTTTGGTGGTTGTATTTTTCAGTTGTAAAATTTCTGTTTGGGCCCCTGTCATAGCTTCTGTTTTTCTACTGAGACTTTCTATTTTTTTATTTGTTTCAAGTGTTCACCCATACTTCTTACATCATTGTTATAATCACTACTTTATAGCCTTTGTCTGATGATTTCAACATCTGAGTAATTTCATAGTTGACGATGCTGATTGCCTTTTTCTCTTGAGAATTTATCAAACTTTCCTGGTTCTCTGTACTGTACTGGTGACAAAGCTCAGTGGTTAAGAGCTCAGGCTCATAGTCAGACAGATCTGCATGCAAGTCTTGGCTTTATCACTAATTTTTTTGTGAACTTGGACAAATTAGTTACCTGCTCTGAGCATCATTTTTCTCACCAATCAACTGAAGAATAGCAGAAGTAATTATCTGAGAGGACTGTGCTGGTAAACAAAATATACTGCATGCACAGGTTTAGTATAGTGCCTGACACATAGTAAGTGTATTATAATAATTATCATAGGTACCTCAGGTAAACCTTGGAATTATTGTCTCCATTTTATAGAGTGTGTGTGTGGTAGAGAGAGGGGGGAGAGAGGGAGAGGGAGAGAGAGAAAAACAGATAGAAACATCGTCTTTAGCAGTTCCTTTATCACAAGGTTTTTGGTATATTTGCTTGGTTTTTGTTTTTCTATTAATGTCTCTATTTCATCTTTGTTCTTGAAGGATAGTTTTGCTGGATACCCATCTACCTCAATGCTTTGCTGATTTTATTCCACTGTCTTCTAGCTTTTAGTGTTACTGTTGAAAACGCTGTAGTAATTTTAATTGTTATTCATTTATAGATGATCTGTTGTTTCTCTCTGCCCATCTTTAAGACGTTCTCTGTTAATTTTCTCCTACAAGAAAACTATAATTTTGTGCAAGAGTTGGATATTTTTTCTCTTTTAATTACAACACCTTTTCTGATTATGCTTAGCTTTTTTAAAAAAAGCCTTTAGCCTCCCCTTATTCTGTGACCACACTGTAACCTCTAGAGAATTCTGTCATTGCACCTGAGTTAGTGTTACGCTTATTATTTGCATGTGTTTTTTTCTCACTAAACTATGAATTCCTTGAAGATAGTCTACTTCCAGCACCTAGCATGGGCCCAGTACATAGTGGATGCTTAGTAAATGTTTATTGATTGGATAAATAGAAGAATCTATATATAGATTAAGAAATGGACAAATCTATGGCCATAGGTATATATCTGGATAAAATGCAAGTGAAATTCTATGGATTTACCTGAGCTACTTCCTCCATTATCTCCCAGTGATCTGACCACACTCAGGCATTTTCACAGTAATAGGAAGCTGAGATCTGCCGTATGTTCTTTCTCATCACAGCTGACCAGTTCCAATAATCTTTTTTTTTTTTTTTTGCTCGTATTGCATTGACAGAGCAATATCTTCAGACTCTGGCCTTGAGGAAAGCTACGCAACAAGTCAAGAGGATCTCAAAAGCAAGAGCATATGAGAATATGTGTCCTAAGGAGGTGAGCACATGATCGGCAATTTAATAGTAGAGATGATTTTAAAGTAGCTGGGAGATGTGGCTATAAAAGCTAGCACTGTGAAGATGTCAGGGTAAGAACTAGGGTATTTCTTATTGTAGGCTCAGGTGATATAGCCAGGAAATCTCCTAAGAGTAATTCCTGACTGAGAGAGGCATAAGTTGGGTGAGAATTTGTCTGGATTTTTCCATGGATTTAAATTACTTGCTTGAGACTCAGAAGCCTGAGAGTAATGGAAGGAGAGCACTGAGTCTCGGTTTCCCACTCTATGAAACGGAGACAATAATTTTAAGGTTTACCTGGGATACCGATGATAATTATGTAATAAACACTTACTATGTGTCAGGCATTATACTAAACCTGTGCATGCAGTATATTTTGTTTACTTGTCACAGATACCTCTCAGATAATTACTTCTGCTCTTCTTCAGTTTATTAGTGAGAAAAATAATCCTTAGAGCAAGTAACTAATTTGTCTAAGTTCACAAAGCAAATAGGTGGTAAAGTCAAGACTTGCACGCAGATCTGTCTGACTCTGAGCCTGATGAGCTCTTAACCACTGAGCTTTGCCACCAGCACTGTCCCCAGGACACTGGAGGCACTGGATTATGTGTGTTCTCTCCTCTTCTTTTCCCCTCCCCCAAATCTAACCCACAAAGTTCAGTGTGCGGTAGTTTATATCCATGGCACCTTCAGTCCTGTGTAGCAGGAGAGGCGGTTAATATCCAACCAGGGCAAGAGATTCTGGGGCTTTCCCAAGACACCAACTAGCACAGGAGTCAGGCCACAGAATTTGGGCCAAGTACAGCAAGTGTTGCAGGAGGTTCCTTGAACCTTCTTTGTTTCTCCATACTGATTACTGCTGCCTATTTCCCCTCAGCGTTTAGCATGAAACTTTTGAGAAGCAGCAGGGCATGGTGGAAAAAACAGACAGACACGGGTTCAAATCACAGCTGTGTCACTTGGGCAAGTTGTTTAACTTTTCTGACTTCAATAAAATTGGGAAAATGAAGCCCAGCAGTGTAATTATGATTCCATTTTTATTTTTGAAATATATTTTTGGAATAAAGTCAGTATGTGCATATAAAAAGGTTTAGAAAGATACACAGAAAAGTGTTAACAGTATTCCTAGGACATGTAAGTGGAGATGAGACAGACTTTTATCTTTTCCTTTATTTATTTCTACATCGTATTAATTTTTCACAAAGATCATAAATTTGTTTTGTAAAAAAATAGACTTTTACTGTCAGAGATAACAGAAAATGATATTTGAATGTCAAAATGAAGAACTTTTTAAAAAGACATACAGTTAGCCCAGAAGAAGAAAGAAGATGGCCCCACTTCAGATGGTCCCATCTAACATGTGTCTAGAGATGGGAACCAGACTGAAAATCGGACCAGGAGTTATCGAAGGCACTGAAGATGTTTAGGTTGGAAAAGCAAGACTTAGGGAAGATGTGAGGGCTCTCCTCGAGTATTTTAAGGACTGTTATGTAACGTGGTTTTGGAGAAAGATGGGTTGGTATTACTGAGAGTCAGATTTTTATCTGGGGTAAGAAAGAACTTCCTAAGAGCCCAAGTTGTCATTTTAAACCCTCTGGCTCTGCCATAGACCATCTTCTGCTTCTTATTTCAGCTCTGCTCCCAAACCATGATTCCTGTGGCAGGTCCCTGATGCCGACCCTTCCCTCCAGCTCCTACTCTGCCTCCCCCGCCTCTTGAATCTGATGTTCCAGAACTTCTCTCCTCTTGCCCAGTGTCTCATCTTTTCCCAACGCCATGGCTGTGAGCCAGGCCTTCCCACTCCTGTGCCCAGTCCCTGTACCCAAAGCTCCCTCTCGTTGCTCTCACCTGGGAGGAGAAATCAGCTGCTTACCACCAGGGGGACTGGACATTACAGAAGGCAGCACATTCCTTGTTAACAAAGTAGGGAAGCAAAAATGGACAGTCACCCGCTGAGGATGTTATTGAAAGAATGTGTATCAGGTGGAATTCTTTGCTTACAAGTAACAAAATCTGTCTTGGGCCAATATGAGGAAAAACCGGAGGAACATTGAGTCACCGGAAAGTCTAAAAGTCAGTCCAGGGACCAGGAGAAGAATCAAGGCCGTTGCAACTCTTGAACCATCTCTTCAAGCTGACATCTTGGAATGGGTGAACCCCCACATGTTCTCAGTCTATATTTCACCCCATTCAAGATTCAAAATCTCGGGCGTAGGAGTTTTCATTGACCAAGCTTATTCCAGGTACCCTAGCTCTAATTGGGTGGATGAGGAAGGTGCTGGCTGGCAGAGCCTGTGAAGGCCTCTGTGGACCCCTTCTGAGGCCCTCATGGGGGAGGAAGATATTTGATTTAAAGCCTCCTGGAGTCCAAACACAGTAGAGGGCAGGTAAACCGCAAACACATGAGACTCGGAGGCCGTTAAGAAAGGAGAATGGGTACTGGGCAGCCAAGAGAACAACTCTCGGATAAATGTGAAATGAGATTAGTGAATCCTAGATCCACTTTGGATTTTTCTAGACTTTGAAAAACTTGTAAAAATTTTCACTAAATAATTTTATTAAAATGATTGTTATTTGCCATCACCATTATTTCATAAAAGAAAAGTTCATTAATATAAATGTAGAAAAGATAACCACAGAATAAAAATCCTAAAAGTGAATAAATTTATGTTAGATGTATTATAATGTATTTTTCCTTGTTTCTCTCATTTTCCTGGAGACCAGTGAACACAGACTGGCCCCCATTTGGAGATGGGGTTCTAGGAATCATTGGACTAAGTGACATGTAGGTTCCCTGCTAACCTCAGATTTCTGTGATTCCAGTGGGATCTTGCTATATAGAATAGTGCTTCTCCACGGGAAGCGGGGCGGGTGATTTTGCCCCCTAGGAGACGTTTGGCCATGTCTGGAGACATTCCTGGTTGTCACAGCTGGGAGTACGGTGGAGTATTCCTGGCATCAGGTAGCAGGGATGTTACTCAGCATCCTACAATGCACAGGATAGTCGCCCACAACAATGGATTATCTGCCTCCAAACGTCAAAGTGCCGAGGTTGAGAGATCCTGCTAAAGATTGAAGAAATCTATTAAGCAATTAAAACAGATAGTATTAAAGAACAGTATGGGTAGGTACTGTTGCAGCCTTTATTCATGAGACAAAATTATTGTTTGGTTAAATTTCAGCTACTTCAAAATAAAATATATTGTTTTTTAAATACAAAAGTAGTACATAATCATTATTGATATTTTTAGAAAAAGGCAGAGGACTGTAAGGAAGGAAAGCAAATCACTTTTAGCCTCAGCCTGTTCTCTCTCCTGATCTGTTTCCTCGTGTTTGTCTATCAGCACCTCACACATAGCAAGTCCCAACAGATGCCTTGATTTTCCCACTCCGCTAACCTGTTCCTCCCCAGGTCTTCCCAGCTCAGCAACTGGTTAAATCTTTGGAGTCATCCTTGACTCTGCTCTTTCTCACATCCACATTGAGTCCATCAGCAAATCCTGCCAGTGCTTGTGTGATGTATTGCGAATTTGATCACTTCTAATTAACCCTTCTCCCGACGACCCAGTCTCAGCCCCATCAGCCTCCCGACCACTGCAGAGGCCTCCCGACCATTGCTGTTCTCACGTCCACTCTTACCCACTGCCATCACGTCTCCACACGCCAGTCAAGGGACTTTAGAAAAAATTAGTCAGAGCATGTTGTGCTGCATTTAAACCTCCCAGTGGTCTCCATCACACTGAGAAGAGACCCTAACTCCTTCTCATGGTCCAGAGTCCCCGCTCCGTCTTCAGCCTCATCATTCACTCTCCATTTGAGCCACGCAGGCCTCGTGTTTGTCCCCCAGCCACACCAAGCTCTTGTCTGCCGCAGGGTCTCTTGGACGTGCTGTCCCCTGTGCCTGGAATACCACACTGATTGTCCTCCCATCGTTTGGGTCCTGCCAGGATTGCTCCTCCTCAGGGCAGCCCTCCCTGACCATTCCATGGACGATGCTGCCCTTCATCCCTCGCCCCACTTGATTCTTATCTGAAGCATCTACTCTGTAATATCATGTTATTCTTATATTTGTTGATTTGTTTATTGCGTCTCTCTCTCTCAACTATAATGCAGCCTCCAGGAGGGCTGAACTTTGTCTTATTCTCGGCTGACTCTCTCGTGCCTGGAACAGTGTGTATATACATAACAGTTACCCAATAAATATTTGCAGAATGAATTGTTAACATTTTGGTAACTATGCTTCCAGTCTCTCATCTACTTTTTAACCAAATTATTTTCTATAATTGTATTTATTTCATATAAAATATATTATCTACCCAATTTTGCATCTTGGTTATTTTATTATATCTGAAACGATATTTTAGAACCAACTCTTCATAAACATTTTAATAATGGCATATTATTCCTTTGAGTCGGTATTTTAATGTCTTTAACATTTAGGTTATTCTAATCTTTTGTTATAGTAAAAATCTCTGCAGTAAACATCTTGGTGCCTACACTTTTCCTTACTTGGGGTAATTTCCTTAGGATAGCATCCTAAAACTGGAGTTACTGGATCAAGGAACGTGAATACTTTTACATTTCTTAATGCGTGCTATAAAAATGATGATATCCTTTATTTTTTTCCCTCTTTTCCTGCTAGTCTCACCCCGCCTGCAGAATCCCTGAGATGACTTCAAACCTCTTCAACATTTATGGGAAGAGCCCTCTGATCGTGCACTTTCTTCAGAAATACCTCACTCTGCGGCAGCATGGCACCGACGTGCTGATAGTCAGGAGGGAGAAAACCAAGACCTTGCCATATCCTTTCCTCCATGGGCGGGGCACATATTATTCCAGGCCACTGCCAGAGTGGGAGAGAGACACCCAACCCCTGGCACAGCTCCTGGCACATTAAAGGTGCCGGTCAAGGGTAGCCATTGATATGAGCCTAAGGGTCAGAATCTTGCTCATTGTAGTTCCACATCTGCCTCATGAGCTGGCTGTGTGGGACCCTGGGCAAGTCGAATTTTCCTATGTGCAAAATCTCTCATCTACCAGAATGAAGGGGCTGACTAGGTACTCTAACATACTTTGCAACTCAGTAATGCCTCCCACGTGTTCGTGGACTCCGAAGTATGTATCGATCAGGAGTTTTGGTGTCTAGGTGTATGATTCTTTCAACACCGTCCTCACACACACCCTCCCTAGGCACATCAGCAAATTCCTGGCCGCTTTGGTGTTTATCCTAAATATTTGGTAAAAAGCTCAGATCCAAAGAAAACAGGTGTGACATGTATTGGTCCTGAGTCTTAGCAGTTTATCAGAGAGGTCAGAACACAGATTCAAATAGACCGAGACTCATGAACCAACTCAACTGCTTGCTAGTCGAGTGATCTTAGACAAGTTCCAGCTTCTCTCTGAGCCTCATTTTTTCATCTGTAAGATGGGGATAACAGTACTTGCCTCATAGGACTGTTTTGCAGAGTACAGGCAAAACCGGTAAAGCCTTAGCATAGTGCCTTGCAGGTAATGAGTGCTTGAATGGTGCCTATTTGCATATAGCTTCTCATCAGGAGGAGCTTGCATAATGAACTAGGCAGGACTTGTAGCTCCTGCCCTGTAGCACTTCATATCCATAGACCTATTTATATGTCTACAGGCAAAGGATAACAACTCATACTTCGTAGTGCTTTATTGTTATGAAATGCTTTCCTTCATTGTTCTGTAAAGACAGTGTAGTGTAGTAGAAGGAGCCTGGGTTTGGGATGCACGGCCCTGGATATGAGTCCTAGCTCAGCGACCCACCGGCCTTAAATCTCATGCGCACAGCTTAACCTCTGAGCTCAATGTATTTATCACCTCCTTCCTAAAATAAGGACAGTTATACCAAACCCAGGATTAAATGGCATACAGCTGGTACTATATAAATAACAACTATCATTGTTATTAACATTATCCAAGGTGGGTCTTACTAGCCCTATTTTATAGATAAGGAACTGGAGACGTAGAGGATGACATATCTTGTCTGAGCTCCCACAGCTTCTGACGAGTGGAGCTGAAATTCTGACCAATCCAGAAGGGGTAGACAGGGCCGGGGAGGGAGAGAGGATTTTTCGACAAACATGAGATAAGGAATGAGGCCTTGGGCCTGAAAGGAAAGTTGGAATCTGTTTCTGTTCACCACTGTGATAACAGAGTAAGAATTTTAAATGACAGTCTAAAAAAAACATTTCCCGGCTCTTTCATCAGCAGAAAAGAGAAGATCTTTATTAAAAGATAGGGAACGGCCTACCCATGGAGAGGGTAGCCTCTTTCCAAAGCGGGCTATGGGCAAAGGGCGGAAAGGGTCATATCCTGCTCAGCCTTCCGTTGTCTCATCCAGAAACAGATCAGTTTCCCCAGTCTGCCACCTCACTCCCTACACACTAGGCGCGTCTCACTAACAATGCCAAGAGTCAATAGTGACTGACAGCGTGGGTTTTCCTTGACCATGAAAGCCACTGAGTCCAGCCTGACCTACGCTGATATCATCAGCTTGACCCTGAGCAACATGAAGAAGCGGAGGGCCTTCCTTCAGCAGCTGAACCAGCTCCACTGGAATGAGTGGAATTATTTTGATAAGTACCTAAAGGTTCTGCAGTACAACTTCCTCAGGTATTAAGGGGTTTTAGGGAAGTGGCATTGTTTCAGCATCTGTCTGTTGTAGCACGTCATCATAATGTTTGATTGGGGGCCTTCATCCTATAACATCTTAAGCATGTTCAACCTTCTTGTGGTCAGAATGTAAACCCCGCAATAACAGAGACCAGATTTTTATGTGAATAATGACTGGGTTTTAGATGATATTAGGGAATTCATTTTACTGGCATATTCCTATTTTTAAGATATAATAGTTTTTAATATTGTTTTTAAAAAGAGTCATGTCTTAAAGAGATACATAATGAAGTACTTATGGATGAAATGACATGGTGTCTATTATTTGCTTTAAAATAACTGATTTGTGGTGGGAAGTGATAGATGAGTCGAGATTGACTTTACGTTGATAACTATTGAAGCGAGATAACAGGTAAATGGTGTTAATTATACTACTTTCTTTACTTTTATATTTACATTTTATATATTATAAAATTTTAAATAAGTTTTTTTTCAGTGGTGGACATAACAAGAACAAAATGTGGCAAATGCTGACGTGGAAATTTACTTTCCGGTTTGCCCAAGGTCACACAGCAAGTGGCAGAGCCCCAACTTAAATTCAGCTTGCCCTCACAGCTCATGCTTTAGCTTTCTCTCAGACTGTAGATTTCTTCACCTGTCTTCCTAATTTGAGTATGTGTTCCTTGAGTTCAGGGACCATACTTATTCCTCTCTGTGTTATGTGATTTCTGGCACATAACAGGGCTTGGTGACCGAGTTGCTGCTATGTGGTCAGCTCTCTGCTTCAGTCAGTTGCTCTTGACAGATGACATGAATGAATTTACAAATATTTCCCTCTCTTTACTTATGAAGATAGGAGAGAAAAGAATTATGCTGACTTCGTAATCTTTTCCCCACGTGTCTTTATGATTTCCTCACAGGGAAATGAAGACTATCGACCAAAGAGAAGCAGAGAAGAAAAAGGCAAACCACGTGTTCATCCAACCTTCAACCTTCTCTGAGGAATCCCCTGAAAAGAAATCTGGAAAAACCTATCAGAGGGAGAATACATTTCTTTTAAGGTTTGTTGGAAAAAAGACCATGAGACAAGCAGAAATGCGAACAATGTAAGAATTCTTAGTACATGGGAAAGAATATTGGAAAGGTCACTTGTTTTTACATGTTGCTCAATTCACATTTTATTTTTTAATTATTAATGGTAGTAGAAAGAGCTACCAATGATTTGGTACTTCCTCTGTGCCAAGCATTTGTACTTTACGAACTGTGTGAGTCAGAGCTCTTTCATTGCAGGTGCCAGGAAACCAACTCAAACTAGCTCAAGCTTTAGGAAGATCTGGTGACTTCAGTAACCAGGAAAGCCACAGATGAGTTGGCTACAGGCACATTGGACCTAAGGTCTCAATGATATTGTCAGGTTCTCTCTCCCTCCCTCTCTCAGCCCTCTTTCCCTCTGTGTGCTGGCTTGTTTTTCAAGCTGCCTCTGTTCTCAGGGAAAGAAAGGGCCACGGACAGCTCCAAGCCTATGTCCTTATATCATATGACATAAAAGGAAGAGAGACACCCTCTCCCAGACTCCATACACCAGACCTCATAAAAGTCTCTGATTGCTTCGTTTGGGTCATGGCCCCACCCATCCTGTCTGGACCAACACTGTGTTCTGGAAGAAGCAATGCCGTGATTAGCCAGGCCTGACTGTCCCTGCGGCCTGAGAGAATAAGGCACAGTCAATGCCATGGGGTAGAATGGGTGAGATGCCATCAGACACAGACAACATGCCCACTTTATATTATTTATAGCCCATCAGAACCCTAAATAACATCACTTCCATTTTACCGAATAGAAAACTGAGGCACAGAGATGCCAAGTAAGCATTGGCTAAAGACCTACTGTGCCA
The DNA here is from genome assembly GCF_000151845.1 of Pteropus vampyrus. Lineage (NCBI taxonomy): Eukaryota > Metazoa > Chordata > Mammalia > Chiroptera > Pteropodidae > Pteropus > Pteropus vampyrus. The sequence continues at coordinate 11,462,546 of NW_011888797.1, read as the reverse complement.
GCTACTAAGGACACAAAGACATAAATAAGTGAAAGTTCCTGCAGTCTAGACAGAGGAAAAAGATATGTAAATAGGTAACATGCAACAAGTTGCATAGGTCCTAAGAAAAGACTTCAAAAGCGAACACAGTAGGAAGTGTGTTCCAGTTTCAGTTCGGTTCCATTTTGTAGGGAAGGGGGAGGGGAAGAATGGGTTGACATTCTAGTCAGAGAATAGCTCAAGCCAATTTGCAGAGGGAAAAGTTACCAGCCCGCCATTGGGTCTGGCTGGTCAGAGAGTGAGGAAGAGTTGCGGAGAGAATGGAGGGGCATCAGGGGGTCTTACGTCCCACGTCTGATTCTGTCGTCCTGTAGCCCATTGACAGCCATCCAAAAGTCTACTCTACAGAAATTACAATATTCCACTCTGGAACTTACATTATATATTTCTTGATTTTTTTTTCCCCTTTTTAAGACATTATCTGTTGATAATTTTTTCAGATTGTTAAAACCTATCAAAAACTAAGCAGGATTACTTTCCATATTCTCAAGTATATCATATATATTCTGTGTATATTCTGTTAGATAATGTGATCGTAACAGGGACAAATGCAGTTTGCTGCTTATTCTTTTTCTCTTCATTGCAAGCAGATACATACTTTAAAGAGTTAATAAAAAGTTGTGGCAGAGGATCCTAAAAGTGAGAATACACACTATTAATTTCTTCTTCTTTTTTTAATCTTGGAGTTCTTCTCAGGCCCTTATCCTCCCCTAGTCTGGACTGGTATGCGCTAGGTCTGCCCACAGTTATCATCTTGGGCTTTTTCCACCACCGTCCTAGGACCTCCACTTGTCAATCTTACTTTATTGAAGTCTCTGTTTCCCAGATCGCTTGTCCTTCTCTTTCTTATTTTACGTCCTTATTTTGCTGGAGCATATCTTCTAGTAGTTCTTGAAGAAAAGGTACATGGGAAGTTTTTTTTAAGTCTTTACACATCTAAAATGACTTTGCTCTTGATTAATATTTGACAAATATTTTGCCGAGAGTAAAATTCTAGATTAAAAGTCTGATACCATTCTGATTCCTATTGCCTTGTATGTTATATGTCACCTTTTTTTTTTTTTTTCTTTCCTGTGGAAGGTTCTAGGATATTGTCTTTCTCCCTAGTATTCTGAAGTTTCCCAATTATGTGCCTTGGTATCAGTCTTTTTCTTAATGGTTCATTAGGATTTGAGAAGTCCTCTCAGACTGGAGACTGGTGTCATCCAATTCTGAGAATTTTTATTATTTAATAATTTCCTTCCCTTCATTTTCTGGATTATACTCATTTTTTGGACTTTCTGGACCAATTCTCTAATTTTCTTTATTCTCCTGTTGGCATCTGTATGAATTTCTGTCCTACTTTCTAGAAGAGTGTCTACAATTTTCTTTTAGTTTAAAAAATTAAATTAAAAGAATTTCTTTTAATTAAAAACATTCTACTATAATATTACTAATTTCCTTGAGTGGACTCTTTCTTATTTTTTCATTGTTCCTTTTTTATAGCATCCTCTTTCATAGACGTGATATTTTCATCTATAATTGAGGATATTAATCTTTATTTTTTAAGTTTCTTCTGATCCCCATATTATTTCTATGGGTATCTTTCTTGGGTACCTTTTTATGTTTTTTGTTTATATGCTTGTTTTTGAACTCTCTCTTTCATCTTTGAGTTTTTCCTTAAATTATTGATGATCCTGGAGTGTCTTCATATTTAAGAGCAAACCTTTAAAAAACTGGCAGTAGAAGTTAAGTATCAGAGGCATGGCTTCTCAATTGGTGGGCTCTCTCTCTCTTTTTTTTTTTTTTTTGGCAGTAAGAAAGTAAGCCAGCTTTCTCACTGACAGATGCTCCAACATCAGCATCTATGCATATTTTCTCAGAAGCAGTTTAGTTTCTTAGAAGAATCCTCCAATCCTTTGCCTATGGGGCATATGCCTGGCTCATGGCATTCTGGAAACAGAGGAGAGAAATGGAGGTAGGGATTCTGCATTTAGTAGGCAGACTTCCACTTAACTTTGTTTTCTATAAGTCTAGTATCCCCAAGCCTGGAGCCTATTTATTTCAATTTCTCCAGAAAACGAAAGCAAAACAAAATCTTCCAATTTGCATTTTATTCTCAGAACAACTCTTTGAGAGAGTGTATACGTTAAGATTATATTTAGTCATATATAAAAGAAAAAATAAAAAAATAGCAGTGGCACAAATGTTGATTCTCACACATAAAAGAAGTCTGGAGGTAAACAGTGTAACCTAATATGGTACTTCTGGACCTTCAGGGACCCAGGCTTCATCATCCTAGTGCTTAGCATCCTTCCCCATGGACCCTCATAGTCCATCAAGATGGCTATTGGAGTTCAAGGTACACCATCTGTTTTTCAGACCAGCAACTCAAAGAAGGGAAGATGAGGGCTAACCTCTCTCCTTCTCCCTCCCCGCCCCCTCTCTCTCTCAAAATATTTTAGAGGACTTTTAGGTTCACAGCAAAATTAAAAGTAATGTACAGATGTTTCCCATGTACCCCTTGCCCCAGCACATGCAGAGCTACACTCAACAATTATCAACAATCCTGACCAAAGTCGAACATTTGTTATAATTGATGAACCTACATTGACACATTGATGAACCTACATTGACTCATTCAAAGTCCATAGTTTACATTAGAGTTCACAATTGGTGTTGTACATTCTATGAGTTAGAGCAAATGTGTAATGACATATATCTATCATTATAATGATAATTATCCTTATAATTATTCATTTAATTATAATTAAAATTGTTGTTATAATTTTCACTGCCCTGAAAATCCTCTGTGCTCTCCCTCCATCAAACCCCTGCGCAACCACTGATCTGTTTATTTTTTCCACAGTTTTGCCTTTTATATTATAGTGGTGGAATCATACAGAATCTAGCCTTTTCAGATTGGCTTCTTTCACCTAGTAATATGCACTTAAGGTTTTTCCATGTCTTTTCATGGCTTAATAGGTCATTTCTTTTTAGCATTGAGTACTATTCCATTATCTGGATGAACCACAGCTTATTTATCCATTCACCTTCTGAAGGACATCTTGGTTGCTTCCAACTTTTGACAGTTATGAATAAATATATTACATTTGGTGTGCCTTTATCAAAGATCAGTTGACTACACTTATGTCTATTTCTGGGCCCTCTCTTCTGTTCCATTGATCTATTTGTCTAGTCTTTTACTGATACCACACTTTTAATTCCTGTAGCTTTATAGGAAGTCCACCAGTTTTGTTCTCCTTCAGTGTGTTGGCTATGCTGAGTCTTTTGCCCATCCACATAAATTTTGGAATCAGTTTGTGTATATCCACAAAATAACTTGCTGGGATTTTGATTGGGAGTGAATCTATAGATTAAGTTGGGAAGAATTGACATCTTGACAATATTGAGTCTTCCTATTCATTAACATGGAATATCTCTTCATTTATTTAGTTCTTTTTGATTTCTTTCTTTTTTTCCTTTATTTAGATTTGATTTCTTTCATCAGAGTTAGGTCCTCTAGATGTTTTATTGATTTATACCCAAGTATTTCATTTTCGTGGGTGTTAATGTAAATGGTATTGTGTTTTTAATTTCAAATTTCACTTGTTCATTGCTGATATATAGAAAAGCAATTAACTTTTTTATATTAACCTTGTATCCTTCAGCTATGCTACAATCACTTACTAGTTCCAGGAGTTTTGTTTTGTTTGTCCTTTTGGATTTTCTAGATTGATGATGGTGTCATTTGTGAACAGTTTTTATTTCTTCCTTTCTAATCTATTTACATTTTATTTCCTTTTCTTGTCTTATTACATTGGCTAGGATTTCCAGTACAATGTTGAAAAGTAGTGTGGGGGGTTGCTTTTTTGCTTTTTTCTTATTTTTGTTGGGAAGGTTTCAGTTTTTTCCCCTTTGGTTTTGAGTTTGGTTGCTTTTTTTGGGAGGTAGATATTTTTTATCAAATTCAGGTAGCTCCCCCCACATCATAAATTGTTGGATTTTTAAAGTGCTTTTTCTCTATCTATTAATATGCTCATTTGATTTTTCTTCTTTATCTTGTTAATGTGATAGATTTTATTGATTTTCAAATGTTGAACCAGGCTTGCATACCTGTCTTGGTGTATAATTATTTATATATATATATTATATATATATTATATATATATATTATATATAGTTGTTTGATTCAATTTGCTAATATTTTGTTGAGGATATTTGTATGTATGGTCATTAGAGATATTAGACTACCGTTTTCTTTTCCTGTACTGTCTTTGTCTGGTTTTGGTATTAGGGTAATGCTTGTCTCATAGAATGTGTTAGGACGTAGTCCCCCTGCTTCTATCCTCTGAAAAAGATTGTAGGTAATTAGTATAATTTCTTTCTTAAATGTTTGGTAGAATTCACCATTGAACTCACTTGAGCCTGGTGTTTTCTGTTTTGAAAGGTAATTAATTGTTTTATTAAATTTCTTTAATATATATATAGGTTTAGGTTGTCTATATCTTCTTGTGTGGTTTTGGCAGATTGTGTCTTTCAAGAAATTGGTCCGATTCATCTAGGTTTTACAATTTGTAGACATAGAGTTTTTCATAGTACTCTTTTATCTTTTTAATGTCCCTAGGATCTATAGTGATATCCCCTCTCTCATTTCTGATATTTGTAATTTGTGTCCTCTTTCTTTTGTTCTTAGTGAGCTAGACTCTAGAGGCTTATCAATTTTATTGATATTTTCAAAGAACCAGCTTTTGGTTTTGTTGATTTTCTCTGTTGATTTCCTATTTTCACTTTCATTTATTTCTACTCTAATTTTTATTATTTCTTTTATTTTGCTTACTTTGGATTTAATTTTTTGCTCTTCATTTTCTAGTTTCTTAAGATGAAAACTTAGATGATTGATTTTAGATCTTTTTTCTTTTCTAATATATGCATATAATGCTGTAAATTTCCCTCTATGCACTGCTTTCAGCTTCCCACAAAGTTTAATAAGTTGTATTTTCATGTTTATTTAGTTCAAACTATTTTTAAATTTCTGTTGAGATCTCTTCTTTGACCAAGGTGTTATTTAGCAGTATGTTGTTTGATCTCCAAGTATTTTGGGATTTTCCAGCTATCTCTCTGTTATTGATTTCTATTTAATTCCATTTGGTTTAAGAACAGACATTATATGATTTGTATTCTTTTAAATTTGTTAAGGTATATTTTTTGGCCCAGAATATGGTCTGTTGTGGTGTTATGTTACATGTGAGCTTGAGGAGAATGTGTATTTTTCTGTCATTTGGGTGATGTCATTTATAGCTGTCAAATATATCCAGTCGATTGATGGCATTGCTGAGTTCAATTATGTCCTTACTGATTTTCTGTCTGCTAGATCTGTCCAATTATGATAAAAGTGTTGAAATCTCCAGCTATGATAGTAGATTCATATATTTGTCCTTGCAGTTCAATCAGTTTTTGTCTCATGTGGTTTGACATCCTATTGGTAGGAGCATACATATTAAGAATATTGTCTTCTCGGAGAATTGACTCCTTTATCATTATATAATGCCCTTCTTTATCCCTGATAACTTTCCTTGCTTTAAAGTCTGCTGTGTCTGAAACGTGTATAGTTACTCCTGCTTTCTTTCTATTAGTGTTAGCAAGGTGAATTTTTCTCCATCAGTTCACCTTTAATCTATAACTCCATTCTTTTTTTAAGGGGCATTCCCAGAAGCCCCAAACAACATTTCCACAAAAAGGAAGACGGTGTTGTAACTGTATAGTCAAGTTCTATCAATGAGATAGATAGAACTTGACTATACAGTTACAACACCGTCTTCCTTTTTAAGAAAATATTATTTTAAAAATCATTTAAAGTGCTCTTTTATATCATCATTATTATTATTTTGTAATATTATCGAGTTATAATTTACCATAAAATTTGTTCATTTTTCGGGTATAATTCAATGATTTTTAAAGTAAATGTATGGAGTTTTGCAACAATTACTACATTCCAGTTTTTGGACTTTTTCATCACCCCAGAAAAGTCCCTCATGCCCATTTATAGGTAACCCCCATTACTCCCTCTGTTTTTAATAACATTCCTGGAAGTACCATACAACCTTACTACTTTATTTCAAGGGCCAGATATTAGTCATGTGGTGATATTAGTTTCAAAGGAAAGTGGGAAATGTCGTTTAAAAAAAAATCTGGATTCATTGCCGTCTTAAAGAAAACTGGCTCCATTGCTTTAAAAAAAAAAAAAAAAACCTGGGGAGGGGATAGTGGATAATGAGTTGGTAACTAATGATCTCAATCACAGATAGATGCTATTATAGTCTCTATTTTAGAAATGAAGAAACCAGCACTTACTGAGTTGAGAAATTTAGCCAAGGAAACCTTCCAATCTTACACCTTCTAATTTGAATTTTCCTTTGAACCAGAAAAAGACCACAATAATTTTGATAGTAGCAGTTCAGCTTGAGACCCACCCGTTTGAGCCATAGACTCTTATAGGATCAATGGTGACTCATTAACAATCTTTCTGATATTCATCTTAGATTCTCAGAAATATAAAAAGCCAACTCAGTCCAATGTACTGATATTATTGTTCCCTCAGACTTGACTACCTGCAACTACTTCTTAATCTAGCTAACCCCTAGCTGACCTTAAAACCCAGCTCAGGCATCATCTCCAGGAAGTCTTCCTTGACTTGTCTACTCAGGATACTCATTATGTGCCCTGTACTTTCTTGATCACACTCCACAGAATATAGCCTACTCTAGTCATAAATTTGTTTGTCTATCTCCTTAGATTGAAGGTTTGTCCATGAGGTCAGGAATCTTGTCCTAGATGACCTTGTTTTCCCAGGGCTTAGTCCAGTGCCTGGCACCCAGCAGGTTCTCAGTCAATGCTTAGAAAATGAATGAGGGAGTCATCGGGGTGTGTTCAGCCCTCTGCTTCAGTTGTTTGCTATTGCCAGTGTTATTGATTGATTTGTAAACTTTTTCTTTCAACACCTATCAAGATTCCAGTGAAAACTTTGAAGAATTCACACTGAATTTTTTAGCAGATCTTTGCAGATGTCTTTTTTCGTTTCTCCCACAGGAGGAGAAAGGAGGAGGAAGGGAGACAGAGTTTGAACTACTCTTCCTTCTCGCTTACAAGCTCTGATGAATTCTCTTCCTTAGGACAAGAAAACTACAGAATCCCTAATATTTCTGATTTCAGGTACAGTAGAAAAACAGCAGGAGAAAAAGACTGAGAAATAGAAATAACTATTCCCAGGATAGAGGAAAGAGGATAGTTTTTTTTTTGCTTGGGTTATTGCATTTATTCATGCATTTATTCTTTTACCCATTATTTTATTTCAGATATTATAACAGTATTTATAATGTGATAATAATGATACCGTTTATTAACTGGTTACTCTGTGTCAAGCATTAAGTTACACACCTTAGCAATGTGATCTCGTTTTAACCTTCATGACAGCCGTATGAGGTAGAGGTTATCCACTGCCATTTATACAGCAGCAAGCCCAGGTCTGGAAAGGTTTCAAAAGTTCTCTGCAGTAGACACTGGGTGAATAACAGTAGCTGAGATACAGTCCCTATTTTCTAGGGCCTCACAGTCTGTAGAGAGAAGGCAGACACATCAATAAATAAATGCCTTAAGTTCCAGAGGTGCTTTTAGACAGAGGGGACAAAGAACGTAACAGCCTAGAGCCATGCAGAAACACTTTACAGAAATGGTGTCCCTTGACCCGTCTGGTGTTTGCCAGGCAGAAGTTAGGGGATGAGAAAAGAGGCTGGCATTCTCAGCAGGTAGAGCAGTGGAGGCAAAGCCTCAGGGGTAGGAAGTAGCGTGGTGGGAGGTCAGGAAGGTATGTGCGGGGCTTCCAGAAGAGGTGAGCCTGGAGGAGAACCCTGGACAAACTTATGAAGGGATTTTCATGAAGCACTGAAAGATATTAAACAGGGAAACCATGTGGTCATATTTGGGTTTTAAAAGTCCCTACGGCAGATGGTAGTCTTCACAAAGGGAGCATATATGTGTTTTGGAGGACTTGCAAAGTCTCCCGCAAATATTTACCTCTCTCTGGAGCCCTGGCTATACCTTTTGATCAGTAGTCCCCAAGTTTTCTTGACCTTGTTTCTCAATAAAACATTTATGAGAACTCAGCCCCTAATAATATATTAATTATTCATAAATCATACATGTGTATAAATAGTTCTAGACTAATATGTATACTATAAAAAAATAGGAACATAGAAATTTAAAAGGATGAGATGATAATATATAAATAGAAGTTCCAACACCTCATAATGGCCCTATCATGGATCCACCTTGTGGCTAGGACGACTATTCCAGACAAGCCCCAAATGAAAACTAATCAGATAACAGAGTTAGCTTTTAGTTTCCCCCACAGGAAAAGATGAAGCGGTAGAAGGAGCTTTAACTCTAAAAAGATATGGAGCTTTGAATCTTTGCCCTTCCCCTTCTGTGACTTTAGATCAAGTTACCTAAGTTTTCTTGGCCTGTTTCCTTGGCCATAAAAAATGTGATGGTTTTTATGTATAAAATGCTAACCCATATAAAGAGCCTGGCATAGAAACTGCCAGCAATTAATAGGCGTCACGTTATTTTTTCCTAAAGCTTCTTACATTCCTTAATTCAGGAAGCCTTCTAGCAGCCTGCTTGAAAGCACTGACCTAGCCCAGCCCAGGACTCCCTGGTTTTCTGGGCCCTGGGCCAGCTTGCCTCTTAGGGTAGTCCTTACCCTGCTCACTTGCCATGGGGCACTGCAATGGTGAAGCTCCAGAAAAAGCACATGTTTTTACCCACAGGGAAGAGCTTTCAAGCTCCAAAAGTTTCACATTCAGAGAGGACACAGTCTGATTCCAAAACAGTCCCCCTAGACACCTCTTTCAGAAGTCACTAAGGACTGGTGACTCCAGACTTTTCAGAGCCTGAAAAAGAGCAGACTTGCCCTTCCTACAAATACTGGAAGAGAAGTTGAGAAGTGGTCTTTGCCATTAGTTATCCCATTAAAGTCGGGGCATATTTCATTGGTTATCTCATTAAAGTCTCAGAACAGTCCTCTGAGGTGAATTTTATTTTTCCTGATTTTCCATAGAGGCAACTGAGGCTCACTTGAGTCGAGGCACCATCTCTTCTTGGTCTCTTTCAAAATTCTATCTCATTATGCTGCTCTTTTGCTTAACACCTGCAGTTTCTCCTTATCCTCCTCAGGAAACTAGGGATAAAACCCAGACTTAGACATGAGGCCTTTACAAGGTGGCCCTGCCCACCTCTCCTCTCTCCTCACCCCCTACTCCCAGCCACCTCTCAAGACACACTGAGCCCCTGCAGGTGCCCTAAGAGGCCAAGCTTCTCCTGTCTCCTATGTACTTACTCCAGTTCATCTCTAGATTCTCCATGTTTGTATAAATCTCCTCCCAGTACACTCAGACACTTTACCGAGTCTATCAATTTCACCTTCATTTCCCAGCCTTCTGACCTTCACTCTTGGTGGTTGATTTCTAGGCTGTATATTGGGGATTTTCTTCTTCATTCACTTGTTTTTAAATCTGTTTCTATTTGTGTTTTTATGGTTTATCTACAGAAAAATCACCAAAAAGCTGAAACTAAAAAAGAAGAGGAAAGTATTTTTCCTTAGCCTCTTGTCTTCCATCCCACTTGGATGAATTTGTGTTCAAGAACCAGGAAAACTTTTTGGATGAAGCCTGTACATGTTGTTGGGTTTAATCTAAAACAAAAACAACAAAATAATAATACTGCGACACATCTAGTCATTTCTAGTCCATGGGACAAAGAATATTAAAAGTTCACTCCTACTTGGGCCAAAGTCAGGATTTAGATTGATGTTAAGTCACTTCATTCATGCATGCATTTATTTACTAATTCATTCATTCACTTGTTTAATAATAACACCATAGAATATATAATATTATATGTATGTAACATAGTAATAATAATCATAGGAGATACCATTTATTGAGTACTTACCACATGGTGAGTACCATGTTAAGTCCTTTTTAGACATTATCTTGGTTTACCCTCCTAGAGGCCCCCGGTGATGGTACTATTACCTCTGTTTCTCCTAGGAAGACAGTGGGGCTTGCCTAGGTTGAGCAAATATTCACTAGGTGTCTTTTCTATATCAGGCCTGCTTTAGTCCTTGTGGATACAGAGGTTAACACAGACATAGTGTCTGGCCTTAAGGGGCTCACAGTCTGCAAGAGGGGGTAGGATGTATAAACCAAAAAATACATTAATGCTTTGCTAAAGATCTGTGTGGAATCCAAGAAAAACCAAATCTAGAGAGACTTCACTGAGGCTCAGAGGTACAGGGACCAGTGTGCAGAAGTTCATGCCGCTAGGCCTAGAGTCCCAGCTGGTATCATTTTGGCCTCAGGGTACAAGGGAATAACCCTTGTTAAAACAATCTGGTTGGCAAAGCCAGGAAGGAAGAAATCATGCAGATGGCCTTTGCCTGAACCAAGCAAATAAATGCATTCTTGGGCCCTACATTGTCTCCCACAGATATGCATCTTTACTCAAACCCTGAGTGTAGTTCCAGGTAACTCCCTTGGAGAATATTACTCAGGTAAAGAGGTAGAGAAGAGTGATAGGGAAAGAGCTCAAGTTTTGGCCTTAGAAAATTCAGGGTTTTGAATCCTGAATTTGAATATGTATGTATTCATATTAGGTGTATGACTTTAGGCCTAGAAGCTATGTGACTTGACCTTTCCAACCTTGTTTTCTCGAATGCAGAAGAGAATGCCTGCCTAGGAGGGTAGTGTTGTTGTGATGGTTAAATGAGATAATTTATGCCAAGTTCCTGGCATAGCGTATTTCACTTGGTAATTGCTATCAGCTATACTTGTTGTTCTTGTTATCATTGCTGTTAAAAAGTATACTCTTCTCCTGAAACGAAGATATGTTGAGCACCTGCCATGTATAAGGTTCTGTGTGGCTCAGATAACCAGAGCACTCTCTCGCCTGCCCTTTGCTCCTCAAGCCACAATCAACTCATTTGCAGTTCTTCTAAGGAGCCATGCTTCCTCTCCTATTTCTGACCTTTTGCCTATTGCTGCTTCTGTACCTGGATATTCCTTCTCCCTGTTCCTTGTTAACTCTCAACATCGTTAATTCCTGCTCCTCCTTCAGGACCCCGTGTCGATGTCCCCTCCTCCAGGAAGCCTTCCTTGATACATCACCAGCAAGGTTGACACATGTGCCCCTCCTGCATGTTCTCACATCCTTTAACGCACCCACATTATGGTAGAAGTTATCATAGCGGATGAAATTGCTCATTTCCATCTATCTACACCACTAGCCCCCACCTAGAAAAGAACATCTTGTCATACTAGGTCTCCTGGTTTTCTGGGCCCAGGGCAAACTGCATTGCCATCTTTCAGGACAATCCTTCATCCCTGCACAGACCCTTTCCAGAAATTACTGGGGACTCATAACCATAGGCTTCTCAGGAAGTTCAAGATGAAAAGAGCTATCTCTGCTCTTTGTAAATATTAGAAGGGAAAATTATGGAGAAGGATTCTTTGCCCTTTATAAGGGGAGGGGGTAGAGCATCAAAGAGAACTAACATTTAAAAAGCATTTACTGTAACATGGAATAAAACAAATGAGTAATTGTATGATACTCCGATTCTGTCATTGTCGATGTTACTGAGAACCAGTATTCTCAGCATGGAAGAAAGGAAATTTAGGTGTTAAACTAGTAGAGATGAAATTAAAATCCTATAGTCCTAATTTTGAATTGATTATGAATTAAGGATGTATTTTATTTTAAAAAACAAACAGTTGCCTGAAGAACAGGATGGGGTGGGGAATGGCTAGAGAGGGGAGAGGAGGAGAGGAGGGAAGGGATTGCAAAGAGGCCCAAAGAAACTTTTTAGCTGAACTTCATTGTGGTAAAGCGTTCACAGGTATAAACTCACCATATACCCACTTTAAATATGTGCAGTTTCTTGTATGTCATTTATACCTTAATAAAGCTATTAAAAAAAACAATTTCCTAACTCTGTCCATTGAAATGACCTAGAAATAAAGTCTGACCCAGTAGCAACGACCCAGACTGTGGTCTTGAAATACTATTTGCACTAAAAGGATCCAGGGATCCTTGACGAAGTGTCTGGTTCCAAGTGTAGGGCAGGAAACTCATGAGATGAACACGGAACATCTTGTCATACTAGACAGCAAAGAAGCTACCAAAGACAGAACTCTTGTCAGAGAGTTTCCGGAGCCAACTTAGGGTCCCATTGGCTAAAGATGGGACAATTTAAGCATCCATAATAATAATAATTGCCTTAGATTGACGCACATCAAACATGTTTTCACCTATATTCATATAATTTTTTCACCACATTCATATAATTACTTTAAAAAGTTAATTGGTCACCATTGAAGGACACTAGGAAACCAATTCATTATTTTGAAAACTGGTAAATAAAGGAAACAAATCAGCATTTATCATGCCATTCCCATATGAACCGCATCGCTACATAACCAAACAGTAGATGAGGGGAAGTTTCTCTTTTTGAAATATTCCATGTAACACATTAAGAAGGAATGATAGAATTAAAATATCACCATTTTGTAACCCCTGATGAATTCATGGATCTAAGCCGATCATCTACAGTTGCTAACATCCCCAAAGACAAAGCTGTTACATGCCTCTTGATAGTAGACTACACCACCACCTATGAAACAGTCTTTACCAAATAATCAAACCTGGATCTGTTCTAGACTCTTACTCCAATTACCATGACAGGAAATACAGAGGACAGAGGAGCATATTAAATGACACCAAAGGGATGCAATTAGCAAAATTCCGGCTATGGAAAACTCCAGGGCGAATGATGCCATGTTTTTCAACAAATATGTTGCAAGGGGAAAGAGGAAATGTATAGGTTAAAAGAGACTTAAAAGACATCAATAAATTGCAATGTGCAGACATTTTGGGGATCCCAGTTGAAACAAACTGTAAAAAATATATGGCATTTATGAGACAATTGTATATTTGATACTGTATACTTAATGTTAGAATTATTAATGTTTAGGTGTGATAATGATGTTATGGTTGTGCTTTTTAAAAGTCCTTTTAGAGAAACATACTGAAATATTTACAGATGAAATCATATGATATATGGTATTTGCTTCAAAATAATATGAGATGGAGGAAATGGATACAGGTATATGTGAAACAAGAGTGGCCATGAGTTAAAAATTGTTGAAGCCAGATGATGGGGGTTATTATACTATTTTATATATACTTTTGTATATATTTGAAATTATCCATAATAAAAAGAGGCATTTACTATGGATTAGACACTTTAAAGTATGTTTCTCTATTTTGTTCTGTCCTATAGGCCTGTGATTGAGGTACAGTTTTCTCCATTTTCAAACTGAGGCCTTTCTTGTGTGAAGCCACCATTGCCACTGGCTTGGACTTTTACAGTGTTCTCTTAGGTGTTCTCCTTGCCCTCTCTCTAACCCCCTCCAATCCATTGTCCACACGGCAGCCCAAATACTTCGGGTGTATTAACCCACTAAATTCTCACAACAACTTAGTACTGACATTATTCTTGGTTTTCAGATATGGAAACTGAGGCACAGAGAGGTTAAATAATGTCCTCAAGACCACATAGCTAAGAAGGTTGAACTGTACTATAGTCTGGCTTGGTTGCCTCTCCTCTGTGTGTTTATAGCATTCTTCTATACATGGAAAATAAAATCATGTATGAATATACAGGATCTGCCATATACTAGTTTAGCATATTGGTTAAGAGTATGGACACTGAGCCAGACTGTGAGCTTTGGGCAAGTTATTTAACCTTGTGGTCCCTCAGTTCCATCATCTGTAACTAGAGATAATATTTCCTGCTTCATGGTATGCGTGGAGTAGGTGTATTAATCTGTGGAAAGCAGTAAGTGCTATAAATGTTAGCTATCATCAGATGTTACCTTTGGCTTCTCTCCTTTGCTTCTGAGAGCTCATGTCTCCCTAATACTTTTCACTCCAGCAGAGCCACTGTCAGCTCCCTAAATAAGCCTCAGTGTTCCCTCTGTCTTTCCTACAATGCCCAGCTGGCAAATCTTTATTTATCCTTCCAGCCCCAAATTAAGGGTTACCACCTATGTGAAGATCTCCTGGGAGAAGTCTGCTTGGTTCCTAACTGCATGTATAATCGCTCTTATTTTGCCCTGTGTGTAGTTAGCTGTTTCTGTATCTCTCTTCCCTACCAGACTCATGACTTCTTGAGGGCAGAGACCTGTCTTTATCTCTATATGGAGCAGAGAGCTGGGACCAAGTGTTTAATAAATGTTGGTTAAATAAACTGTTATGGGCGTGCCTCTCTGGGCAACTATGTGCCAAAGTTGGGAGTTTTTCAAACTTGGAAGTAAATCTAAATAAATGAGAAAGCCCCAAATGACTGAAAAGTATACATATGTGTGTATGTGTTTGTGTATATATACTACCGTAATTGCCTATATACTTATCCGTAACCCCACTATCTTGTTGTTGAATCCCTAGCACCTAACACCTAGCACAGTGTCTGACAGATAGTAGGGATTCAATAAACATCTTTTGAATGAATGAAATATGTTTAAGAGATGTACGCAGTGAGCGAAAATTTTGTGTGTGTGTGATGACCCTTCATTCTTTAGTTCTCTACTAGAGCACTTCTCAACTCTGAGTTCTTGAAACTCTAAGACTATATATTACAGGCACCAGTTTGAGGAAACCCAAATGTACGCCGTGGAATCATATGCCTCTTTAATTGTAAGGTGGTTGTCCACAGAGGGGCAGTAAAGTGTAATGATTTAAAATTCGGGTCTTGACTATAATTCCACTGCCTGTGTTTTTATTTCTTGGAATATCATAAAAAATGATGTAAAAATTTTAAACTTTGTAGAGAACTTGTGGACTTGCTGAAGGATTTGAGAAATTGTGAAAGTTAACTGACACAATTACTAATTGTTTACCAATTGACAGAAAAGTTCTGTCTTGCCATGCTTTATATATCTAGGATAGGAAAGCGGTATTTTGCCATGCGGGATTTTTAAAAAATGTAGTCGTTTTTATAAGCTTTTTATGGCTTCTGAGTTTTGTGACATACTTAAAAAGATTTTTCTTATTCCGAGATAATAAAAAATTGTCTCCTGTTTTCTTCTAGCACTTTTATTATTTTATTGTTCACATTTAATTTCTTGGTCCATCTGGAATTTATTTTGGTATAAGGTGTGAAGTATGGTTCCAATTTTATTTTTCTTCCAGATGGCTACCTAGTTGTTCCAACACAATTCATTGACTTCATCATTTCCTCATTGATTTGAAATGCCACCTTCATCATATTCAGAATTTTTGTATGATATGAAAGACGTCCTTTTTTTTCTGATTCGAGTGGAAAGATCTTCAAGTGTACTTTTCTTTAAAATTTTTTAAAGTTATATATAACCATCGATATCATATTCAAACAAGATTTTTATCCTCACTTTGTGAATTTATTACCAAGCTCGTTTAAGTGTACTGCACACAACCTTCAAATATTATGAACATTTCTCTCTCCCAGCTGTCACTACACCAAACTACATATGTTATATTCCCTAAATCATCTTGCTGTGCTCTTTGCAGCTCTTCTGTACAGTTGATGTCTCCATCTAACAAGTTGCTCTGAAATTGCTATAATTATTTTAGGTGAGACTTCAAAGTGAAAGCCTGGTAGCGCTATCCAGTTCATCCCCAAAATGGGCATTAATTTCCACTTAATATAAAGGACAGGCTATGTTTCTGGGAAATAATAGATTTTGAAGGGCTATGGCAGTTATTTGTTAGTTCTTTAAACAATCCACCTGGGAGGAAAATGTCCTACAAAACGCCAACTGCTATTGTGGGAATTTTTTGCTATTTATTCCAGCAAAATGATTCAGACCCTGAAGAAAAAAGGTCGCCCTGTACTAGGTCTTGAACTCAAAAAACTGTTTGCACAGATATTCATCCAAGATACATCACAGCCTCCACTTCAACAGATGCTCTTTGGGATGTTTCATGACTCTCCCCAACAGTCAGTCTCTCCTTTTAAGGGGAGGAGGATGACGCTGCCAGAGACAGCTCTGCTGGCATGAAGGCTAGCCTAAAATATCTATTTAAAAACTGGACCAAAATATGTTTGTCTTCTGTTGTCTATTTAAAATTTCAAGTTGAGACGAAGAAAAATTACTCTTCATCCTGAATGGGCCACTTGAGAGCCTCACTCACAGCCTAGAGAGTGGCAAATGGTAAGAGAGTCATAGGGAAGAAAAAGAAGTTCGGAAGGCGGAGGTATTAGTGAAGCCGGGTATGAAAATCTGGCAGTGAAAAGTCTTGAACAGGGGGGAAAGACTCCCATATTCGACCTCCGAACCCCAGGGTCTTCGTGAAGATAAGGCTTCTGCACATCGCCTGTCGCCACTCAGCGGCCCCTGCTCAGCACCCCTCCCCTGCCTCGAGGTCTTCCACTTCATGTCCCCTTCCCAGCGGCCTCTCTTCATCTCGGAACAGCCCCCATCTTAGGGCCTTCTTTCCCACAGCAGCCTGTCTTTGCCTCAGCGCCCTCCTCGGTACACGTATCCCCTTATTTCGACGCGTCTCCTCAGTGCCCCCTCAGAGCCCTCTCCCTCAGCTCAAGGGACATCCCAGGCTCCGCTCCCACCGCAGCCCCTCTCCTCAGCATACTGCCTCCAGCTCAGCGGCCCTCCTTCACCCCAGCGAGGCCCCCGCAGAGGCTCCTTTTGAAACCACTCCTAGCACCCGCTCCGTTCTGGCCCCGCCCCTCGCTCGCAGCCCCGCCGAAGGCCCACTTCTGGCCCGCCTCGCAGGCCCCGCCCCTCGCCCTCGCCCCGCCCCTCGCGGGCCCGCCCCCTCGTCTCTGACGAGTCCACGTCCTGCGCGTGCCCAAACTCGCGCGAGTTAGCACCAATCCTCCTGGTCCGCGACGCGCGGGCCGCGGATCTCCGCGTTCTGGTTCCGAGTCAGAATTCCTGAGGACTGGAAAACCCGGGTGGGGGGGGCGGAAAGGATTCAACTTGAAAACCTCGGGGAGACTGTGGGTACAAGCGGAGTTTGTGGCAAAAAGGGAAACGTCCGGGTTCCCTTCCTTGGTAATGGTTAGTGGTCGTTGCTGGGCCCTAGGGTAGTGGTCTTATGCGTCCCTCCTTCACCCCTGAGGAGAAATCTCAGTGATCTCGAGAGATTTCCAGCATCCTAATATTAAATCAAGTCTGAGGTACATCCTGACGAAGACCCTTTGGCCTCCTTGTGAGGGAATCGGGTGTCAGGAAAATGTCTGGCGGACCAGGCCTCCTGCTGAGGGAGATGTTGAGATGACCTGAACCACGCTCCCCGACAATGGGGCTCAGCTTTGAGCGCCTCAAACCGAGGTGGCTGAGAGCCCTCCAACTGTTCAATCCATCAATTGCTACTCCAGAAAGATAGAAAACAGTCTTTTCGTTTTATCAAGGGGAAAAGAAATGATTTTTATTTTTCTTCAGTGAGGGCAGTCAGTTTGGAATTTTGGGTAAAATATATATGATTAAGGGACAGTATTCCAGAAGATCCCGTTTACGCTGTCTCCTCGTTTGCCTCAGTTACTTTGCTGTTCAGAGGTATAGGTGGTAGCGACCGTATCTCTCTCTTAGCAGTTCCCCTTGTGTTGGGCCCTGACCCCTGACTTTGGTATTAAGTGAGGAGATGGAATAAACCGAGAAAACAGATTACTTAGACCACATTTTATTCTAATGAACACAGTCATGCCCTGTAGATTCCTGAGATCTTAAAAGAGCTGCTACTGTGTTAAAGACTCTGCTTACTTACCCTACTATTATAATATTGGGTATCTACCATAATTTTAAATCTTAAAAAAGTGAAAATAGTAAATACTAGTAAATACAAAATACGTGTAATGTTTTATGAAGCAAAATGATATGTTACAAGAGAGCCCATTCGTAATTAGCAAGCAGGAAGGCGTTCATTGTATGAGAAAAAATCTATTTATTGAGGGTAGACTAAGTTTAGGAGCCAGGGAGGATAAGGAAGAATAATATGAGGTCAAAGTTCTTAGAGTGTTATTAACATAAACATGAAAAGTCAAATAGCAATATATGCAATTCTAAATAACATTCCAAGATAATAAAAAAGATATCAGACAGCCATGATTAACTGCGATACAGGAAATCAAAAGATGATAAAAAGTGACCAGTTTTAAGGAAAGAAAGAAGAAACTAAGTCCCCCATCCCCAAATATATACATTCCAAAAGAAAACATGCCCAGCAGAAAAAAGATAGACTAGCTCAGTCATTCCAAGCTTAATGTTTCTCTAGTTGTCCTGGCCCTTGGTGACTCAGATGAAATCAAGATCTCTGGGCAAAGGATTTTGTACTATATGATCTATGACTACTTCTTAAATAGTATTTCTTATTTTCCCAGAATTGATTATTTTTCTGCTGCTTACCTTACAATATGAAGGAAGATCAAGTTGTGCTGGAAGAACCAGGATTCCAAGATGAAGAGGTATGGCAAAAATGTTGAAAGATATGTATACATTCAGTCATTCCACAAAAATGAAGTTCCTTCTCTGTTAGCTACTATTTTTAGAAAGTGGCAGTAATAATAAAACATAGTTCTAGAGAGAGTCAACATTACAAATATGTAACAACTTGTTTGGCAAGGGGTGCTAAGATTAGCTACTTAGCAACTGGCATGAAGGTATTTTAATTACCTAACAATTGATATGGCCATATTGGTACCTATGCATACTGGTACCACATAGCAGAGGAAGGAGTGCAAGATCTGGTGGGGAATGAGGTTGAGAAAAGACACTTAAAAATAGATTAAGTGTTGTTCCAATCCTTTGGCTTAAGGTGTTAAAAATTTGAAGAGGTCATGACAAAAGTATTGAATTTCCCACCCTTTCAATATTGGCTCTTCTAAATATGTAACGATGTGTTTATAAAAGCATTATTAATCCTACCTCTGTCTGTCTGGAGAAGTGGAATTTGAGGCATTTGGAATGACCATAATATTGTTAATCTTTTAAAAGATTTGAAACAGTTAGATATAAGAATCAAAATTTTGTGTGTGTTCCATCTCCTTTAGGAATCTTTGTTCCAAGACATTGACATGTTACAAAAACATGGAATTGTAAGTATTTTTTCAATGTTGTGTGGGATTGTCCAATTCAGGGTTTCTCAGCCAAGGCACTATTGGGCACTGGGCAGTTCTTTGTTGGGGGATAGGGGTGGTGGGCTCTCCTGTACATTACAGAATGTTTAGCAGCATCCCTGGCTCCTAACCACTCACTATATGCCAGTAGCACCCCTTAGTTGTGACAACCAAAAATTTCTCCAGATATTGTAAATGGTCCCCAAGGGGCAAAATTGCCCATGTTTGAGAACCACTGGTTCACTGGAGGTATTCAGCTGGTCTTATTAACAGAAAATTCAATTGTATCTGAATTTTTGGAGTGATCAGAGTAAATGCTGTTTATAGAAATCCAGACTTTGAATAACAAACTAGATGAATTTCAACAGCAATCAGTTGATAGTAAAACTTCTCCGACATTTTTTGAAGCCTCGCATTTAATCTCTTTTAGTTGGATTTAGAAAATAGGAGCAAGAGAAAATCCTGGTCCTTAACAGTGATGTAGTTATGAGCATCCAAGGGTAGAGGGAAAGAAATCTTTAAAAATTTTTAGAAGAACATATTGGTAATGAAGTTCTATAGAAAAAAGGAGCTGAACTGAGTGGGTGAACGTGGGATAAATTTGCTAGCTTTTCTACCAACAGACTTTTCTTTTGAATTCCTTATTACATTGTCACGGTCTCACTAACATTCTTGGGAAATCAGGGCACAGCCAGAACATTTGGCAGCATGCTGAGTATGTTCTACGCAGATATTTCCAGAACATTTGGCTACATAGTGGGTGGGTTCCACCTGGCTGCTTGTATAAAATTGGCATCATGGTGGAAGGATATGGACACAAAAACCCATGACATAGTATGGCAGTTTTTCAGGCTGGTATTTTATCAAATCTGCTCCATTCTTTTATTTACAGAATGTGGCTGACATTAAGAAACTGAAGTCAGTAGGAATCTGTACCATCAAAGGGATACAAATGACAACAAGAAGAGCTCTATGCAATGTCAAAGGGCTCTCAGAAGCAAAAGTGGACAAGATTAAAGAGGCAGCCAACAAACTTATTGTAAGCAAAATCTGTTCTTTGTTTTAACTTGGAAAGGCCCTGTAAGTCTCTGTAGCCTTTCTCATTAACAACACTAGAAACTTGTGGGAGCTCTGAGTTCCTGTAGATCAAGGTATATTATTCTCTCTGTGTTAAGTTTTTATCACTTCAGTTTCAAAGCAACAGCAATTAATTTCTGAAAGATTGAGGGAAGGGTTAAGAGACCTGGAACACTCTGAAGATAATTATTTTTACCAAAACTTTTCTTTTTGTCTCCTTTTATATTACTTTTTCTTTCTTTTTCTTTTTCGTTGCCTTTCTTTCTTTTCATTTTGCTTTTTACCTTCCTCTTCCTTATTTTTGTTTTGTCTCCTTGAATATTATATCTATGGCTGTTACAAAGTGCTTAGCACCAAAGAAGTTGCTCTCTCCTGATATATATAGGCCAACTGATAAGAGAGCATTGAGTTAGAAAAAGACTAACACATATGCAGAATTGGGTCTACATGTATGCAGTTGAGATATATATGACCAAGAAAATGCTCACTGAGGCAGCTGAGCTAAAGTTGAGCCAGACCCATACCTTGGAGCTGGGCCCACAGACTGTGAGAGGCCCATGCAGCTGAGAGGCTCCATGCAGAAACATCTGCCTTTAACCCGAGCTTTTGTGTAGAGCTTTTAGGGGCCACTGAACCTAGGTAGGGTGGCTCAACAGCCTGTGTTCTTAAACCATGATTTTGTGCTGCCTTCAAAGACAAATGAACTGTCATTTATATCAAATGATATAAATGACCCTGATAATCAAATATATAGTTTTTGGCAACATTTGAAATTAAAACCATCATCTTACATCCTTTTTGATCCTTTCATGTTTCTTTTCTTTAGGAACCTGGATTCTTGACTGCATTTGAGTACAGTGAGAAGAGGAAGATGGTTTTCCATATCACCACTGGGAGCCAAGAGTTTGAGTGTGTATCATATATTTTATAACCATTAAGCACAATCTTTGAAATACTATATTTCCTTTCTTCTAACTGGTTGTTGTTCCTACTATAAGTAGTAGAAATATTTTGAAGTTTTTTCTTCAAAAGGCAACTGAAGCAAATAAATTCTAAACTACTTGTAAAAACAAGATTAAATGTCTTGCAAGGAATTCAGACCTGAAATATAGTTTCTGAATGAGCCTATAGTAACCTACAAACCATTCAAAAATTAGTTTAACCTTTTATTTCCTTTCCCCTAATATTTATTTTTCATGTGTCTCAGTATATTTTTTAAAAATTGAATATTCAGTTGACTTGTAAAAACATAGTCCCAGCACAATATGAAAAATCCAGTTAATAATGAGATCATTTATTCAACTCAGTTCTAAAGACTAGAATAGGCCTACATAGCCTATTTCCTATTGGGACCCAGAAGCAAGAACAGCAGGGCTTAGAAGTTATTTTGTTGACCCACTGGCTCATACGCAGTAGAACTTGTGATCTAAACAGGTGGAGTGCTATTTGTTCAGCCAAGAATTCTTGTTCACTTTGGATGGATGGATGGGTGGATTGATGGATGGATAGATGGAGTGAATAGAAAGAAATGATATTAATGATATTAATACTTTCTCCTTTCTTGATATCTCTATTTCTGTTACTGTTACTAATGCTTACTTTCTATTTCCAGTAAGTTGCTAGGAGGTGGAATTGAAAGCATGGCAATCACGGAAGCTTTTGGAGGTACAAGGAACCTTAATATTTTGTTATATTTAAAAAATTATGTATATACACATACATATAAACACATGTATATAATTAAATAAACAACCAATTGTATCTATTTTGGAACTTATGATGAAATCTCAGTTATCATAATGCAGGATTATTCTAGGCTGCAATTAAAATATATTCCAACATTAACAGATGGGTCTTATTGGCATTTTTCATCTTTTTATTTCTGACTTATAGAATAAAATAGAATTTTTTTTCTCTCATTTCTTCAAAAGGTAATTGAATAATGAGACAGATCTTATTTCTAGGAAATATATGTTCCATAAACATAGATTTTCTCTTCTCTGTTTATATACTTTGTTTTTTTCAAAACAATTTATGCATGACTATATTATACACTGTGCCTGACAATTTCAGTATTTGCAGTCTTCGGAAAACTAAATCTGTTGTTTTATTGTTGATGTTTCTGTTGATTTGGAGAAATAAATCTGGTTTTCATTATTTCTGTTGACTCTCAGTCTTAGTGAGCTATTGTTTTATGTATTTATTGATATTTGTGAGATTATTGCTTAATTTTAATCTATGGGAGTTCAGTGGGCCTAAACCAGTGAGTGGGCAAGTTTTCCCCCAGAGAGAATTTGCTTTTAGTAGCTAGTCGGAGAGAACCTCAGCTCCCTTTTGAAGATCCCAGTTCAGTAGGAGAACTCCAGGCTCTCCTTCCTATAGTAAGGTCTTAAACTCTCATTTATATGACTATTCCTAAGGAAAACTTGGTTTAACTTAATTTTTACCTAAAGGAGAGTTCTGTGAAAAAACACCTTTAAATGTTATTTTTACGACTGGTATTCATATATGCAGAATTCATTCATGACACAGTGATACTTTATGTATAAGATTTGACAGTTGAAAAAGAAAACTATACTCTGAGGACATATTTTATTCTTTATGAAAATATGTAAAAATTAACTATGTGTTTTTTCCCTCTTTTTCACAGAATTTCGTACTGGAAAAACCCAGCTCTCTCATACCCTCTGTGGTAAGGATAACAAGAAGAATAATAACAATCATAGCTATCATTCACTAACTTACTTTGTGCCTGGTACTTTATATAATCTCATGTAATCTGAACGAATTTACAAGGAAAGTAAATCTCAGAGAGGTTAAGTAAACTGCCCATGGTTGCACAGATACCAGAGCAGGTCTTTAAATGTGTGATGCTTGAGGTGATGTGTTGCATTCTGAACACCTGAATGGAAATGGGGAGAAGATAAATGGGTATATGAGTGTACAGGTGAGTAGAGGCATTTGCTGCATCAGTTTTTCCCATTCCACCTTTTCTATGTCCTGTGAACAAGAATGTCACAAAAGCTTTTGAGGCCTAGAATCCCTTACTTTCCATGGAGTAAGGCTGGCCCTAAGAAAGACTTAAAAACAAAGTTTTTAAAACAAAGTAAAGAAAAAACCTTTTGCATACAGACATTACTCTGCATTTCTTTGACCTAAGTAGGAGCATGGCAAACTGGTTAAGAAAGGGATTCTGGAATCAAAATACTTGACTCCAGTCTTGGCTCTGCTATTAATAGCTGTGCGACCTAGGCGAGTTGTTCTTTACTTTTCTAATTTTCTGCATCAGTAAAATAGGAATAATGATAGTGCCATTGGTTAGTAATAAAAAAAAATATAACATGCTGTTTAGAAACTAAAGGATCATGATTCTTTGCTAGATTGACTAAAGATGTACAATCAGCATAAATCTCATGTTAATTTATACATTCATTTGTACGAAGTTTATTCATTTCTATTAATATTAATTAACTTTTAATTGCTTTCTAGTGACAGCTCAACTTCCAGGAGCAGGTGGCTACACAGGAGGAAAGATTATCTTCATTGATACAGAAAATACTTTGTAACCTTTTTATTTAAACAAGTTGCTAACATAGTAATGACATAGTAATGTTACTATAAAAGAGAGTTTGTTTGAAATATATCATTTTTATCATCATCCCATAAACCAGTGATAATGAGAAAGCCAGGGGAAAAACAATTGCCAATCAAGTTCTCAAATCACTTTTTGTTTAAAAGGTTTCATTTCTTCCAGAGGATTTAATGTGAAATTGACAAAACAAATACATTAGAGAAAATTGTATTTTATTCATTTTTAATCCTTTTATTTCTCCAAAGATTTTATTTAAAGTTAGAAAGATTATTGACTCACTCAAAGTCATGGTCCAAACTAAAGGGAGAGGTACGAAGAGAACAAAAGCATGGACGAGAAAAGGGCAGAACCTGTTTGGGTAACAAAGAATTGAAGTTTAACTGAAGTGTAAGGTGTTCCAGAATGCCAGGCTGGTCAGGTGGTTTAGGTCTTCGACATAAAGGGCTTAAAACTGGATGATGTGTGTAATTAGATACTTTTGCAATATTCTAGGCAAGTAATGAGAACTTGATCTAGGTTGGAAGCAGTAGGAATAAAAAGACAAAGACAAGAAATATTAGGAAAATTAATAGGACTTGATGACTGTATTTGGTAGACAAAGAAAAGAGAAGTTTGATAAAGCACTCAGTATTTTTTTTTGTCTAGATACTGGGAGAGTAATAATGCTAATAACAGAATTGGGAAGATCATGTTTCAGAGAAATGATGTTTCATTTTAATGTGTTGAATATGAGGTACAGCAAGATATCCATATGGCAGTTGGAAGTGCTGGGCTCAGCTTGAGAAGGGGATAGGGCCAGAGATATGATGGAATAGCCAAGGGGGCAAGAGAATTTAAGAGAGAGAAGAGAGAACTGAGAACGTAACTTTGGGATGTTTCACTGTTAAGAAAGGAACCCGTAGAGACAGGAAAGGGGAGGAAATTTGTTTGTGGAAGATGAACAAAAGGAGAGTTCAAGAAGAAAAGAGTAGTCAGCAATGTTCCACAAAGAGAAAGACGGAAAGTGCAAACTGAGAAAGATTACTAATGTTTGAAGTTAGAAGTCCAAGAGAGCATTTGCAGTAAAGTGAGATGATGGAATCTTGTTGCAGATAAACAGTAAGGAATTGAGGCAGTGTGTTATTAACTAATGAATAAAAGAAGAAATACAATATCTCGAGAAGGTATTAAGTTCAGAGGAAATTCTTATTATCAATAAGGAAGACTTGTACAAATTAATAAGGTCATTCACATTGAAGTCCCAGCCTAGCTCTCCCAGCTCATTGCTCATTATTGCCAGTTAGAGGCAAAGAGATCAGTCTATTCTACCCCTGTCATTCTGCCCTGCTATTAAAATTTGAAAACATTGTATGCAGCAGTTATTTAGACTTAACCATAAAGTGTCTTGCTTTATTTATTATGGATTCTTGCATCCCAAATCTTCTTCTTTCCTGAATTTTTGTTTTGCTAGAGTACCTACTCAAGTTACTTTGCCAGAAAAGTAATTCAGGTGGTAAACTCTGAGCCTTGGAATGTCTGAAAATGCCTTTATTTTGCTCTCACACTTGAATGTTAATTTGGCCAGTTATAGACAAATTTGCATGGTATATTTCTATCTTATTGGGTGTTTGCTCCCGCTATCCCTACCTCACAGTCTTTCTGAATCATACAAATCCTCTAGGGCTCTCATTTGAAGGCCTGCCTTTTCTCATCTCTAATTACCCAACTTAGAAAACTTTGTCCTCCTTGATCTTTCATAGAATTTACTATCCAAAATACTCCAGTAGAGGAGCCACAGCCAGAGAACAGTGTGCAGAAGACCTTATTTGGAAATACTGGCCATGAGAAGACTCTCAAGGAAACTTGTAACTTGGGGAAGGAGGGTGAAACGTATAAGGCTCCAGCAAGTGGAGCTCAGCTAGTTTCAGAAATAGCTGATTAAGGATGATTCTTGGAGGAGGAGGAATTTTTCTTACAGATTATCAACCACTGTTAGGGTAATTTTGATTTTATCAAGAATGGTAGAGAGGAACAGTTAGGAGCCAATTCATATATAAGAGGGAGTAGGGAGGAATAAGGATGTTCGAGGGTCCCACTAGAATGTTCTCAGTGTCTCTTACACGTATACTGCTCTCTTAAATTTTTCTTTTTATATGTTTGTATTTAGCCTACTTAATTATGTGTTGTCCTTTCCTATGGCATTGTCTTATGACTCTTTATATCCTCTACAATGCCTTGCATTGGTAGTTGGTTAATATAGTATTTGATTCCATGTGGTATTCAGTTAATAAATATTTATAGATTGATTTGAATTTCCCTTCAGCATAAGCCCAACTTTTATACTTCTGGTCACTTAGTAACTGAGTTTTGTTAAAACTGACCTGGCGAAAAATGTTGTTACTGCCTCTTGTAATTCCTGTCTTCTTTGACTTATCCACCAAAAACATCTACTGGGTAGCAATGGAAGATTTTAATGGCTGTCACTGAAGCTCTGAAGAACATATGTAGTGCATTAAGATATAGGCGGCTGGGAAATCCTGAAAACAATTCATCTTAACATTTACTGAACTGGTTGCAAGTGTCACAAATAAGATGATAAGTGATCCTTGCTTTACAATTACTTACAGTATGATGAGTATTATACAAACACAAAGTGAAATGAGACCACAGGCATGCATTTTATTTTACTTCACTTTAGGGAATATACTGTAGACATACTGTTGGGATCACCAAAGACCTAGAAATATTTTTACTTCTTTATAGTTTAGATAGATATAAGTAATTATTAGCATCTTCCAGAATACCTTTGCAGGTATACTGAATTTGCCTCTCTATGAATTTACTAATTTCAGAAAGCTAATACAACTCTTTTAGAAGAAAATGAATTTTAAGCCCTAAATAAGCCAAAAATTATAGGTTGATAATTCTTTTCTGACCCTTTGATTTAATTTTTTGGACTCTTTGGTTAATGTAGTTAAATTTATCATTCCTTGGCAACACATGATTAACGGTATATTAAACTATTGCATATTGAACAAGCAAAAAGTATAAAGGCTGAATTAATTCATTGGGAAGTGACTTGAATTATAATTCAGTGAGATTATCTTCCTAGATCTATTTTTATAGAACTGAGAACAAAAGAGATTCACAAATCTTAGTTCCTAGTTTTTCTCTTGTAATTGATGTGCTGCATAATCCTGAGTCATTTGCCTAATCTCTGTTTGCCAGTGTCCTCATTTATAAAATGTAATATAGGACATAACAACTAGCTTCTAAGATTATTGTAAAGATAATTTAACATTTAAATGTATTACTGCCTAATCATTTCTATCACCATTATCACTACCTAAGGTATTCATCAATTGAGGCACTTGTGAAAAATAAAATCTGGTATAGATTTGAAGTGATTATTAGCATCCTCCAGAATACCCTGCAGGTACATTGTTTTGCCTCTCTGTTAATTTACTTACAGTCTTATTTTTTTTGTAGTTGTTTTGTCTAAATATTTTTGGAATTGACTTATTGGCTCCTTAATCCTGACACACTCCAGCCGTCCAGATCGTCTCCGGGACATTGCTGATCGCTTCAATGTGGACCATGAGGCAGTGTTGGACAATGTCCTTTATGCGCGTGCATACACTAGTAAGAGCCCCATACAGTTGGATGCTCAAGCTGTTTTAACATTGGCAGCACTGATTTACTATTCGAGTGACACATTTTGACACCATTCTTTTCTCTTTTTATTTTACTTTTCTCCAAATTAATTTAGTCCACAAATGTTATCATCTGGTAAGTCCTTAGATATTAAAACACCCTCAAATTATTTCTTGTTCATTGTCTTTGAAATAGAAAGTAACATTCTTTTTGGGTTATGTAGCCTTTGGCACATATGCTAAGATAGAATATTAAATCATATTTAGTAAAGTTCAAAATAATTAAGAAAATCCTTCAAGGACTCTCTTTTGCCTGACTCTCAAGGACATAACATGATCTTAGCCTCTGCTTCTTCCAGCTTTGATAACATTTTCTCACTGCACTTCCCACCAGGTGAACATCAGATGGAGCTACTTGACTATGTAGCAGCAAAGTTCCATGAAGAAGCTGGCATCTTCAAGCTACTGGTACAAGTTTTTAAACATTGCTCATGCATAGAGCTATTTAACGTATTGTTTTTTCTTCTATTGATTCCGATTCCAATTAACTTATTTTTATCCAAGTGCATATTTATTTTTACATTAATTCTGTGCAGATCATTGATTCAATAATGGCACTTTTTCGAGTGGATTTCAGTGGTCGTGGGGAGTTGGCTGAACGACAGCAAAAACTGGCACAGATGTTGTCACGACTCCAAAAAATCTCAGAAGGTAGATTTTTAAAAATACAATAGCGCTATCAGAATAGCATCTGTGACTATTTGCTGAGTTGACTTTGCAAAGAAGCTCTGAATAATGTCAGCGGCAATACATTTTTTAAAAAATAAAATTACCTTCATGGGAATATCCCTCTTTTTTTTTTAATCAAAAATACTGATTCTTATACCATAACGTACCTTGATTATAATAACAGTAACTTTAAATAAATTATGTTATCAAAGAAAAAAATATAATATTGTTTTTAAATAAATTTATGGCATAATGGTCCTAAACTCTGAAATCTAAACAATGAACTTTTAGTTTTTACATTGTTATCTTAGTTTCTTAATTTTATTTCTTGATGCAGAATATAATGTGGCTGTGTTTGTGACCAATCAAATGACTGCCGATCCAGGAGCAACTATGACGTAAGCCCCAATATTCTGCTTTTGTGTTTCACAAAGGTTAATATCAAGAAGATTATAGAAATTAAAAAAAAGATTATAGAATAGAAAATTCCAATGTACTCAGTTTTGATGTGGGCACATATCACAAATCACTTTATTGCACAGTGCTTATTATTTCCTAATTGCAAATATCACATATATCCAGAACCTATTTTTCTCTAGTTCTTTATAAAATAAAGCAATAGTTT